>NC_139702.1:33528321-33945821 GCF_964188405.1 Protomyctophum parallelum | reverse complement strand
CATCACCAAGATCTGCCACCAATTCCTAAGACGGAAGAACAATTGAGTTAGTGTTATTAGTATCACCACCTACCTGCTACAGAATAAACCTAATTAGTTGCGCAAGCAGAGCGCGCAAGTAATGTTTTCGCCCGGTCTCTTCCGCCGTGACAGCTGTCCCGCCATTCGATGTTTATGCAGAAAAACATCAAATCTGTGCCTGTTTTGCTGGGACCAAATGACCACAAATGACCATATTTCTTACGTCATCATTTAGAGCTAGTCATACGTATACTATATATACATAATCAGTAAAAATAAAATAGCAAATTGTGCCTGATCTGCTGGGACCAGAGTACGTGGTGTGTATATGTATGACTAGCTCTTAATGATGACGTAAGAAATATGGTCATTTGTGGTAATTTGGTCCCCGCAAACCAGGCACAGATTTGCTGTTTTCTTGCATAAACATCAAATGGCGGGACAGCTGTCACGGTTTTTGGCGCAAAGTAACCACAGTATACCGCTAATCAACTTACAACTACACACTTTATACAGTATAGAGTATAGAGTATATATGTATACGTATATAGTATATGCCTATATACTATATATATACTATATATATTTCTTACGTCATAATTTAGAGCTAGTCATACGTATACTATATACATAATCAGTAAAAATAAAATAGCAAATTGTGCCTGATCTGCTGGGACCAGAGTACGTGGTGTGTATATGTATGACTAGCTCTTAATGATGACGTAAGAAATATGGTCATTTGTGGTCGTTTGGTCCCAGCAAACCAGGCACAGATTTGCTGTTTTCTTGCATAAACATCAAATGGCAGGACAGCTGTCACGGTTTTTGGCGCAAAGTAACCACAGTATACCGCTAATCAACTTACAACTACACACTCTATATAGTATATATGTATACATATATAGTATATGCCTATATACTATATATATACTATATATAGTATATGCCTATATAGTATATGCCTGCTTTGCTGGGACCAAACGACCACAAATGACCATATCTCTTACGTCATCATTTAGAGCTAGTCATACGTATACTATATACATAATCAGTAAAAATAAAATAGCAAGTTGTGCCTGATCTGCTGGGACCATGGTGTGTATATGTATGACTAGCTCTTCACCCAAACTTATATAGATAGAAACTTGAATCATACTTAATAATACTAGGTGTTTATATGCATAAAGTAGGTAGGTAGCAAATAGTTACATCTAAAAATTATACATTTCAAACGTTCCTTCACAGAGATACTGAGATTTGACAGTTTACAGCGGTCGAAAGGACTTGCGTGCTCTGCTTGCGCACTAGTTGGCCATTTATGGCCTATACTAGTGTGCAACAAGCAAGTATGCACTCGACAGAGTGCAGTTCTAGTTTGAATATGATTTAACCTACCTGAATAGTTAACCTGTTGAATGTAATTTTCCATTCCTGTGAAATGAATACAATTGCCCGTTTGGTTTAACTTGGAAACTGGCTCACACGTGTCATGGTTTGGTTCAGTCCCTATACTCCCATATGTGTTTATGGGAACATTTTTACACACTCTGCTTCTGGGGATCCCTGGCACAATATATTTTTGAGATGGCGATCTGCAACCATATACTACAGTTTTTACAGGTTTTGTGATTGTAGCAATGCATTGTGAGCTTGTAGATCGTATTTTTTGCAATCTCTGTGTAACACTGACACACTGTATAGGCTAGTGTGAAAGTTGGGCATTCATGTACGAAAACAAAATTGTAATGCGTGCGTGCAGGACATGATGTATTCACATATTTGGGTATGTTTGGAATGCTGTTGACCATGTATTGTCATCACTGACACAATGAGTGACATTGGGATGGTAAAAAAGCAAAACATCACATGTACACCCAGTGTTCTTGATAAACAACACCTGCTGTGTGTGTGTGTGTGTGTGTGTGTGTGTGTGTGTGTGTGTGTGTGTGTGTGTGTGTGTGTGTGTGTGTGTGTGTGTGTGTGTGTGTGTGTGTGTGTGTGTGTGTGTGCGTGCGTGCGTGCGTGCGTGCGTGTGTGTGTGTGTGTGTGTGTGTGTGTGTGTGTGTGTGTGTGTGTGTGTGTGTGTGTGTGTGCGTTTGGGTGTGCACACGTGCATGTGTGTGCAGTGCTGGAAGAAGTACTCCAATCTTAAAGGACCTATAACATAAAATCAAACTTTTTCAATTTATTTTGTGTTTTTGGGGCTCCCATATGTGTTTTCTATCCCCACAAATCAGGCTTTCATATCATATTGGTGCTTTAATGGAATTTGCTCTCAGGAACAGCTCAACTGATTTTGTCCTCATCGTGATGTCATCAATGTCACCCTACTTTGTATAATTCCTCTTCAGTCTTCAGTTCCAAATTTGCATTTCCACTTTGTGTATACAATGTCCGCCAATTGTTGATTTTCCAAGCTGGCATGGAATGGAAACAAGCCTGGTTTTTATCTAGCATCAGTATTATAATGACTCAAATTAATTAAATTAAATAATCTTCATATCAGCACCCCCCCCACACCACCACCTCCTTGTCACAGTACCTGCATGGCCAGCAGTTCTGGGGCTTTGCATAGACGACCATAGCGAACCCTGTTCAGAACTGTGTTAATGAGCTGAACAAATGTACCGCGAACGGCCTCGACAAACGGCCTCGACAAACCGGGTTGGCAGATGTTCCTGGAGGACCTTAGTGGCTCGGAGGCCCTCATTGTGGATGTGGTCCTGCAGCTCCCGGATCGTGTGGGATAAGCCACCAGACACGTTCCGTAGTAAGGTGTATACATGTTGGCCATGTCATCTGTCTTCTCTTGCCGGATGATGTTCTGACAGTCCTCAAGGAGGAACTCCAGGTGGTCGCCAACCATCCTCTGCTGACATACCTGGATGACTTTGAAGGTGGTGCTGGGTTGCAGATGCTCCTGCATCGCTCCTCCTCTAATTTCCCCCTGGCTATGACCTTTGTCATATATACTGTGAACAGTTGGACATTTGCACTGTAGCAGATTGGATTCCCATGTATACAACCTCCCCATTTTGGATATCCTTCTTGTGCTCTTCTACTTGACCAAAGGAGGCAAATGTAAGTGAAGTAATGACTTTATTTTTGTTTTTGTTGAGCTGCATCCAGATCAGCCCAGCTTCACATGGCTGGAGTATGAACTCCAGACTTCCACATGTCTAACGCCATGCATCCCTCGGATATCATACTTCCGATTTCCTTCTGACCGTTGTCATGCTATATGTGATTTGAGCCTGCCTATGTAAATTCTGCAGCCTTTTATGGCAATAAGTATAACAGACTTGTGTTTTCCCCCCATCCAGATAGGGCTTCTCTTTCCATCTCGTTTAGATCGACCAGCCATCAGATACCAGAGTGATGACTAGTGCAGAGTGGATGGGATTATGGGATGTATGGGCTGGGTCATCTACCTATAAGCATGCATTCATTGCGTTAAAAATGTAAATCTAATTAATTTCACTAACTCAGTTAACTCAGTTATTTTGACAGCCCTAAAATTGACCCAAAAGTAACAACAAAACAAAGTATTTCCTTGCTTACGGCAAAGTGTTGCGCTGGGTATACCCTGACAGTTGCGGCGGTATTGAGTTCACGAGTTCCCTCCTCCTGCCTGCATCTGGTCTCTCTCAAGCAGAAACGATGAACCGGAAGCCGGAATCTGATTAAACATTTGAATACAACATGTTGTATAGCCTATATACTATCCATTCTCACTTGTACATCCTTTTGGTAGCAGATCTGTACATGTTGTCACTATGGATAAAAACTATATTTTTGCATCTGCCAACGCTCTGCTGACATTCCCTTTGTTGAGTTGGTGTGCAAGCATTTCCTTTTATCTTTTTGGTCTTTTGCAGTAATGGAAGAAGTATACTTGCATGTTTTAATTAAGTAAAAGTATCACATCTTATATAATTCTAGTCAAGTAAAGTAAAATATTTTCCTCTAAATGGTGCATTTATATAGCGCCTTTATCCAAGGCGCTTTACATTGATATACATTCACCCATTCACACACACATTCATACACCGATGGCAGCGGAAACCATGCAAGGCACGAATCAGCACATCAGGAGCAATTAGGGGTTGAGTGTCTTGCTCAAGGACACTTCGACACTAACTCTGGGGGAGCCCGGGTTTGAACTGGCGAACTGGCAACCTTGCGATTACCATCCAGCCACTCTACCCCTGAGCCACCGCTGAGATGTAGTGAAGTAGTAAAGTAAAAGTATTAACAATTGTAAATACTGAAGAAAGAACAAAATAGCCTGCCTTAAAATTGTACTTTTGTACAGTACTTTACATGTACTTAGATACTGTACACCACTGATCTTTTTTATCCTGACTCGAGCGCAAATGTTTCTCTGATCTTCAGTTAATGTATGGTATGGTATGGTATGGTATGGTATGGTATGGTATGGTATGGTATGGTATGGTATGGTATGGTATGGTATGGTATGGTATGATTGGTTGGTTGATTGATTGATTGATTGATTGATTGATTGATTGATTGATTGATTGATTGATTGATTGATGTCTTTATTGATGTCATCATATAGGTTACTAAAACCAAACCTAGACAGCGAGGTGGAGGAACCATCATCATGGCCCTGTTTGTTTCTAGTAATAAACCATGGCCTCCCCAGAGTCACATTCACACACCCATCCAACTATTCAGGACACTGAATAGGCCAATTGTTAGTTTTTTATGGGTTTGGGGACATTGCTGTTTTAAAAAACTGAAGCATGCTCTTTAGCTGCAGCTGAGCCACTGGGGGTAATAATGTTGACATCCAGAAACTCTGAGACAAAGGTGATGTGTGCAGCTGGGAATGTCTCTCTGCTACGATTGGAATGATTTTATTCTTCTTGTCCGAGAGAGACAATGAAAGACTTCGTCACTGGAAGGAATGGATTGTAATGATGTCAACAGGAAATATGACAGGAAACCTCAATGAGACAATGCGTTACAATGCTACAGCGTGTGTTGGTCCTCACTGGGGATTCTGTATACAGTACATGATGCATTCCATATTCCAGTGCACCAACATTATTAACAAAGAGAAAGCATTTTTTTAAACCAGCATACCGGCTATAAATAATACACTTTTGGTAATTTTACAGATTTAGTTGCATTCCTTGAGTCCTACAACTCAGGGTTAGACACCAAAACCACCATTCCACATATAATAGGCAAATTGAGATTTTTAAGATCCCAGCAGCCTGCTTGGCTATAGTGTGCTTTTTTCCATGTTAAATAGTATTTAACATGCCCTAATCCATTGGGTAAAAAAACATTTGCATAAATTATTTTGGGGTTCAACCATATACTGACCTGTCTCTTCATAGCGGCACTAGTGGGCCAGATGTTTTTGGAAAACCTTACACCCACTATAATTAGGCCAACTGTGGCTCTTCTATCTTTAACAGGACGGTGCTTCCATCTACTGGTCACACATGTAAGGTCTTCCTCAGTACCTTCCCTTCACCTCAACAAAAATACGCCTTGAAGTACGAATAAAATGTGTTTTGTGGGCTTTGTTCCAGTGTAGAACTTTAATCTGTGTAGTTTGGACTATTAGGCTTACATTAGATGTGAAACAAAGCATTGATAAAAGTGCAAAGGATTGTTGCTGTTGAACTAAGTACATATAGTTGAAAATAATCATTAAGTTACTAGGCTACTTGAAATTACTACTATCTCTGCTGACTATTAGCATGACTGCCATGATGCCATCAACTAGAAGGCCTAGTAGATCGACCACGAGGACGCCCCACATTAACATGCATACTGTACGTGAACGTGGATGTACTCAAGAATGATACAGGAGCGCAAAGTACTGGTCAACAAACTGGCCAGATATATGGAGAACCGGAAGTGGCAATGGAATATTCGTCTGAGGACGCCCTATAGTGAGAGAGAAGTGTGCACGGCTACCAATCTTTTAAACCAGGGGTTCCCTAATAACGTATGGGTTTCCGAGGCTAGGGGTTCCCTATAACTTTTTAGATTGAGGCCCAAATTGCACAAGGTGAGAGCTTGTAATGTAGATTATGCTATTTATACTATTTTTAATGTGTATATATATATATATATATATATAAAAAAACTAAAACAAAATACATACATACATGGATGCACCTGGGACGTATCCTCAGTGATGTATGCCAAGGTCATCGGGGTTTCGGGTCTCCCAACATCATACCCCTCACTCAGGTGACCCAGCCAGTAGCTACCCTCGATCAGTCCCATTAGGGAAAAACCAGGGCCACACAATCCGTTCCTCCTGAACTACTCTGCCGGGACTGGGAGGTACCATTCTGGTGGAAGGACTAGGCTCTGTGGGTTGACTCCTGTCCGGGCCCCTCCTACGTCTCACCAGATACCTATACTTGTGAGGACCTCTGCTTGGATTCATGGTGAGTGGGGCACCGACGATCTGCAAGGCGTGCAAGCTCACAACGCGCTGCATGTGGACTCACATGACCATGACCATGAAATGGAAAGCAAAATACAGCACGATATAGTTTCACATGCCACGCATAGACTTGTTGGTGTAGGCTACTGTGCAATGGCATTTGGCCTGGGTCCTTATTGGTAGGTTAATACCTATACTTGTGAGGACCTCTGCTGGTGAGTCGGATATCCCAAGCCGTGTATATCCACGGCTTCCGTGACAATTACCTAAACATGAGAGAGATGTGCCATAATATGCGCACGCACGATGAGCATTCACACCTCTCTCTCTCTCTCTCTCTCTGCACCCTCTCTCTCTCTCTCTCTCTCTCTCCTCACATGACCATGACCATGAAATGAAAAACAAAATACAGCAACAGCACGATATAGTTTCACATGCCACGCATAGACTTGTTGGTGTAGGCTACTGCGCAATGGCATTTGGCCTGGGTCCTTATTGGTAGGTTAATACCTATACTTGTGAGGACCTCTGCTGGTGAGTCGGATATCCCAAGCCGTGTATATCCACGGCTTCCGTGACAATTACCTAAACATGAGAGAGATGTGCCATATATGCAGTGTTGGGGAGTATTAAGCTACATGTAGCTGAGCTACGTAGCTTAGCTACATTTTGCTGTAGCTTGTGGTATTTTAGCTACATTCATATTTGTGTACCTCGTCAAGTAGCTCAGCTACTTTTTGGGTCATTTTTTGTAGCTTAGCTACTCAAGTTACAAGCTACAATTTTGGGGAGCAGGGGTCTCCCAGAGGGGAGGAGGGGTCTCCCAGAGGGGTCTCCCAGAGGGGAGCAGGGTGGGGGGGTCTCCCAGAGGGGAGCAGGGTGAGGAGGGGTCTCCCAGAGGGGAGCAGGGTGGGGGGGTCTCCCAGAGGGGAGGACTATTCCTGGTTGTCACGTAGTCTATTCCTTTGAGTTACTATAAATAGATGGAATATTCGTCTGAGGACGACCTATAGTGAGAGAGAAGTGTGCACGGCTACCAATCTTTTAAACCAGGGGTTCCCTAATAACATATGGGTTTCCGAGGCTAGGGGTTCCCTATAACTTTTTAGATTGAGGCCCAAATTGCACATGTACAAGGTGAGAGCTTGTAATGTAGATTATGCTATTTATACTATTTTTAATGTATATATATATATATATATATATATATATATATATATATATATATATATATATATATATAAAACTAAAACTAAATACATACATACATGGATGCACCTGGGACGTATCCTCAGTGATGTATCCCGGTCATCAGGGTTTCGGGTCTCCCAACATCATACCCCTCACTCAGGTGACCCAGCCGGGGTGATCAAGTCCCGACTTACATCCTAGTAGCTATACCCTCGATCAGTACCATAAATCATACATACATCAAGTTGGATATTTTCTCACAATCCTTAATTTCAATGGATTCCTACCAGAGGTCATCAACACATCCGTACACAGACCTATGTGTGTGTGTGGCTAGAATTGTCCTTGTCCGTGGAACAACCCAGGCGAAAAATAAATATATTTATTCCAAACTTAAGTACACTTTTAGCACAGAAAGTATGTTAAATGTATCCTTAATGTAGTGTCTCTAATCATATTAATAGTACATTTTTGCTAAATATAATATAAGTGAACATAAATTAATTTGTGATTTAGCACATTTGTAATAAGTGTACTAAATGAGAAATATATTTCAAATAGTATGAAAATATGCTTTTCATGAGTGCATTCATTTTATGTTTACTTTTGTCTAACTTAAATACATATAATCACAAATACATTTGTGATGATTATATTAGTACTTAGTACTTTAGTACTTAGTACTTTATCAATATATTCACAACAAGTTCTCCTGAACATGCATTTATTTATTGTAAGATGTACTTTAATTATAATAATAAAAAATATATTGGTGATTATTATATTTTAAGCACTTTATCAATACATTCATAGCAAGTTCTCATGAACATGCATTTATTGTAAGATGTACTTTAATATAATAATTAAAAATACATTTGTGATTATTATATTTTAAGTCCATTAGCAATATATTCATAGCAAGTTCTCCTGAACATGCATTTATTGTAAGATGTACTTTAATATAATAATTAAAAATATATTTGTAGATTGTATTTTTTAAATGCACTTAGCATATTTTAAGTAAATATATTTGTAGATTGTATTTTTAATACATTATAAATACAATACAAGTATAAACTTTCAGTATATTAAGTTTAAGTATATTAAGTACTAATGTGCTATAAATACTGGCAGGTGAAATGGGAGTGGCTAGAGGAAGTCCATTTCCTAGCATACACTGGGGCGCCAAGGACCGTGTGTTATTGTTCTTATTTGTGTTATTATTTGAATATTAGAATGTATACTGGAGTTATGTTATGGGTCATTGTGTTTAGGGTTTTGTTGTGGAGTTATTTGGTGATTTATGTTGTTTTATGTGATTTGTTAGTAAAACCATGAATCTAAATGTCTGTTGGTTTGGTCAGTCTCTCTCCCCTTTTCCCATTCATATGTATAGTAACATGGTTGCTCCAATTAAGAGTTATATATGCAAATGTATACTTTTCCGAAGTGTATATATAATATATATATATACTTTGGAAAAGTATAAATTTGCATATAATTGCATATATATTATATATAATGCTTAACATTTATTTGGAGTATAAAAGTCATTAATTTGAAGTATACAACTTGTTGTTGTTTGTATTAGTTGTAAGTATACTATCAAATATATTTTAAGCACATTAGTTTGTAATGTTATTATATTAACACATTGGTAGTATATTTTAAATGTATTTATTTAATACTTGATATACACTTATAATACATATATACTGGAAGTATATAAGTAACTTTTTTTTTGTCACAAAAGAGTTAAAAAGTATAGAAAAAATATATTTAAGATATGTTTTAGCACATCTTAAGTGCAACTTAAGTATAAAAAGTACAACTTAAGTTAAAGTAGTTTCAAAATAGCACGCCTGGGAAATACAGTTTTTGTGTTTTTACACAACAATATTATTTTCATCATATCCACTCCAAGTTTTCTTCAGCATGTTTATGACACTAATGTACGACATAGGAGTCCACCAGTTCTCAAACTTTTTATTTCCATGGACCCCCATGCATAACTCTCCACTAAATATTACATTTTAGTGAACAAACAGTTGATTTGTCGATAAAAATGAATTCTGGGGTTGCCTCATTTTATACTTATTCCACCCACTCAGCTGGGGGGGACTGATCAAGTTGCAGAGGATGAGTTGGCTGGTGTGTGTGTGTGTGTGTGTGTGTGTGTGTGTGTGTGTGTGTGTGTGTGTGTGTGTGTGTGTGTGTGTGTGTGTGTGTGTGTGTGTGTGTGTGTGTGTGTGTGTGTGTGTGTGTGTGTGTGTGTGTGTGTGTGTGTGTGTGTGTCTTCATGACCTGTGTATAGGGTGTTGGGGAATCCAGAGAAGTGTGTGTGTGTGTGTGTGTGTGTGTGTGTGTGTGTGTGTGTGTGTGTGTGTGTGTGTGTGTGTGTGTGTGTGTGTGTGTGTGTGTGTGTGTGTGTGTGTGTGTGTGTGTGTGTGTGTGTGTGTGTGTGTGAGAGAGAGAGAGAGAGAGAGAGAGAGAGAGAGAGAGAGAGAGAGAGAGAGAGAGAGAGAGAGAGACAGAGAGAGAGAGGGGGGGGGGGCAAACAGCAAACCATGTACACTTCCCATTTGAACTGGACTACTAGCACATGGAAGAAGCATTTGACATCTCATGGCTTAGAGTTTAGAATTATTTTAGAGTTTAGATTCAAAAGTTTAGAGTTTGGACTTTGGAGCTCAGGGTTCAGAGTTTGTAGTTTGGAGCTTACAGTTTAGAATTGAAGAACGCTGAATGCTGTAGAGTTCAACTGACCTTCGGTGTGAATCTTGTCAGCAGTGAGACTCCCACTGTGCATGAAGACCTAATTTCCACATACCTTCTCTGACTATACAACCTACTGTATATATATATACTACACCGCTATCTCTACATCCTCCCACTATATAATCTGTGTTGTCGAGCAGTTCTCTCTGCTGGTAGCAGCCTGGACATGCAGAAAGGCAACAGGAAGACACAGACTCAGAAGACCTCCCTGCAGGGCAGTAGCACCGTAGTGGGCAGAGCACCCACACATCAGTGAGTAACCACGTCTCCATAAGACCACTTTACACCCGTTACCCGTATGTGGATTTTGCAGACAAAAAATAACGACAAATGTTAGTCGACTAGACATTTTTGAGGGGCGCTAGCCCCTAATATGCCCAGCTTTGAGTGTTTGTGTAAACACAAACATTGAAGACAAAAGCTGAGAAGTTTCAGAAAATGTGACCCGTATAGTCAGTCAGTATAGTCATGCAGTATAGTCAGAGTTACAGTACAAGTGTATACAAGGTATCTGCACATTTCTAAAGTGACAATTACTTTTAAGACCTTTTTAAACACTGCAAAAAAAATGTTCAAAGAATAAGACTATACTGTGGCAAAAGTAATAGTATAGGCCTAGCTATTATATGAAATATAATCAACATTTGCAGAATTGTGGGAAAACTACCAGAAAAAGATTTTAAAAATAAAATTAAAATGGTTGAAAACGACTGCTTTGCCATATTAATTGGCACTTCATTGACGTTTCAGTGTTGCTTCAGTGAAAGCATCGTTCCTGACCGCATCACTGTCATGGAAATAATCATGGTAAAAGCACATCCTCTCGTTATGGATGGGCATTTGAACCTTTTCCTTCTTGTAAACGTGTAACCTTTTTGTTAACCGTCTATGACGTCACATTACTGTAACATTGCTTTAATTGACACGCCTATTGACTATTGTCTATGCTTGCACACGGACATGCCCTGGTATAGGCCTATATGACTCTGACACTGAAACCCATAGCTCTGGGTACACAATACACATATAAATCTAACAACTGTATTAAGTGGCTGAAGCTGTACGTTGCTACTAGGCTGCCATGTGTTTGCCAATCTGTAGTTTCTGGAAACTGGAAAACAAACTGAAAATCAAAGGGCAGCGATTCGACATTTATATCATCATCACCTGTTTATTTTTACGTCCAGGACAGGCTTCAGGCGCGCCTCCATTAATATTTAAAACAATGGAAATCGGGACACCAATATATGCATTATAGGGACTGAGGGCCTAACGCACACCGCCTTATATCCCTCATGTCTAATCGTAATAGGCATTTTATTATTATTCTGAAAACATTTTTAAAGACGTAGTGAAATTAATATTGTTTTTATTACTTGTGCAAGCAGAGCGCGCAAGTAATAATTTCGCCCGGTCTTCGTTCACCGCGACAGCCAACCCGCCATTTTATGCGTATGCCAATAAAACAGCAAATCTGTGCCTGGTTTGCTGGGACCAGATCACATAAATGACCATATGTCTTACGTCATCATTTAGAGCTAGACATACGTATACTATATAAATAATCAGTAAAATAAAATAGCAAATTGTGCCTGATCTGCTGGGACCAGAGTACGTGGTGTGTATATGTATGACTAGCTCTAAATGATGACGTAAGACATATGGTCATTTATGTGATCTGGTCCCAGCAAACCAGGCACAGATTTGCTGTTTTATTGGCATACGCATAAAATGGCGGGTTGGCTGTCGCGGTTTTTGGCGCAAAGTAACCACAGTATACCGCTAATCAACTTACAACTACATACTCTATATAGTATATGTATATGTATACATATGTCTTACGTCATCATTTAGAGCTAGTCATACGTATACTATATACATAATCAGTAAAATAAAATAGCAAATTGTGCCTGATCTGCTGGGACCAGAGTACGTGGTGTGTGTATATGTATGACTAGCTCTAAATGATGACGTAAGACATATGGTCATTTGTGTGATTTGGTCCCAGCAAACCAGGCACAGATTTGCTGTTTTATTGGCATACGCATAAAATGGCGGGTTGGCTGTTGCGGTTTTTGGCGCAAAATAACCACAGTATACCGCTAATCAACTTACAACTACATACTCTATATAGTATATGTATACGTATGTCTTACGTCATCATTTAGAGCTAGTCATACGTATACTATATACATAGTCAGTCAAATGAAATAGCAAATTGTGCCTGATCATCACGCATCACGTTTTCGTTCAAAGGAAGTAATTAAAATTCGATTTTATGGACTTTTGACATAAAAATACACACAAATTGAAAATGTCCCATTGTTTTGACATCCATTGCTAGGTATGCTCATATGATGACCACGGATATGGTCTAAAAGTGTGAAAGAATTTCACCAGTTCTTTAAAGTAGTCAAAATAGCTGACTGTTATTTTCACTATTTTAAAATGTTTTCAATATTAATAATAGAAAAGCCTAATAATATTGGACATATACAGTACTATACTATACATGATCAGTTTCATTGATCCAAGATTGAACACGATTGATTGATTGATTGATTGATTGATTGATTGATTGATTGATTGATTGATTGATTGATTGATTGATTGATTGATTGATTGATTGATCGTTAAAATAAGCTGCATGTGAACATGCATGTGGTCAACACATCTGATCATTAAACAGAGCTGCATGTGTGTAATGGTCAGATGGGCACCATCGGTATGGGCAGTTATGCTGCTGTGTCCTGATTTTTAACCACTTGCAATAATTCTGTAACTATCTTTTGGGCATGTTATTCTTCATAAAAATTAGCAAATGTACAAGCTCTCAAGCTTGTGGATCTGCTATTTTTTTAATTCTTTGAATAGGGCTTAAATGTTTGAATGAAATCAATTTGGGGCAGATCTTCTCAAACAGAAACTGTAATCAAATCTATGTCGCACTCATAGACTGTAAAAGATATGGACAAAGCGTTCCCCGGGTCTAACATGGACGTAAAATGAAGCCTGTAATTCCTTGCACTGTAAGTCGCCATATTTCTAGATCCGTTTGGGCCCAGCTGGCCATTGGCTGGCTCCGTTTGGGTCCAGCTGGCCATTGGCTGGCCCATACAACGAGGCGGGACTTCCCCCCTTACTCTTCGTTGGTTTGTATTTTGACTGAACGGGGGGTGGCTCCCGTTCATAGACTGTAACGGTAGCCTCGCCCCTCAGAACATACGCGACTTTATGGTCATCTTTTTAATAAATGGGACCATAATTTTCCAAAAAGTATTATGACATGAGAAATTAGACTTTAAACTAGTGACTGGAAGCAGAAAGTATTCATGACCATGTTTATTAAGGTAATACAGTCTAGGTGAAGTTGGGCCCAAATACATGGGCCTCTATGGGCCCAATGAAAGTGCCACAACAGGCCATTATATGAACTTTCAGGAAGTCCCGATTTCCTTAGTGACTTCACGAAATATCTGTCTGACTGCCCCCCTGGTCGCACTCAAAATTCTGGCATTGGCCAATTTGGCCGGGCTGTACAATTAATTTCTAAGTGTCCTCCTGGGACACATAATTATGGAGTGTGTACAAATAGCTTTAGACTGGAACGTTTAAAGAGACAGGAGTGAGAGACGTGAGGACACACGACTCTGTCTGCAATGGAACTGAAGACGTTGAAACCAGACCTGTTGAAAGAGAGAGAGATTTATGACACTTTTCGATCTCACTGCAATGCGATCATGTGGCTCACGTCATATTTTTAGTTAACAATTTCTTTGGGGTATATTATGTGTCACTGTACCAAGCCTAATTAGTGGGGGCCTTAGAAACTCTCACATCACTAACACCCATGAAGATCAATGGCAATGCAGCCCAGGGCAATCATTTGACAGCTCCTGAAGCAGGAGTAGATGGCGGGCTGATGTTTACTCGTGGGATGATATGAGAAGTTTTGCAAACCCGCTGATCCGAGTGAGGAACGCAGGCGTCGCTCCCCGTCTGGCAAGGGCAGCAACCTTACAACGTCAACGTCTTCACCGTACCCTTACTGTAACAAAATTGATTTCCGTATTGGAATTTTTAGAGGAGCATTTATTTTACAAATCACTTTAAAACAAGACAAAACAAACAAAGATGTTGTTTCTTTTACTGAAATTGTTATTTTAATGGTTCCATATTTGCTATCAATTTTATAAAAAAGCAATAAACCAAAATAGACCATGGTAAAACCACAGGGCTGTATTTTGCGTGTCTTAAGTACCAGGTCTTATTACTTAACTTAAGACCTGGAGGCGTGGTTAATGCTCTTTGGCCACTCAGAATAACCAAATGGCATTGATCACGCCTCCAGGTCTTTAGTTTACTCAAGTTAGGGAATAAGACCTGGTACTTAAGACACGCAAAATACAGCCCTGACAGCCTCTTGTGTCTTATTGCCTCATTAGAATCCTCTGTCCTGAACACTGACTGCCCCCTAGTCAGAGTGACTGGTCATTCTGCTCGAATTAGCGTTCTGTGAGAAAGCGTGAACAAGATGACACTGACACTGACGCTGACGCAGTATCACACATGTTCTATCGTTTATTCGAGGATATATATACATTCGCACCAGTCACATTATGTGACCGGAACATATTATGCGAGTTGTGTGATACAGAAGTAGGCAGGAATATATTCTAACAAGCAGATGACAGGTGTTCTCTGGAAATCCTGAATACTGCACTTGGGGCCTGCAGTACACCGGTAGTAAAAGAGGACAGATAAGAGGGCACATAGTGAAAGAGGACATGAAGTTAGTTGGTGTGAGAGAAGAGGAGCCAGAGGACAGGGTTAGATTAAGGCAGATTGCCCCTGACGGGACTAGCCGAAAGGAAAAGAAGAAGATGGTGTCAGAAGCACAATGTTAACAATAATCGTGTGTATTTATCTTGATACTGAAGTAAAAGTATCAATAGGGCAATAGAAATTCGGTACTAAAGTAAAAATCTGGAATACAGAAAACAGTATGCTTAAAGTATACCAAAAGTATAAAGTACTCATTATGCAGAATGTCTCATTTCACAAATTTGTCTTTTTTCAAATGTTCTATGAAATGCATAGAACATGCATCAAGTTGTATGAAAATAGCACATACAAGCGATGCATTGTGAGCTTGTAATAGATGGGCTGATAGGCTGAGATAGGTTGCGCACAGGTGGTGAAAAACAACCATGCTGTTTTCGTGCTCAGACACAGCCAGCCACCCAGCCACCCAGCCACCCACACACACACACACACACACACACACACACACACACACACACACACACACACACACACACACACACACACACACACACACACACACACACACACACACACACACACACACACACACACACACATAGCTCCGTAAGGGAGTGATTGCACCACTCAAAAACAGGAGTTGATTAAAAGTCAACTGGGGAAGACAATTGTGAATAAGTGGGTTTTCAGGGCGCTTTTGAAGGTAGGGAGGGAGGGGGCATCTCTGATGCGTTTGGTTAGTGCTTTCCAGAGGGTTGGGGAATAGAGAGAAATAGAAAAAGTGCCCCTCTGGGCACAGGTCTCCACCAGGCCAGGTCAGGTTGTGGCCTCCTGGTGGCGCTATAATAGGCCAATGTGAAAAGGGTGCCATTTGTTCTTACACCATTGATGGCAATTGGATGATCTGAGGTATGTGTGTTTTGCAAAAATCCACCTGTTGGTGGCGCTATAGCAGGCCAATGTGAAAAGAGTGGGATATATTCCTCATCCTAGTAGGAAAGTCTGTGAAAGATTTCACGTAAATTGCACGCTGCATTCATTATTTGAGGCGTTTTGTTTCAAAAGGGCCAAACCTGCCAACTTTGAGAGCCTATGTTAGCCAACGGAGTCAATTTTCATTTCTATGCTGATGATACCCAATTATATCTATCTGTGGCTCCAGATGATCCTGTGCTTTAGACCCGCTGCTTACCTGTCTGTCTAGCATCAAATGTTGGATGAGTGAGAACTTTCTCAAGCTAAATGAGGACAAGACAGAAGTTCTCATAATCGGCTCTAGTGAGCAGAAAGAATCAATATTAAGCAGACTTGGCAACCTGACTGTAGACAGTAACAGTACAGTAAAGAACCTGGGGGTTATTATTGATTCCGAATTGAATTTTAATTCACACATTAATCATGTTACCAAGATTGCCTTTTTTCACCTTAGAAATATTGCACGAATCAGAGCCTATGTGTCCTTGGACGATGCAAAAACGCTAATCCACGCCTTTGTTTTCTCTCGGCTTGATTACTGCAATGCACTTTTTTCAGGACTGCCTAAGAAAACAACTGACAGATTACAACTTGTCCAAAATGCAGCAGCCAGAGTTTTAACTAGAACTAAGATGAGAGAACATATTACTCCAGTTTTGGCATCACTGCACTGGCTTCCGGTTGTTTTTAGGATTGATTTTAAAATTATTTTACTTGTCTATAAAGCCCTCAATGGTCTCGCACCTTCCTACCTACATGACTGCTTGCCTAAATATGTCCCAAACCGCCCGCTAAGGTCTTCCACTGCTGGCCTGCTCGCTTTGCCTAAAAAAATGGCAACTAAAAAATACGGGGAAGCAGCTTTTTGCTTCTACGGGCCATCGGCATGGAACAAGCTCCCTCTGTACCTTCGTCAGGCAGCCTCTGTAGACATTTTTAAAGCTCAGCTCAAGACCCACTTCTACAACATTGCCTTTAAGTGATCTTATATTTTTTGTTATTCATGTCCTCACTGTATTGCATTACTGCTTGTTTTTTAATGTCGTTGCCTTGCTTTTCTTTTATGCTTTGCTTTTATTTTATTCTCCATTGTTCTGTAAAGCACTTTGAGCTGCATTTGATGTCATGAAAGGTGCTATACAAATAAAGTTTTATTATTATTATTATTAATTAGGATGGAATATGAAATATCGGACAGATCCATCTTGAACACATGACTATAGAGATAGTGTGTAACGATTTGCGGGATTTTTGGACAGAATCTGGAGGAGTAATAAAAAAAATGTTTTTCAAAAGTCAGCTTCCTGGTTCATCGTTGGCATCCAGGGAGTGTGTGTGCAAAATTTGAAATCGACTGGGTTAACAGTGCTGGAGAATAGCTGTTCACAGACGGACGGACGGACGGACGGACGACTGATGGACGGACGGACACACGGACGGACGGACGGACACACGGACGGACGGACGGAGTGCAAAACATACTCTCTCCCCATGACTTCGGCCTGGTGGAGACAATAAATAGGAGAGGGCCAAGCTTGTAGATTGGCTATTTTCAAATGGTTACTTGAAATGTATAGGGCTGAAGTGGTAAATGTATGTTTTTCTCCAGTAAATTAAAAATACCTCAAAATTGTGCTTAAGTAGTACTTACTTGAGTAAGTATATATGCTGGGATGTGAGTCAAGCCCTGTGTGGGTTACCACCACCACAGACGTCTTCGGGCCAAATAAATAAAAATAACTATTGCCGCCCGCTACCACTGGAAGCTCAACACTTCTAGTTCAGCGGTGGGCAAAATAAACAAATCGACAAAAAATTATGCCTGTGGCAGCGGGTGTTCTCTTTCTAGCCAAGGAAAAGAGAGCGTGCGATCACCCAACCCGCCCGTGGCTCGGCTGCAAATAAATAAAGACAGTTTTACGATGAGCAGCCATTTTCACTCTGTTGGGAGTCAGCAGTCATGAGACCCCAGGGTGTAACTGACATATCACCTGTCACATTCCAAGCTCCCGTAGGCTTGGGTTAACTCAAGACTCCAGTTAGCTCCGACCTTGAATTTGTTCTGAGACAGACAGACAGACAGACGTCCCCACTCCTTAGTGGTATATTTTCTCACTGTACATTTACATATAGGCCTGCGTGAAATTTGACCTTTAACCCATCCTAACTTAACATTTCGTCTCAAAACTGTTACTTTTGACAGATTCAAATAAAATAAAAACACAGCAAAAGTAGCAGAACTACAAGCTCAAAAAGATCTGCCACTTTTGATGCTTTTGTGTGACGCTGTAGTATGATCAAGTAGGGCGTTAATTTAAGGGGAAAAAAACACAGAAAGTCTTGCTCAAAATATATATATATATATACAAAAAAGACACAAATGTAAAATAAATGAAAATGTTGACTATGTTGACTATACTGTTGAATGTCATTAAGTGCTATTCAATAAACAGAAAAAGAAAGTCTTGCTCAGGACGCTTTGACATGGTGCAATATCCATGATCGAACCAGGTTAACTTACAGGCAGTGCACTCTTCAGATATACAGGCAGACAGTTACAGAGATCTCCATACAGTATGGACCCAAATGGACAGAGACAGTGTTCCGGCCAGTTCCGGACCACTTTCACCCCTGCCTCTGCCACTAAATAAAGCTGATGGATGCAAGCCATAGTAGAAGTTATCAGTCACAAGCTTTGACTTAGATGATAGATCAAAGTTAGCATGACCTTTCCGTGACCCTGTAAGTTTGTAACTTAAATTTCCAGATACAAGCTTCGAGAATTTGAGAGGCATCGTACCCTAGTGGTGTTGAGGAGGGTATGACTCCTCAACACCATGCTTCCACCCACACGTGCATGCATGCGTGCGTGCGTGTGCGTGTGCGTGCGTGCGTACACCCAGTGTAAAGCTATCTGCACAAAGAGATCCTTCTCCTGTAACATGTGTGTTTAGAAGACCTACTGCGACTGGCCTCACAATGCTGTCTGCTGTACAATATCAATCGTAAAAGTAATGGTCAGACACCATGCTGAAGGTATTTGACAACTCGTCAGCAAGTAATGGAATGCAAGATTTACTTATACTATAGCGGAGTACTTCTTCTGACTACATATACATGCATGTCCTAGTATGAGCGAATAGGGGAAGGGGATCAATGTCATGTGATTCTTTGTTTGACCCCGTAGAAACTCAGAAGTGTGTCTCAAAGAATATGATGGCGGACAGTCTCGCGATAGTTGACACGTTCAGAAACTTACTTTTTGCAGAGCATGTACACATCGAAAAGCAACACAGCAGACAGTAATGTGTTATATGTCTTCTGTTATTTTCCAGAAGCGATTACTTTACAAAAGGTCTCAGTTATTTAGAAATAGTGTTTGTTCATGAGCTGGTCACTTGGCTCTCATTGACTCCAATGCATTCCACCAAACTTCCGGGTGTTATTTGGCTCCCATATGGTGCGCCAAATCCGCTGTCTGGAATAGCATGATAGCAAAAATGACGTCGGTGACCTTACCTCCATTCCATCTACCTTGACCCCATGAAGGAATGGCGCCCCAAAATAGTCTACCCATATGTGTGTCTCAAAGAATTGGGGTATTTAATTTTAAAACACTTTTCTACTACTTCTACTCTGGCTAGTAAATGGTAAATGGTGCATTTTATATAGCGCCTTTTTCCAAGGAGCTTTACATAGATTGTGCATTACATTCACCCATTCACACACATTCATACACCGATTGCGGCGGAAGCCATACAATCCATGTAACTCGAAAACCCTTCGCCCGACTTTCTTCAAATTTCACACATACGTTCCACACCACCACACGGAGTGCAGTGGTGTGAACCACTAGACTGGTCAGGCTCTGCCAGTGGACCTAATGAGCCTAAGTCCCCTCACCTGTAGAATTCCCAGCCTCTGCCTCAGCCAATTGATTTCCATGGCCACACCTGCCATTTGATTACTTAACCAGTCCACTTCTCACAGTCAGTTTGCACTCTTCAGATATACAGGCAGACAGTTACAGAGATCTCCATATACAGTATGGACCCAAACGGACAGTTAGCATGACCTTTCCGTACCCTGTAACTTAAATTGCCTGATACAATCTTCGAGAATTTGAGAGGCATCGTACCCTAGTGGTGTTGAGGAGGGTATGCCTCCTCAACACCATGCTTCCACCCACACGTGCATGCGTGTGTGCGTGCGTGCGTGCGTGTGCGTGCGTGCGTGCGTGCGTGTGCGTGAGTGCGTACACCCAGTGTAAAGCTATCTGCACACAGAGATCCTTCTCCTGTAACATGTGTGTTTAGAAAACATGGTTGCGACTGGCCTCACAAGTATGTCTGCTGTACAATATCAATCGTAAAAGTAATGGTCAGACAACATGCTGAAGGTACTTGACAGCTCGTCACTAAGTAATGGAATGCAAGATTTACTTATATACTAGCGGAGTACTTCTTCTGACTACATATACATGCATGTCCTAGTATGAGCGAATAGGGGAAGGGGATCAATGTCATGTGATTCTTTGTTTGACCCCGCAAAAACTCAGATGTGTGTCTCAAAGAATATGATGGCGGACAGTCTCGCGATAGTTGACACGTTCAGAAACTTACTTTTTGCTCCATTACCTCCATTCCATCTACCTTGACCCCATGAAGGAATGGCGCCCCAAAATAGTCTACCCATATGTGTGTCTCAAAGAATTGTGGTATTTAATTTTAACTTTTCTACTACTTCTACTCTGGCTAGTAAATGGTAAATGGTGCATTTTATATAGAGCCTTTTTCCAATGAGCTTTACATAGATTGTGCATTACATTCATTCATCCATTCACACACATTCATACACCGATTGCGGCGGAAGCCATGCAAGGCACCAACCAGCACATCGGGAGTGGTTGCACCACTCAAAAATAACAGGTGGATTGCAAGGAACCCACAGCAACCCCAATGAAGTGGCCAGTAAATTCACAATAAACAACCTTGAGCTGTCACTGCCGCCTGATTGATATACCGTAGTAAACTAAAGGAACTGAACACCTAAGGCAGCATTCATGCAGGCCTAACTTTACAAGGCATACCACCAGTGTGTTCTGACATTAAATTTAACGGTGGACATCATGTACCGGTATTAATGCGTGCCAGTGCCATGTGTCCGAGTTGGAAGCAAGTCAAGTGTCAAATAGGAGTATGAATCGGCCCTTAGGTTCCTGCTCATGCAGCCCTGTGGAGACTCTAGTCTAGGGGTCTGAGTCCTCTACCGTTCCAACAATGTGACTCCCAATTTAATTGATCGGGCCAGTGGTTCCCAATCGATTGTCTGGGGAGGCCCCCTTCATGATCTGACATAAGCTGAGACTTCCTGTGACCTGTGTGCGCATGCATATACACACACACACACACACACACACACACACACACACACACACACACACACACACACACACACACACACACACACACACACTGTAGTATAGTTCTCGTACAGCGAGTTGCGCAAATAGCCAAATTCAAGTTCACAATACATTGCACTGTGATGCGTGGTGAGCTTGTAGATTGGCTATTTTTTATTTTCATTTTTTATAATGGCATCTTTAGTATCTTCAGTACTATATGATTCAGGCCGATTCAGGCACTCAAATAGAGAACAATTCGATTTGTGTTATTCAATGTGATACGCAATCAGTTTTTTGCCAGGTGCTTGAAAAGCGCCTGAACTACATTTACTACTTCTATATAGCGACCATACTGACGACCAGTGGACACTTTATCATGTTTGGCTGTCTCTAGGCTGCCCTTAAGCCAATGGGAGACTTACCCATAAACCCCATAGTAGTCTGAACGGCATACTTTGCACGGCACCTGGCAGTTAATGTAGACTTAACAGTTAAAACAAGTAAACATTGGGCCTGGGCCTTGGCTCAGCGGTCCAGGCACCTTGGCTGGCAATCCAGTCTGGCAATGTGCCGCGTTTGACTCCCTATCCCGACGGCCCTTAATGCATCATGTCACTCCCCCCCCCCATCTCTCTCCCCATTTCCTGTCAGTGAAAATATAAAATAAAGGCGACTGTGATGCAGTCCCTCCCCCTTTCAGAACGACGAGTGGCCCAGGAAATTAATCCCAATGCATTTTTCCCATAGGCTTTTCTTAAAGTATTTATTTAAAGACGGTTACGCCGCGGACAAAGCCAACTCGGATCGTGACAAATCATGACAATGAACACAATGCTTTGGGCCGATCAAATAATTTATAAGAAGAAAAACAAAACAAATATTGTTGTCTCCTAAACGTCTTTAAATAAATACTTTAAGAAAAGCCTATGGGAAAAATGCATTGGGATTCATTTCCTGGGCCACTCGTCGTTCTGAAAGGGGATGGGACTGCGACGCTCTATTGAGGAGAGTGTTTGAAGAGATGTGACAGCTGGCCATTTTATGTTCTGTCCATACAGTAACCGTAACCTTCATCTGATCTTCTTCACTTTATGAACTTGAGTTCAACACGGGTGAAGTATGTGCTATATTATAAAAAATATGATCTATGTTAGTTAGTTTAACCTCACGCCAGCTCTCCCACGAAGTTCATATGCTACTGAGAGTCTGTATAACTGACTGCACATTGGGAAAGTTGTATTTTAAATATCTTTAAAGTGTATTTGTGAATTTACATTTCTGCTAATCTTATAAATAAAGCAAATGTTTACTGGGTGACTCTACAACTCAACTTTCTCTTTATACTGCACACATATTACATTTACATTTAGTATTGTGAAATAAATGGGTTATATTTCGCTGATAGTTATACTGTTATTTCACTATATTATAATTAAACCATCCTTAACTTTAAGTTAAATTGATCATTTTAAAATCATTGTTTTATTTGATGGCCTTCCTGGCTGCCCTGGCATTTGACCTTTCTGCCGTAAAAAATGGTCAACACTAAAGACTGGCCTCTAAAATGACAAAATTCCAGGCCTGGTTGACTCCCACAATTTTCAAATGCCTCCGTCTCACAGTCCACGCAATGGAAGCTTTATTGAGCTTTGTTTACTCAAATCCTTGCTTTTGGAGGCCACATAGCTACTTAGCTAATCTAATAGCTACTAATAGCTAATCATATCGGGTCCTTCATTAGTCTGTGGAAAGTCCAGAAATTTGACCCCCAAAAAGAGAAAAAGAAAGTCCATCGCAAGCTTGTATGGTGTTGACCTCTGAACCCGAGTGTAAGGAGTTCAAGTGACAACGGATCTACATGTCAAAAAGGCTGGTATGATCATTTAACACGTGGCAGGGTCACTTAGGTCACATTCTCACCTAATACTTCGGTAGACTCAGATCCGTATGGGCGGGGAATTGGGATTATTGCATTTTTAATTGGCTGGGGTTTGCCTTCACACTGTCATTCGCAGCAATTGGAAACGCAGCAGAGGGGACCTTTATCAATGTGTTCCATTCATAAACTATAGCCTACACAGTGAAATCTATGGTGATAAAATTACACTCATAACGTGCATGTGTCGTGCCGTCTGGGACCCCCCCCCGGCCCCCCCCCCCTCTCTCTCTCTCTCTCTCTCTCTCTACGCACGCAGCCGCCACACACTGTTCTTTTGGGCATGGAGGCACAGCGCTGCATGAGCGCACTGATATAACTCCCCAGTCCCACACAGTGACAGCACTCCATGTTTACGGCACGCACAGACAGACAGACAGAATATTATGTAGGCTATAATACACTGCAGTGTTTTTATGTGTTTTCTTAAGCAATTGATTCATGTACACGTCCTCATTTCGATCAGGGCTTCAGTCTCCTTATTCGACCACGTCTATCCACAGTAACGGGACATCTTTGCGCTGCGTAAAATATGCCTTAACCGTCTCCAACTGTGTTCAGCTCCTCACCCGCCACATTATGTTTGCTTCATTTCCTTTATTTACTGCGGATTGCATTCACACCTGCACCGAATCGTAGTCAAGTGCGATTCGAAGCGAAGCGAAACCCACGTTTTTGGGCGGAGTAAAATGCGGTTATTTGCTGCGCATTAGGATTCGAATGAGCCTTCACACCTGCCAAACGAAGCGCACTTTCTGACAATGCGCAGCAGGATTCGTTTTAATCGCAGCAAAGCTCTCTGGTATGAATGCGACCTTAGATCGAAAGAGATCAATGGCACTGAAATTAGATTGTAGTGATGTCAGCTAAGCGAGAGAGAGAGAGAGAGAGAGAGAGAGAGAGAGAGAGAGAGAGAGGATAATGATATGATATGATATGATATGATATGATATGATATGATATGATATGATATGATATGATATGATATGATATGATATGATATGATATGATATGATATGATATGATATGATTGGTAATCATGTCACTGTCCCTTTGCATTAGAGTTGAAGTACATGACATTATGTCATCAACTCTTGCAAGGCTATCCTTTTGCCTTTGCTGAAAGAGATACAGTAGGCCTATTTTCGTAGATGACTGAAAATGTCCATGCATTCTGCAAATGGGGAAAACAGAAAACATATTTAATCTGCATACTTTTACATACATTTGGATACTATTTGGACACAAGCAAGGTGCATGTTAATGTCAATGTGATGCCAAAAGGTCCCCCCTCTCACGCACGCACGCACGCACGCACTAACACACACACACACACACACACACACACACACACACACACACACACACACACACACACACACACACACACACACACACACACACACACACACACACACACACACACACACAAAAGTAAACATTATTGTTCTCGTTATAGTGCACAGGGACATTTGCAGTAGTCTATAGGTCAGTGTCACATGATGGCGTCAGTCTCACAACACAGTCACACTCACTCACTCTGTACACTTTCTCTTATTTCTCTGTCGTGCTTCCAATCATGCCACATTCACACATACTGTATGTCCATGGATATTTCACTCACCAGCCACACTTGCACACATTCTCTCGCTCATTTATTCTCCACGCCTGGCTGTCAGTTGGCATTTGGTGCTAGATAACTATAGCTAGCAGCCGTCTCCGTTTACTCCTGGCCCAGCCAGCCAGCCAGGCAGGCAGGCAGGCAGGCAGGCAGGCAGGCAGGCAGGCAGGCAGGCAGGAAGACAGGCAGACAGACAGACAGACAGACAGACTCAGTAAATAACCATTAGCATAACAGAGTGTCTGGTGGGGAGTACGGGTGACGGGGCGCCTCTGACCCCTGTGGGGGTTAGGTTATTTGAAAGAGGATACCCAGGCTGGGGAGTTCTTACACATGTATTATGCACGCATGCATGCGCTTGTGTGTGCGTGTGTGCACATGTGTGAGCGTGCATGCATGCGTGCATGCATGCGTGCGTGCATGTGTGCGTCTGTGTGTGTGCAAAGGCTATAATGTTATTTGCCGGTAGCCTATGTTATGTAGATAGATGCCAGGTTCATTTGTAGACCTGGCATCCTTTAGTCAAGTGTCTTTTTTTACTTTCTTTATATAATGATTTCCTGTTTTTCATAGAAGTGTACTCTTTAAATGTTCTCATGAATGGACGACACTGATGTAAACAAGTGCTTTTCATGGTTTCGTCCTCAAAGTAGCAGTTTTTGTATTGACTTTCATTTGAAATGTACCCATGTCCCATGATTCTACTACCTATTGTGACATTTTTTCAATCAAGCAATAATTATGAAAAGTGCAGAGACATTGTAGTTGTGGTTTTCAACCTGTAGAGGGCAGTGTAGCTCTGGGATTAAACTTTATTATCCTATCCTAAGTTTATTATTATTAAACTTTTTGTATTGCCATGTGGCATTCATATTGCAATGTTTTATAAGTCAGTATACCAATCAATTCCAGGCATGATTTGACATTTTCAATTGTATTATAAGGATATGATATGAAAATGAATTAAAATTAAATTAGCATTTTGGTTATTTGAATTTCTCATATAAAAGTGGTGGTAACAGTTATAAAGCTGAGTTGGTAGTGCTACCTGCAGGGCTTTGGCATTGGGCATGTGGGAACATAGAAATCCTCATTAGAATTTGGCACCAGAATCTATTCCTTTTCATGAAATTCTTGGTTCTGGCAGATAATAATAATAATTATTATTATTATTTTTCAAAAACAAGTTTGCAAAGTGCTTCACATACAATACACAAACAGGCTTTTTTGGGTGGGTTTTTAAGAGTCTTTTAAAAGTGGACACTGAAGTGGTCTGTCTGAGTTCCAGAGGTAGTTGGTTCCACAGCAGTGGAGCCCTAGCAGCAAAGGCTCTGCCACCTTGTGTCACCAGCTTTGTGTTGGGGGGGTCAAGTAAAACGTTGTCTGCTGATCTAAGATTACGGGAAGGTATGTGCTGGGACAAGAGGTCAGAAATATACTCAGGTGCCAGTCTGTTTAGTGATTTAAAAACAAACAAGTTAACTTTAAAATCAAAGTGTGTTTAAAAACACTCTGTACACTTTCTCTTATTTCTCTGTCGTGCTTCCAAACATGCCACATTCACACATACTGTATGTCCATGGATATTTCACTCACCACTGTCACCAGCCACTCTTGCACACCTTCTCTCCCTCATTTATTCTCCACGCCTGGCTGTCATTTGGCATTTGGTGCTAGATAACTATAGCTATCAGCCGTCTCCGTTTACTCCTGGCCCAGCCAGCCAGCCAGCCAGCCAGGCAGACCAAATACAGAGCCAAAGGTCAAGTTAATATTCATTTGACAATTTAGGTGGTTAACTGTCTGAAATGAATCCAACACACTGATGACAATGCTGTCAAACAAGTCTATGAATAGAAGTCATCTATGAAATCTATGAAAATGTTTAATCCAATCTGCAACACTATTATTATGTTCTACGTGATTATAGTGGGGGTCCCTATGCTTCATCTCTCCCTCAGCCAGAGGGGATGAAAACCCTTGAAGTGTACTAAAGTAAAGTACCTATTTGAGTAGGCCTATTTACTTATTCACACTATTCATTTAGGCTAAATTTATTTATTTAGTTTATTTCCCAGTAATTGTAATTGTGTGTGTCCATCTGTCTGTTACCAGCTAATCTCTGGCACCGTTAACCTGGGGAATGGTGATGCGTCGGAATGCCGCTCTGTTCCCGTTAACCCGGTTGGTGCCAAATTTTGCACACACACTCCCTGGATGCCAACGATGAACCTCTGCCCCAATTCTTCCAGAACGGCCTGTTATAGCGCCACCAGGAGGCCGACTTTTGAAAAACATTTCTTTTTCATATTACTCCTACAAATTCTGTCCAGAAATCCCGCTAATCGTTACACACTATCTCTATAGTCATGTGTTCAAGACGGATCTGTCCGATATTTCATATTCCATCCTATAATTGGCTACCATTGGCTTTCAAAGTTTGCAGGATTGGCCCGTTTTGAACAAAAAGCCTCAAATCATGAACACAGCGTGCAATTTACATGAAATCTTTCACAGACTTTCCTACTAGGCTGAGGAATATATCCCACTATTTTCACATTGGCCTGTTATAGCGCCACCAACAGGTGGATTTTCGCAAAACACATTTTTGGAACAAAATGCCTCAAATCATCCAATTGCCATCCAAGGCATAATAACTAAGAAGAAATGGCACCCTTTTCAGATTGGCCTATTATAGCACCGCCACCAGGATTGATTGATTGATTGAAATATTTATTAACAGTTTGTAGAATTTACAGTACATTTTAAGCACAAACTCAATACAAAGACTGTTAACTGTGAGTGGACGACCCAATTAAGCATTACACTTGTTTACAACAGGGTCCACATTGTTCAATTCATCAAAACATTTAGAGACATACAAACATTTAGAGACATACAAATAGACATTTCTATGTAGCTAAAGAACAGAACAGGAATTCATCATATAGGAAGCAAAAAAGGGAAAATATACATTATACAGTGAGGGGAAATGGGGGGGGGGGGGGGGGGGTGGGGTGGGGGGGATTCAGATTTTACAGAGGCCAGTTTCGAATTGCAGCCATCCGTAGGTGCCCTTTGAGAGCGGTTTTGAAAGAGTCAAGGGATTCACATGTCTTAATGACTGTTGGTAGGGCGTTCCACATTTTGGTGGCATAGGAGTGAAAATAATAAAGTTTGTGCCGAATCTGGGTTGTACATGGTTTGTTGCACTCCCTCTGGTGTTGTGGGTGTGGACTTCGTTTACATTAAGGAAGTATTTAGACAGGTACATGGCCCATGGGTATCTTGGTGGTGTATCGAATCTTGTGGACTCTGTCATCGACCCTAAGCCATCCCAGCCTGTCAAAGTGGGCAGGGGTGAGGTGGGTTCGGGGGGTGAGGCCAAGTAGGAGCCTGACGCCTGACCAGTTTGTTTTGGGAGGTCTGGAGCCTTGTTTTGCTTTTTGGAGGTGCTGTGGTACCAAGAGGTGGATGCATAGTCAAAGAAACCTTGTACGAGGGCTCCTGTTAAGGTCTTCAAGGTGTTTTTGCTGACCAGTGAGGAGATCCTGTAAAGGAATCTTGTTCTTTGATTGACTTTTTTGATTACGTTGGTGGCCATTTTATCACCGAAAGATTGGCCTCCAGGATGGAACCTAGGTAGGTAATTTGATCTTTTCGTGAAGAGGCCACAACCTGACCTGCCCTGGTGGAGACCTGTGCCCTGAGGGGCACTTTATCTAGTTTGTCATCTAGTTTCGTAGTAGGATTTCATCTAGCCTACATGTGTTATAATAACATATAGCCTCCTCTTCTAAAATCGAAATACCGGTAACTATATTTCTGATCACCATATTTTCTGGTAGATTTCCATATTATGATAAATCCAAAAATATATAATTATATTGCTTCCTAGTTTCCTGGTAAATTCGTGATTAAAAACGAATTATTTTATTGTATCTTTACCATAGTGATTTCCCCCTTTCGGTACTCGATTTTGTCTTCTTGTCTGCCCGTTCATTTCATTCATTCAGTCTGCTCTCGATTAAGCATCCTGAGCCTGTACTCTGTGTTGCCATGTCTGGTTATTATAAGCGGCTTTCGATCTACAAGCTCCCAACGCATTACATCGTAAGCTTGACACATGCCATGACATATAACATTACATAGAAGCAACATTTACCCAGGTTCTGAATAACAAACGTTATTTAATTGGCTATTAATTTGTTTAACTTTAAATAATAAATAAACAACAAATAAATAAGACTATTTGCAAGGGAAAAGTGTTGAATAAATTATTTGTGAATACCGGTACATCATCTGTTCAAGTTTAAACTTGCACATTACAATATCAAACTTACCATGCACTTGACGTGGATCAACTTACCCTTATCTGGGGCAATTTGAGCCACATGACCACTTTTGTTTAGGCTAGGGCCGATTCATACTCCTATTTTACCGTTGTTTCGGTCCTGTAGTGCCGAAATGATTTCGGCTCGTCAGACATTTTCAGTATCACCGAAGAGCCGACTTTAGGAGTATGAATCGGCCCTTAGTCATAGAAGACATCCTGAAATAATGGTAATTCAGATCTTACTTCCATCATGATCTCATTTTACCTTCGCTTCCAGTACCAATATGTGAAAAGTGGCTATCTTACCCCGTTCTCCCATAACTAAATGCATTTGAAATGAAATTTAAAAGTAATTTTCAGGATTCCAATTAATAGTGAAAAGAAAAAGTCCCACTGCAATGTGTTTTGACCTTGTAGATCTGCTATAGTTTTGCAACTTTTGTGTGAAATGACAAAGTATGGCATTCATTTTTCGAAAAAAGTTAAAATAAGATAAGAGAGTATATGCAATGTGGCTTTTTGAAACGCAGATAAGAGGTTTCTTCCCGAGAGTATGCAAATGTGGCTTTCTGGAGTGAGTAGGCCTATGGAAAATTGGAAATACAGTGGCCTTCTAGTCTAAAATTCAGACTATTTTATCGATTCTGACATTTTCAATCTGTCAGAATTGATAAAATAGATAGAGCTATGAATAAGGCTATGATCTATTCTAAACTAGAGTCTAAATCTGTTAGTGGCCTTCAACATCATCAGTGACAGTTGCCAACCCCCCTGACCTATAGAAGTTGATCCTTTTGGGTTTGTTTTCATAACCTTTGGTTGCTTATTTCTCTCACAAAGAACAACAACCTGGCAACACTGACTGTACTGACCACAGCAGACCGTTGGTGGACAGACCAGACCGCAGATTCTCCGAGGAGGAATACATAACAAACTACCATAACAAAACAAAAAAATAGACCTCACATACAAAGGTACATTTTAACTCTCCGTGTTGTTATAACAACTCTACGTTTGTGATTCACAGCTCCTCCAGTTTGTAAATAAACGAAACGAACAAAATGGCTGCTAGCCTGTTAGCATTGAATAAAACGTCGCATTCATGTCGTACAGGTCTTCGTGTCAGCTATAGCCGGTAGAGAGTCTTCAAAACAACATTACATGATGATTATATAAAGCTTGTCTTATAACGTGATTAACAGCGGTGTGTGTGTGTACACCTGTGTAAGTGTTTAGTTGTAGCGTTTGCATTGGCTTTAGCTCGGGCCTTCTGTACACCAGAAAGAGGGTCGAGGGGGGTCAGTTTCACCACCCAGCTGAGGTACACTTTTGATTGATTGATTGAAATATTTATTAACAGTTTGCAGAATTACAGTACATTTCAAGCACAAACTCAATACAAAGACTGTTAACTGTGAGTGGACGACCCAATTAAGCATTACACTTGTTTACAACAGGGTCCACATTGTTCAATTCATCAAAACATTTAGAGACATACATACAAATAGACACTTCTATATAGTTAAAGAACAGAACAGGAATTCATCATATAGGAAGGGGGATTCAGATTTTACAGGGGACAATTTCGAATTGCAGCCATCCGTAGGTGCCCTTTGAGAGTGGTTTTGAAGGAGTCAAGGGATTCACATGTCTTAATGACTGTTGGTAGGGCGTTCCACATTTTGGTGGCATAGGAGCGAAAATAATTTAGTCCCTTGTTTGTGCCGAATCTGGGTTGTACATGGTTTGTTGCACTCCCTCTGGTGTTGTGGGTGTGGACTTCATTTACATTAAGGAAGTATTTAGACGGGTATCTTGGTGGTGTATCGAATCTTGTGGACCAGACCCATTGCAAGATGCTGTACTCTGTCGTCGACCCTAAGCCATCCCAGCCTGTCAAAGTGGGCAGGGGTGAGGTGGGTTCGGGGGGTGAGGCCAAGTAGGAGCCTGACCAGTTTGTTTTGGGAGGTCTGGAGCCTTGTTTTAGGACTTCAGGACGGTAACAGGGTAAGGTTAGCCGCAATTCATCCAATTTGCGTTTGCGATCTGCTTGTATTAAATGACGTTAAACTCTCCAACATTGCAGCTCTAGGCCAAGCTTGAATTATCTTCTTTCAATCTGCCGAGCTTTTGTTTCATAAAAATCCACCATAGACATGTTATATAGACATTCTATAGACTTTCTGTCAAGAAATTCTGTGTTGGAGTTTGGAAGCACTCATTTTTATTAACGGTCGAGCTGCTGCCTCCTGCATTATGTTCAAATTTGAAACTCAGGGTGGTACGCAGGGCCGCTCAGTGATTTACGATGAGTGCTTCCAAACTCCTTTAAAGGCCTATTCATAGTCTGGATTTTTGGTGGTGAGGTGACCACCGCTCCGGTGGTGAGCTGACCACCTGAGCTGAAACTAGAAAAAGTGCCCTTCTGGGCACAGGTCTCCACCAGGATAGGAATGTAGGACATTGCAGCTTGCCTTCATCTGGTGGTTGGATAAAAGGGCAACAAAAGTAAATTATCCACAGATCCGTGCAGTTAGAGGTAAAAACACTTTTGGGCCAGTTATAGTGCCACCTTGAGGCTGAGTTGAAATTGTTCATGTGGCATTTCGTCCTCGGCCTAGTGGGAATGTGCGTGCACAATTTCACGGAAATCACGCGATGTGTTCATGATTTGCAGCATTTTGTTTGAAACTGAGCACTCCTGTGAACTTTGGAAGCCAATCTTAACCAATCAGGATGGAGTCTGAGAAATCTGAAAGACCGGTTTCGTTGAATGGCTCTAGAGAGACTGTGTACCAATTTGCGCGATGTTTGGACAAAATCTGTAGGTGTACTGCGCAAAAACTTGTTTTGCACAAAGCGGCCTCCTGGTGGCGCTATAACAGGCCGTTAACAGGGCAGAGGTTCATCGTTGGCATCCAGGGAGTGTGTGTGCAAAATTTGGCATCGACCGGGTTAACGGTGGCCGAGATTAGTGCAAAACATACTCTCCCCCCATGCCTTCGGCCTGGTGGAGACAATAACGTTGAGCGGTGGTGAGTAAAAACAGAGAGAAGGGCTGTGGCGGTGGTTTGCTCTTCACCGCGGCTCGTGACGTCATGTTGTAGTTCGGTGGTCACCTCACCACCGAAAATCCAGACTATGAATGAGCCTTGAGACAAAGAATCGCCTGCAGAGAATTTCTTGACGGAAAGTAGCTCATAACATGTTTACAGTGGATTTTTAAGCAACAAAAGCTCGGCAGATTGAAAGAGGATAATTCAAGCTTGGCCTAGAGCTGCAATGTTGGTGAGTTTAACGTCGTTTAATACATACAAGCAGATCCCAAACGCAAATTGGATGAATGGGTAGTCAATGGAGGGTATTGCAACTCTAGATTCATCCCATTATAATAAAATCTAGAGTTGCAAATTGCGGCTAGGGTAAGGTGTGCAGTGGGCACCAAGGAAGAGTGGGCCAAACATTATAGCCAATTTAACATTGAGATGCCCACTCTTCCTTGGTTTCCACCTATCCTGTTAACCACAGGATGCCCCAATGTATGCTCCATTGTTCGACGGTGTTGCGCGTGTGGCCAAAAATAGCAGAGCTGCGAGCTTGTGGCAAGCAGCTTGTTGTAATGGGCTATTTTAAGGCTGTAATGGGCTATTTTAAGGCTTTAAGGCATAATTAATATAGAGCCTTTCTCCAAAACAACGCTTTACAATGTGTAATTGTGTGCATTGCATGATTCACACAGTGACTCAAGACACATTCGAACCAGGCAACCAGCCAACCTCCCGATTCCTGATGTTTGATTGAAAACGTTATTAACAAATTGCAAAAGCATAACACAAAAAGCCCTGAGGCCTTGTTTCCATTGTGATCCTATGGTGGTACCATAGACCTGGTCATCTAGTAGTCCCGTGGTCTGGGGAGGGTGAACATTGTCACTGCATGTATTCCTATAGGCTGGGGGGCAGCACCTGTCAGTAGGGACTGTTGGGCGAAGGCTCTACGTCCTCCCGGTGGGGGCTCCTCCCTGGCAGGTGAGTCGGTAGAATATAACAGCAGTGACAACACAGAAATGTGCGTGGGGACTGGGAGGAATTATTTGGGGAAAAATTGGTAAAGATGTTTTTATTGTTTTGTTATGTAAGCAAGACTGGCCAAAGTTGCATACAAAATGCCTTTAACAGTGATGCAAACTGGCTGCATCCTGCATCGGTAGACTCACTACATTGAGAGAGGACGCAATCCTCCGGGGGTCCTGGGATGCAATACTGTACTCAGTACTGTAGTCTAACGTAGTTGAAGTAGATCTCAGAAAATGTCCCTGGGACCCCTGGGTCTGGGGACCAATTACATTGAAATTTCACCCGCCTTCTAATGAGAGTGCAACATCTCTCTTGGAAGAGCCACCCATAGGCTAATCTAATATACGACAACCTTCCACATGTTTCTTCACTAGTCCGATTCAGAAGAACACAGTTTGCTGGCCACTGCTACAGAGCTGACAATGAGGTTATATCTTCCCTTCTCTGGAATCCTGCCTCAAAGCAGACAAGAGGTAGAAAACTGTCATTCCCTGATGTCATCGCTAGGGACACAAGCATCAGTAAGCAGGAACTGGGGATGGCAATGAAGGACCGGAAAGTTGAATTCAACATTGAAATCCTATATTACATCACTTCTTTAATATTTATGTCAGTTTCTTGCCGTTTCTTGGCACATTGAGCTCTGATGCTCAGTGATTTTCTGAAACATGCACGTAGGGAGTGCTTTTTTGTGTCCCGCATATGTGCAAGGTTTTACAACAAATGCCATGGCTTGATAACCTGACGCTGCCAGATGAGGGCGGTATTGGGTAACCATGTTCCCAACACAGCAATCATCTGGGATCTCTCAGGCAGTTGAGCTGACAAAAATCCGTTCCGTACCGGACCAATCAGCGTGAGCTAAGGGCGGGATATGTGCGAAACCGGACGTGAAGCTATATAGACACGTCAATATGATTGGTTGTGTTTGCACGCCCACACGGTGATAGACAGACGGTCCCATCCAATCATCTACCAAGTATCTTGAAAAAAAGGACAGCCCCGTCATCGAATTTGCTTCCACGATCCCAGATCCCAATAAGCTGTGAAACAAATTTGTGTAGCAAGCTTCTTGGATCTGGCAGCGTCAGGTTAATGGCTTGATCCATTGATACCCAAAGCCTATTCTAAAAGCATTTCAGAAAAAAAAAGAGTAGCAGCAAAAGTAGCAGATCTGCAATCTCAAGCTAGTAGATCTGCTAGTTTTGATGCTTTTGTGTGACGCTGTAGTATGATCAAGTAGGCTGTTAATTTAATTTACAAAAACATATATATATGTAGAATATGGAAATAAGACAATTCTGACAACTGCGATGTATAGCAACTAAAGTGACAGAGGCGTTGAAAGGTATAACCAAGGGTGTAGGGGCATTTCATAAATGGGGCTGTCCTGATTTCGGCGAACTCGCATGTGGTGTTGTACACCAAATCATGCACACCGCACCAAAATGTTCGCGGCTCTTTCTCAGATTTTTCACGAATTTCAAGGCAAAATACTGCCAGCATAGCAAGACACAGCCACAGCAAAGCCAGCCATCCTTACCTGATTTGGATGTGGGCTCCAGTAGGCTCCAGCTGTTTACATCTGACTGGCACTTTACCTAATCCCTTCCGTATTCTCATGAACAGTGTGCTGGTTGTCATGACAACGCAGAGCGTTTGTCAGGAAGTTACAGTGTGAACGCAGTATAACGGGCAGCGCAGCTGTTTTAGGACCCTGCCCCCACAAGAGTAGCAGATCTGCAAGCTCACAATAGTGCAACGTGATCAGATGTGAGTAGATTATTGTAGATTAGTTGTTTTTGTTTGGTAGCATCCATTCACTGGTGCAGAAGTGTTGTGTCATCGTCGTACATTTCAATGTTTTCTTAAAGGTGGAGGGGACGTCCACCCCCGTCCACATGAAACTGAGTACGTCCGGAACCCCCCTTCCTCCTGCGTGGCGTGCATGGGTATAACAATGTAAAGGTGGTGTAACAGGCAGAGCCGGACTAACAATGGAACTAGGTGGAGCTTAAGCGCCAGGGCCCGAAGCTTGCAGGGCCTGGTACGAGACTATAGGTACAGCTGTTGCTTCTTTCGAAAAATATAACGCAACATAAGAACCCCCGCTAGTGTTTTTGGTCTTCTCGTCTGACAGTTTCTGTAGCAGTTTTCGGGAGGGGGGGGGGGGGGAGCAGTCTGTTTGGGGGGGTTCCCGACGGCTGCGCGTCGCTTCCTCCTCGAGGGGAAGCGAGTAAGCGACGCCGTCAGAAGCCCCCTCAATCAGGAAGGCCCCCCTCACTCAGACCGACCAACGTGTGTTGTTGCGACAATAACATACAGCCTATGTAAGAGGAATATAAACAAGACCTTGGTGCAAAACTTCATATTTACCCTGCTCTAATGCAACAAAAGTGTGTTCTTACATCCTCCATTTCACGATTCCAGCACTCGTGAGTAAATTAATTGAATTGCTATCATGAAAGTTTTCAGTGACGTTGCACCCACAGGTTGCATTGTCGTCAATAATTAATCTGTTTTTAAAACGTTCTAATATTAATATAGCATATTGGCATTGTCTGTTGGTGCACACGTTATATGGACCATGTAACAACATGGTCAACAGCACTGTTTGCAAATGTAGCTACATTTGTTGGCCACAAAGACAATTTAGACAAAACATGCTGCTGCCTGCTAATGGAGCTTGTAGATATAGGCTAATTATTTTTCGGGAAAATTGCAGTTAGTTTAGCAGAGACTGAAGTTGGAAAGGCTGTGCCCAGTGCAGTGCCTGCTGGCTGCTGTGTCTTGTGTGCCAGCGGGCAGCGCAGGCAGTAGTGGATATGCGCTAAACGCATGCATGTTAAGTAATTCATTAATTAATTGGCTGAATCAGTAGGGGCCTTTTGATTTGGTGAAGCGCCAGGGCCTTGAGAGGGGTTAATCCGTCACTGGTAACAGGTCTAAATGGGTTGTTTTACAATATTATTATCATCCAAAAACTTGCCAATTTAATGCTTATGTAATGCTAAATTCACAAAATGACTCATGCAATGCCTATAGTCTATTTAATATGGTTATTTCCAGTCTGGGTTGTGAAACTGCCTTGTCCATATATACTGTACCTGCCTTCTCCACGTCTGCTGATAGATGAGCGAGGAGGCTATGGTTTGCCCGGCGCGGGGTCTCGCTTGCCTGCTGGCCTGCCCAGGTGCAGCTCAAGGCCTTGTCCATTAGCCTCCAGAATGGCAGGAAAGCCCGTAAAATTGCAGCTGCAAACATTTTGATCATTACACTGTCCCGATAACGTTTTATAGAGGCCTACCACTACATTCACAAATTCAGTCAGCATCTAAAGGCATGTTATTGTTTAAGTTTCAATTAGGCAATTACTGTCTGTAAATGTGGTTTATTTTTGCCTGGTGTGTTGTGAAACGTCCTGGTAAATGTTCTGCTCCAGTTCTGGAGACGCCCTGATCCAGGATGTAAGTCTGGTGTTGTGTTGAGGTGGTCAGAGGCATCATGGGTAGTTTCTTACACCTCAAGTTAATTGTGAAATATTTCCCAGTGAGTTATAGCTACTTGACCGCAGTAAATTATTCCAAAGTGCCTCTTAGCCTCTTGCTTAAGGTGATAATTATTTGTTGTTCTTTGTACGGAAACAAATGCCTATTATGCCTACATGGATCTTAACTCGTGAATGGACCTCTTTGTCAACTAGAAGCAGTTAAATAGAGGTCCGTTTTTATAGATGACATGTTGCTCGTTATGGTTTTTCGATAGTTGATTGATTAGTCAATCGATTTCTATCCAACTGCCTCTTCTTAATACACACATGATACGTTGCATTGGCTTTTACAAAGCATGGATACCAAGCCTGCAGAACCTGAAAGGGGGGATGTCACGGCCCGAGATAAACATTGCTGATAAGGTACATCACGTGGTCTGAATGAAAACGATTTCAAACGGCACGTGACTATATCTCAGGCTCTGACGTGACCTAGCATCTAGGCAAGCTGAGTGGCTAGCGCACTAAAGGCTACTAGTTTTGAGGTAACTTTTTGCGTTATACTAGGTGAAAGTATCATAAAAAATATATATTTTCGCTCGGAAATCTTCGTTACAATGACATTGAGTTGACGTGTAAGTTTTAGGGTAAACTCTTGCATAATCGCAATTTCGCGTGACGAGTTCCATGTTCTCCGTCCTCCCCCCGCTGACATGGCCTCAAACGCGGCTAAGTGCTGCTGCACAGCCTGTTGCAGTGTTGCGCACTGAAAACCAGAACAGGTACGCTCGCCCCTTTTCCAACTCACCCCCACGAAAAGTGAAGAACGGTTGCCCTGGGATTTCGAAAAGTGAAGACGGCTTGCCCCAAAGCCATGAATAGCTCGCTCCCAAAGTGTGGTTATCTCGCCCCACAGCGTGGATATCTCGCCCCAAAGCATGGATATCTCGCCCCATGTTTATTTCATGTTTAAGGTGTTTAGGTGAGTTGGAAAAGGGGCGAGCGTACCTGTTCTGGTTTTCAGTGCGCAACACTGCAACAGGCTTATTCTCCATTTTACACCAGTTCCGACATTTATATTCAGAGCTGTAGCATTAATTACCTTGAGTTAATATAATATTTGATATACATAAAATGATCACCCATACAAGTTGATCATTATAGCCTAAATAACGCTATGTCAATGATTAATGAGATGAAAGTTTCATTATACTTCTGTTGGTGACGAAGACATCACATGCCTTCTGAATGTGGCTATTGGAGAGCTCCAAGTTGCGCACGGATACTTGTTATTTTTTCCAGTGGTTCCTAAATGCTAGTTTCTTCGAATATATCTAATCTTCACAAGTTGTCGCGCTGTGATGCGTATTATTATTATAGAGAGAGAGAGAGAGAGATACGGAGGGAGAGAGAGAGACTGGCGGTGCGTAAGGGGGTGTGTGTGTGTGTGTGTGTGTGTGTGTGTGTGTTTGTGTGTGTGTGTGTGTGTGTGTGTGTGTGTGTGTGTGTGTGTGTGTGTGTGTGTGTGTGTGACCGCCCCCCCCATATCGGTGTGTGTGTGAGAGAGAGAGAGAGGACTCAGGTTAGCCCGGCGCTGTGGCGCTAGACAGGCAGTGGTAACCTGTGAAGCTCCAGCACGGAGCCCTGTTCAGCACTTAGCCGTGTTTGAGGCCATGTCAGCGGGGGGAGGACGGAGAACATGGAACTCGTCACGCGAAATTGCGATTATGCAACAGTTTACCCTAAAACTTACACGTCAACTCAATGTCATTGTAACGAAGATTTCCGAGCGATTTCTTTTTTTTTGGTTGACACTTTCAACCATTATGAAGCTAAGTCTGACACCAAAACCACTAGCATGAGTTGATAGCCACCAGGAATGCTAACTCGCAGAGCCCAGAGGCGCTCCGCCCTTAGCCCAGATAAAAGATCAATTTCATTGGTCAAATTGTGCGATCCCGATCTGACGTCATAATCCAAGATGCTAATTTTAATAGCCTTATAGCCCTCCAGAGGGCCGTGTCATCCTCCCTTGAAGTAAAGTTTTATTCAAGAGGCACGCTTTAACTATATTTCCCTTTAAAGGCTAAATGTGTACAACATGTGTCCTTGTTTTTGGGTGTAATTGTGACATTTTGGTATACTAGAACCGATTTTATTTTGTCTAAAAATACCATTTTCTATGGCTTTTAACCCATTGATGCCTGAGGCCGAATGTGGGAACGCCTTCTAGGGCCTGACCTAAGGTTTCTGAAAACCTTCAAATTCTGATGATTTTTTTAAAATAGTTATGTTGCTAATGATTTTTTTTAAATAGTTATGTTGCTACATGTATAGCAATAGCTGATGAGGCACAGAGAGCGTGCCGGCATCAAGGGTAGAACAACGTATACGTTGCACCAGGCGTTAATGGGAACATTAGAGTGCAGCTGGTGTAAGATGGTGTAACAATGATTTGTTAGAATGCATCAGTAATAGGCTGGCCTGTCTTCAGTTTGCCATATTGGCTAAACTTGTAGTTGCTTGTTAATTTGCACGGTGCTAACCTTGGATTAGTGACAAGCCTAACTCCTCAATGGCTCTTGAATTTGTGTGTCCTTAACATCCAGCATAATGCATTGTAGTCAGTGCTTTTGAATTCTGTGTTTATTGATATATTTATACCATAAACGGTAATATACATCAGATTATTTAGGTTCCAGTGTCTGTTACATGAGCGTGGTTCCTAAAAGTCAGCATATCCCGTATGCTCACTAAACAGTAGCTAGAGACCGATTAGCTTGACAATTTTTTTTTTTTTGACAACTTGCACTTTGGCTACATTTAATGTAGATGGGAGGTCTGGATCTGGAATTGCATTCATAGCTTAAGTCTGGTGTGCCGGTAGTGTTGTCTCTGGTCTATAGGGTCAGACCTAGATGTGTTTGTTTGTTTTTTTGTTCCTTGTCAAGCTCATTTAAAGCTACCTGGAGATGAAAATGCTTCTCGTTGATTCACTGTTGTTGCATAACATTGCTTTGCTTTCCCGTCCTGCAAGACAACCATGGTGGATCCATTGGATACGGAGGAGATCTCAAATCTCACTGCATTTTTCTGCATTTTTCTGCCTAACAGATGTCTTTTGTGTAATAATGTCCACAACCACACAGGAAGACTGACAACATTTAGCTGAAGCAGTGAAAACAGACAAGGACTTAAGCTCAAAACATTTTCAAGATAAAAAAAAAAAAAGACGAAAACTTCATCTTTAATATATTTCTGCTTTTCATCTCCCAGCTTCGGTGTTCTCAAAGACAGTCAGTCGCCTCTTGTTCAGTCCCTCCGTTTGGGCAAGAGCGAGACATTTGGCGCTGCCACCACCGGCACCAGAGGGGCCCGTTGCCTCTTTGGACCCGCAGCTGGTGCTGTAGCGGCAGCAGCAGCTCTGCAGTTGGTCCACCTCGAAGCTCAGGCCCAGCACGCCCTTCAGCAGCTCACTGCTCTAGCAGCTGTGACTTTCGGAAGCCAGCGTGATCGCAGCAACCGCTTAACGGCTGCATTGTCTCCTCACCTCGCTATCCTGAATCTCCTCGGCACACAGCCACAGGTGTCAGGAGTGGGCTTAAACGTTGCAACAAACAGGAAAAACTGCAGAACGTTTCCGTCTCAGCGCAGCACAATGTATCACCACCATGGCCAGCAACAGGGTCCACCACAGTCTTTCTCCAACAGGCCCAGTCCTTCTCACAACCAACATCAGCAGCAGCAGCAGCAGAGTCGCTTCCAGTACCCTCGTCCAAATCAGCTGCCTGAGGAGCTGGAGTCAGCCCTGGCTATCAGGGGCTCCAGGGACATGGACCATCGTCTCATAGACCTTGTGAACCGGCCAAACCAAAACCAGGGGCCAAGATCTGGAGGCTACAGCTCTAGTCCTATGCCTCACTCTGAGAGCCATCCGCCAGGCCACCAGCAAGGTATTGAATGGTCAAACTACCAACACCCTGGCAAACTGTTTTCCAATCCTCCATCCGCCGTGAACCATGAGCCCCAGCACCATCAAGGGCCTCCACCACAACAGCCCCAGAGCAGCCACTCTGCAATAGGTATGCAAGCGTGGAATGCTCCAGTCCATGGTCCACTTTCCCCACAGGCTAGAGGCCCCGTTAGTGGTGGAAATAGTGGAGGAGGTATGGATATGCTGGGTTTATACACCCCAGAAAGTGCAGGTAGTATCTTGGCTAGCTTTGGGCTCTCCAATGAGGACCTCGAGGTCCTGAGTCACTACCCTGATGACCAACTAACCCCTGACACTTTACCTTTCATCCTTCGGGACATCCAGATCAATAAATCAGGCCCCCAGACCAGCGTGGCTCCGTCGTCCTCTTCGTATTCACAAAGTGCATCACGCACCATCCACGAAATTCTGCCACCTGCCTCCCACCCCCCGCTAAGGGAGGGGAATTCACGGTCCCCGGACGTGCCCAGTCTCCTCAGTGTTACGCAGACTGCAGGAAAAGTCATCGACTACGGTCATGCCAGTCGAGCTGCTGACGACGGCAGTGGCGGCGGCAGAGAGACTTTTAAACGAGAGCAGCTTTCTAGTGAAAGGAAGGTTAAAATGGTATTTCCTCATCAGCCACCGTCATCCTCGGCTACTAAACACAAAATGGACTTGGCCGAGAGGCGGCAGGTTCGTATGCAGCCCGTGGCTGAACCTAACAAGCATGGAGACCTGGACTACCGCAGGCCAAGTGGCGACGTTCACAAGAACAAACGGCGGTCGCCGCCGGGAGAATTTCAGCCGCCGCCCAAATCCCGTCGTCCAGATCGAGACCGCGACTACAGGAGGGACGTGCCCAAACCGAGCCCGTCGATGGAAACGCGTAATGACGCCGCATCCCGGAACGAGTCAACATTACGGAACGACTCTGCATCACGTAACGACTCCGCATCACGGAACGACTCTGCATCACGTAAAGACTCCACATCACGGAACGACTCTTCGTCAACGTCATCCAGACGTCCTGCTTCATCATCATCGTCCACCGCTTCGAAATCACACGGCAGCACCAAGAGGTTGCCCACTCCCACCATGATATGTGATTTCTCAGCAGAACCTCCAAAGGTGTACCCCCACACCTGCTCCCTGTGTGAGACACAGTGTGATCAGGCTAAGGTGAGTGCCAACGTGTCATCGTCTCATTGTCTAGGGGTCTCCTTAAAGGAATACACACAAAGAAAAAATTATCCACACTCCGTCTTCTTATGCTCTTCAAACTTTATTGAAGACGGAAGAACACAACATTTCGACCTGCCTCGATGTCTTCGTCAGGTGTGATGGACGAATAACTCGAGCATGTCGAAAGGTTATTTTCTGTCTTCAATAAAGTGTTGGAAGTGTAAGAAGAGGAAGTGTGCTGATATTTTCCTCTGTAGTTCAAGTTTATTTTCGTATCCAGAACCTGCTGTAATTTTGGGATGTGAGTGCACCACCTGGACTGCTCCTTTTAAAAAGGAATACCTGCACTCTTTGAATTGAAGTCTTCTATTTTCCTTTGCAAGGCAGTTGTCAGGTAGGCTATGTGGTTGTACCCTTTGTTGTTCTTCATTGAAACCAATAAGGGCCTTTCTCGGCCCCACCCTTCTCCCATTGTTTATATTGTGTTTAGTTTCCAAGATAGCTGCAGCACCAGGGGCGGAGGTGAGCTGGTGTGGTCGACATAATACCCGTACTGGGCTGCATTCACAAATTCAAGACACCTGTCTTGCGTTTGTCTTGTGTCTGTGTTTAATGGCCGCTCCAATGCATTTCCAATGTAAGCCCCTATGGTTTGACCAATGGGGGAGGGGGGGGGGCAGAACACATCCATCAAAGCTGTGTTCAGACACAAGTCAGGTGTCAGACACAAGGCAAGTGACTTGAATGCAGCCCAGTAAGGGCATATGTCGACCCCGCCTGCTCAACTCTGCTCCACCCCCTCCTGGTGCTGCGGCTATCTTGGATCCTAAACACAATGTAAACAATGAGAGATGGGTGGGGCCGAGAATGGTCCTTATTGGTATTCCTGGTTCCAAATGACCATGTTGACTAGATCAGGCAGTGGTTCTCACAAGTCCAGTTGTGCCCTGTTAAAACCACTGGACTAGTAGCTAGTAGCTACCATTGACTATATTCACATAACGGCCATTTTGCTCTCACGTCATATTCAGAAATTCCACCCTGACATGGTTGCATTTCATTAACTTCATAGCTAAATGGCTGTATTGTGAATTTGGTGAATTGGTTTGAATGTTGGATAAAATGAATCGGATCATTTACCCAACATAGTGATAACTGCCTTTTGAAGGGAAAACCAAGCCCAAAATGTACAATATTAATTAGGGAGACTCTTTTGTTGGCCAGATGAGCCAAGATCTGTTTTATATTTTATAAAGCAGGAAAGTTTAAAAATCAAAAATCATGTGGGATTTCTTTATTTGGAAACCAGGAGATTTTATGGTGATCTGAACTACAGCCAGGCCGATATATCCGCCATAACTTGACTTTTTTTTTAATCAGTATCGGCAGTGCCGATGTGTCCCAATTTTTAACCACTTCCAATCTTTCTATCGTTATCTTTTGGGCATGCTTAACTCCTTTACCTCCAACAGCCCCATCTACTGTGGGCTCAGAGTGCCGTCCATGTATTTAATAGGGCGAGATGCTTAGATTGGCCGATTTGTCCAGAAACTGCGAGTCAGGAAGTAAAAATCTGCTATGTATAATTTAATCCACCCAAAACATACTTTTTGTAATCGAGGAAGAAGAATCCGAGATATTGCGATTCTAAAAACTGCATCCCCATAGACGGCATAAGCCAGCGGAATTTTCAATTAATTTCCTTCTTTTGTGTTCTTTGTTTACTTAAAGAGAAAACAGTGTAAAAAGTCAAATGAGCACCATGTCTTTAGATTGCAGTTGGGAACCAGAACCTGTTATGAGATTAATGATAAAGAACTAAATACACTTGAATGCAGTCTACAGTTTGCATAATTTGTTGCAGAAATAATCTCGGTTCAGTTTAATTCTATCACTTTGGGTATAGTGGTTCTTTAATATCATTAATATTAATCTTACTGTAATGAAATGGTGCCAATACATTTAGGGTCCATAGTGCAATATTACAGTCATACTCGTAAGGTTACCGAATGTGTGGATATCAATACATTTAGTTCTATTAAATGTATTTTATTTAAAAAAAATATTGGAATTTAGGACCAGCAACTTGCTGTTACTGAGTCGCTTACAGTAAATCAATGTCCTTTTAATTTCAATTACCCCCCTTCCCCATTTGATGTTCTTTCTATTTTATTCTTTTTATGTCTTGCTCAATCGAAGAACATTTTTTTTATTGTTGGACTGATTTGGTTTGGGCTGATATGGTCTGTCATTTATTTATGTAATGATGCAAATTAATGAGCAATAATATAGTTTGGGACCCCTAGATCCCACGTTGCACAGTAGCTATGTCGGCAGAGAGGCTATCTGGGAACCTGAAGGTCCCTGGTTTGCCTCCCGGTGTGGAACTATCCCTGAGCAAGAGACAACTCCTAATAATGGGAGCATACAGATATGTGTTGTTAATTGACAATTATATTAATTATCTTTTTTTTTTTTTAAGCCCGACACACCACAGTGTACTTGAACCCACAACCTCTGTGGTGGTGGGTGTGCCCCACTCGAGCGCCATATTCATTATAATTATAAGAAAGGCCTGACATTAATTAATGTAAGGTGTGTCCCCCCCCCCCCCCCATCCAATTGGCATGTCCCGATCTTAGATGGGTCTTATTGCTGCATCTGTCTGGGAAGATTCCTGTACAACATTCTATGCATATTTTATCTAGAACTAGCTAACCAATTTGTCATTTTCACCTAATTAAAATAAAGCTGTTTAAAATGTATTTTCCCATTATTATTATTTTATAAAACGGTGAACGCTGTCATTTTTTTCTTTGTAATTACTCGATTACGAAAGATGAGTTGCACTGAATTATTTTAATCTTAGACGACATGAAACGCATCTGCTAAAGAAAGAAAACGACACATTTCTGTGTACAAAATCCATGATCTACATTGGTCAGTTCTGTTCTGGCTCTTAGCCTATTTGTAAGACAGTGCTTTGTTGTGTGTAACATCATGTCATGTCAAAGCCATGTTCTCAGTATCATGTTTGCATATTATCGTCTCTGTCGGGTGGAAACGTCATTATGTCCAAAACAAATTTCAGGATTAAATTAACTAAAAAGGGGAAAGTAGCAGATCGACAAGCTCAAAACGTGGCGGGAATTGACACGTTTTGGCTTGAGCCTCTCGATTTGCTACTTTTGCGTGACGCTGTAGTATGATCAAGTAGGTAGGGTGTTAAAAAAATATGTCGATAAGAGGTTTCAGCACAACAGCAACGCTATATCGGCTGTCGGGGTGGAAGCCTCTTATGGCCAAAACCATCACTTTACAGGGGAAAAAAAAACTTTATAGTAATATTGTTTGTGACAATGTAGTCATTATTTAGTAATTAGACAACCGTAATCTGGTTTCCCTATTTTGGGCATGTCACTATAGGTGAGCAGGTATTTTAATCTTTTGTCTGACACGTCCTACTACAAATTGTAAAATACGACAATTTATTCATTTATGAATCATAAAAAAATGGAAGATAAAGACATACATGGTTTCTGACCGACAGCGACAATATATAGTAAGTGCTAGTGAATCATTTGGAAAGTATTGTTTGTTGTAAGCTAATTGTGATGTGGATTTAACAAGAAAAAAGACACACCAGAGAAAAGTACTGTGTATACATTATGTCTGAATATTTGCATATTTTTAACATGTTGAAGCTTGAAATGTACAGCTGGCGGCAGCCACCAGAAATGTGAAGTAGTGTTGCAGAGAAGGCAAGCTGAAATGAATGGTTTTGTATTTAACGGTACACTGCCATCTAAGATGGTAGGTGGACCTTAAGCCATAGCATGGGGGGGGGGGGGGGGGGGGGGGGGGGTCGGTCTATAGCCCCAATTATTTTGTTTGCATTTTACTATGCTGTTCTATGCTAAATGTATCTACACCTAAATATCTTGAGGATAATTTGCCATTTCTCTCTGTCTCTCTCTCCCTCTCTCTCACTCCCTAGGATTGGATTGACCACGTAAATACTGTTGGGCACACTGCGGCCTGCCGTGACTTACGCAACAAGTGAGGAGGCATGACCACATGAACCCTAGCGCCCCTATTCTAGGGGTGAACAGCGAAACATGAAGCAAAAACTGCCAATCTACTGGCCTTTATTTTGGTGTAGAGGGAAATACTAGAGAATCTAGTGTAGAGCTCTGGGGCCAATTAAGTATATAGGGTTTAAGTGCTTAACCCATTTAGGCCTGACCTCGAAAAAAAAAAAAAAAATCTAAATCCTCCAGTTTTCTGAAATAAATATTTTCACGATTTTTCAAAAATAGCAGACCTTAGCCTGCCACGCGCTATGAGCTTGTAGATCTGCTATTTTTCAATAGCTAAATTATAACATAATGTTATAAGGGGGTTCCTGCCCAAAATGGGTTAAGCCTTGAATCACCCTCTGATTACTAACATACTGAAAAAAAGTATTTTATTTCAAGTGGTTTGCCACCAAATGTGAGGTTACTGTGAAGAACAATGGTTTCAGCAAGGCTTGGACCCGTTTTTAGTTTTAAGAGAAAGCACTACAAAGCAGAATGCATTATTAACCACTTGAACCCCAGCATCTATATTCTGAGGGCATTTGCCGGAAATAGCAGGTGAACTTGTAGATCTGCTATTTTTGGCGAGTAGATGTGGTGTAGACGAAAAAAGTACAGCTGAAACTTAACCCCTTTTGGTGTTAGCATTATGTCATGCTTTAGCTATTGAAAAATAGCAGATCTGCAAGCTCATAGCGCGCCACTGAGTGGCGCGCTACGAGCTTGTAGGTCTGCTATTTTTGAAAAATCGATAGAAACAGCTTTTTCAGAAAACTGTTTAGAATCTGATCTCAGGTCAGAATGGGTTAAGCCATAGCATTAATAACCACTTGAAACTGCAAGACACTGCACAATTTATCGTATTTACGCCTACTTGTGTTAACTGTGTGTGTGCGTGTGCCTGTGTGTGTAGGTACCCAGACTGGAAGCCCAAGCTACCAAGGTCAGTATTGGTATTTATGTTCCAGTATGATTGAAAAAAAGAATAACTTTGTGTTTATTTCTGGATCTGATGACCCATTACAACGACTACATTTAACCTTTGAATCCGTTCCTTCCCACTCCTGCAGGAGGGAGCAGTCTCCGGTCCAGGATGACAGCCGACCTGCCTGGCACCATGGAGCAAAGGAGCAGCGCTCTCCCTCTCGCTCTGTCTCCCGCTCTCTGTCCTATTCTCCCAGCCCTCCTCCTGGTAAGCCCAGGGCAGGGGGTCCCCACCCTCACAGGCAGTACCGCAGACCCTACCACCAGGCCCAACGTCCTCATCACCAAGGTAACAGCACACGCTAGACCAAGCTTGTAAATGTGTCTTTCTGCTATTTTTAAGTATGTAAGCCTTGCAGAGCCGTGAGGCCCGCATAGGGAACTAGGGCAGGAGCCTATCCCGTTTCTGAAACGTAAGACAGCTTGATGTACAAGTCGCAGGAACTTTCTCCCTCTTATTGATAATGAATACATTTTCACCAATTATGACTGGATGGCAGGTTAGAACGGCAGGTTGAAAGTGTTTACCGGTAATATTTATTTGTTCAGGTATAGAATTTGCCTCTGATTTCTGTTAGCCTATTTTGAAATTTGAATCACAAAAGTAGCAAAAAATAGCCGATCTAGAAGCACACAGTGCGTTGAAATGTTGCGTGCGTTTCCTTTTGTTCGTTGTGTAGCAGAAGAGCATGTCCGTCGCATGGAGCCGCGTCCCAGCGGCGTCCACAGCCCCAGCCGATCCTCCTCATCTAGTGGTCATCGGCCGGAGAGAAGAGCCAGCCAATCGCCAGGTCTGCATGGTATCCTATATTAGAATTGGGTAGGCCAGCCAGAAACATGAAATATGTGCACCTGCAAGGCACACCGTTGTTAAAGTGCAGTCCGGGCACCCCCAGGGGTCCTTGAGGGGGGGGTTCCCAGGTGGGACTACAGCGCTTTGCAGCAGATTTCTAACATTTCAAATGGCCATAACTTGGTGACCATTGTCCATTGCTCTGATCAGCGCAATACAGGACTGGATTTTGGCGACCTGAAAATCTCGTCTCTCGAGTTAAAACAGGAAGGTACCTATTACAGAGACCTGGGGGACTCTGGTCATCATCATGGACAATTGTGAAAACCTCTGGAAGTTAGTTTTTGTACAACAGTCTTAAAGAGAACCATCCTTCCTCTTTGTATCCGTCTTTTTTTCTTTATTAATTCTTTCCTTTTTATCTCTTTTGCCTCAATCTGTGGCTACAGGACGATCTTCCCGTGACGGCTTGAAGCGCCCCCGCGATGACTCTGCCAGACCCGACGGTTCTGCCAGACGCGAGGACTCGGCCAAACACGACGACTCGGCCAAACGCAAGGACTCGGCCAAACATGATGACTCGGCCAAACGTGATGACTTGGCCAAGCGTGATGACTCAGCCAAACGCAAACTACCGCCGTCCACCAAGGCCCCTGTAAAGACACCGGTGGCTAAGCCTGGGACCAAGATAACTAAGCCAGCGAGCTCCAAGCCTGTAGACACAGTGGGTGTTTTTGTTAATAACTTTTTTTTTTAATATTTCAAATTGTATAATATAGCTTTCGAGCTTGTACAGAGCAAATTGCACACAGACGGCCACGGATCCCATCTGTGTATTTTATTTTTTCTGGCATTTTCAAGATCTTTTGAAAATAGCCTATCTACAACCTCCTAATACCACATCACGGCTGTTGTGAGCTTGTAGATTGGACATTTTTTTTACATATTTGACAAATACAAAAGTTGTAGTAGATTTATTTGATACTGTGAGTATACTCTTAGTACTTAGTACTCTTAGGATAATCAAGCTCACAGCCAAAGAAAACAATCTTGAAAGTGTGAAATGCTTAGAATGTTTTAACATGATTATTTTGGGGGTCCTTGGCACAAAACAATGCCTGATTAGAAGGCATTTGTAGAATCTGCCACAGGTCTTAATAATGCAATAATTTACTACAATTAGTACCTGGCTCTTCCACAATCTAAAAAGTCTATGTTATGCAGTCTACCAAAGCTCCACCAGCTAAGAAGAAGAAGAAGGTCACCACCACCAGCTCCCAGTCGTCCAACATCGTTGCGTCTCGTCTGGTCTACCTGACGGGCATCCCCGCCGCCGCCACAGAGGACGAGGTCAAGAATCTGGTCGGCGGCTTCGGCAAGATCAACAACGTGGTTGTGTTGTCTGGCAGCAGGGAGGAGAAGGCCAATGGACAGAAGGTACGCCTGCCGCTTTGCTGTGAAAACGCACACTCGCACACACTGTCAGAGGCTAGTCATCTATTAGAGCAGTGGTTTCCAACTAAGGATGTGAAACAAAACCAGTATGGTATTCAATAAAACCAAACCAAACGTAAAACCGGGTTTTGACCACTTGAGGGCGCACTTGAGTCATTTTCAGGGTTTTTTTCATAGCTGTGAGCTGTGAATGTGATGCATGTTGGATTAGCAAACCATACTTTGGACAACAGAGTGACAAATTTCACACATTTGTCTTTATTTTTCAATGCTCACACAAATGGAAACAAGCCTGTGTTTTCTTGCCTTCTTGGGCTCAATTATTTAAGCATTGTATTAAACTGTACTTTTTCTTACAAACTGTTCAATAAAATAAAATAAATCTCAAACTTCTCAGTGAGTGCAAATGGACGTGAAAACAAACTGTAAACATCCCCAAATACCAATACAATGCTGCTGATACTTAATCGCATCTCGATCTGCATCTCATAGATGAACAAAACACAGATGCTTATTTCCAACCCTTTTCATATCGAGGTCCATTATTTATTTGGCATTTGAGCCACGGACCACCATTTGATGACATTTAGCCTCGCAGATCCAAGCGTAAAATTTCATTTCACAAGAGTTAAAAATCTATGAGGGTCCATTTGGTTGCCAACTCTCCATCATTTAGCTGGAGACCATGGCAAGTTTGAGACCGAACGGTACAGACAGACGCACATATTTGGTAAATTATACTATAATATAGGTATAGGAGATGGTTTGTATGCAATTTTGTATGCAGGATTTCTTGTTTACTCTAATGCTTAACATTTATTGTTATACAGTATATTACTCTTAAATGTGAAAATATGACTTTTCTTGGTCAAATAGCCTGTAGAGTATATGTCGACCTATAGCAGTCCAATAACAGGATGTGTTTGTGTTGTGTTGCTAGGCGTCGGTGTGCATGGTGACAGCAGAGGATGCTCGGGCTCTGGCCCGGTCTACCAGACTGTCCATCAAAGACCAGACCATTACTGCCACCTTAGCCAAGGTATGGAATGTACACCGTTTACAGTCACACCACTGTTTTCCCTTTTGTGGGTCACTCACAGACACATTTTATGGGTCCCTTTATTTTGTTAATTTTGTTTTTAATCATTTCAACAACATTTTGAAAAACATTCCCAAAAAGGCAGTTCAGTTGCACAGATAAATATTATATATAATATAGGAGGGTATGTGCTTGACGACATCATACCCGGAAATTATGGTGCCAAAAAAATACTTGTCTGGCCTTGATAGCCCATACATCCATTTCCAAACAGAAAAGCCATATCTGATTGCATTAAACGACATTAAACTTACTTTGTCAAGTCACTTTGCCACTCAATTTGCTTTATTATAAAAAATATTAAATATTGAAAATAGCAGATTGTCGCCTCTTTCTTCGGAGATATTTGACAATTTGGCCAATGTTTGACCGTTTTATAGACTATGGTTTGTTGATTACTTTTGACACAAATGTTCCCATTCAATTATTATTATATTTATTTAAAAATGACTTAAAAGTAATGAAATTGTCACTTTAAAAATGTGACACCCTGGCCTGTATACACTTACAATGGTTGGTTTGTTTTCTGTCGAGTAAACAAAAACACTAATCATCTGGGGACCCCACCCCCCCTAAAATTCATTGTTTTAATAGTTTGTTGAGAACAATTGCATTAGGCCACGGAACCCCAAATCTCTTGAGTGTACAAATGGACCCTTACAGGTCCATTTGGTTCCATTGGCCAATGCGATCCAGTGGACAATGCAGCGCCGGCATCTACGTACATATTATGTCTCAATGGTGCTTGGTTCTTGTATGATGCATACAGGTAGTCTACCGGTAGTTGTTGCATTTTATTCATGGCTTTGTCTCCTTCCTTTCAGAAACCAGAAGCAGACAAATCATCATTCAGCAATGGGTATGTTAAATGTTTTCCATCCTGTGTGTTCTCTTCAAGGCCTTCCTACCCTCTCACTCACCCCCCCCCCCATCTCTAACACATACACATCAGAGGTAAATAAAAACAAACGAAGAAAAGAAAGTCGTGTTTCTCTCTTCACAGGAAATCTACCACAGGTGGCGAGGATTCAGGTAAGATAACACCCAAAACCCATGGACACTGACAAACTTCAGTATTGTTTCATGTATCTGGGACCCTCATTACCAAGAACCATAATGGAAATTAGCTGAACAACCATCCACATTTGTGTCTCAGGTGTCCTACTGTGGCCCCTTTTCCACCGGGTTTGAACCAGGTCAAACATGTTTAATTGGTGCAGAACCGTAAAAGTTGGTTCGGAACTGGAACCACATTTGTTTTGCTTTTTCTTGCCCTGAACTGGGAACCAAAGTGGGCGTGTCACTATTCTACAGGTTGTGAGATACTGATGTGATAATAAATAATAAGCGAAAAATCATCATAAAAAAGAAAGCGGGAAACCGTTAAGCCAGATCTCCACCAAGCCGATTTGGTGGCGCTTCAGTGGCAGAATAATCTGAAACCGTTTTCTGCCAACAAGCTCTCGTCGCTTCTTGTCAATATCGCTGTGCAGACAGGTTGGAATATTTACGCGACTTTACAGGAAAACAAGACCAAAGTAGCTTATAAATAATAAGCAGTCCTGGTTTGTCCGACTGGTTTGTGCTGAACTAAATGCTAGTCTGTTGCACTCTGTTGGAGTTGGAAAGAGTCTCTTTGGTGGAAAGTCACCTTTTACTGTCATTGACGATTGAAAACTGGTGGAAATGCAAGCCGGTTCGTGGGCGTTTTCGTGAAAGCACCAAGGTTACAAGAATCTAGAACAGAACCAGTTCTAGAACCAAAGTTACTTTATGGTGTTCTATGGATTTTAACCCATTTTGGACGGGAACCCCTTTTGGTGTTTTAAACATTATTTTATAATTTAGCTATTGAAAAATAGCAGATCTACAAGCTTGTGGTGCGGTACAAGCTTGTAGGTCTGCTATTTTTGAAAAATCGTGAAAATATTTATTTCAGAAAACTGGAGGATTTAGAAGACATTTTTTTAATTTCTACGTCAGGCCAAAATGGGTTAAATTCAGTCATCCTCGCTCATTCTGTCTCCATGTCTCCCTTACAGGAAATGGACCGAAACTTGCCAAGAGTTCAGAAGAGGTATGTATGTCCAAGCGATATGATATTTGTGGTGCACGAGAAAGAACTGCTATTTCTGTTCTGTATGTGGAATGGCAGGAACATTTTGGGGTGATCTAAACATCACAATTCTACATAACAGTCATGTGTTTAGGAAACGGCGTTAGTGTGGAGGCACTCCTTTTCTTGCCGTTTCACAAATCACAGATTAGGACTGACAAAACATTTCAGCCGTGACTCATGTTCTAGTATCTATGCATATTGTTGATGTGTAAACTGTTCTATCTATGCATATTGTTGATGTGTAAGCTGTTCTATCTATGCATATTGTTGATGTGTAAGCTGTTCTATCTATGCATATTGTTGATGTGTAAGCTGTTCTATCTATGCATATTGTTGATGTGTGAGCTGTTCTATCTATGCATATTGTTGATGTGTGAGCTGTTCTATCTATGCATATTGTTGATGTGTGAGCTGTTTTCTTTCAGAGCGGCACAGTGTTGATCACTGGACTACCTGAGACCGGCTGGACCGAGAGTGATGTCATCAAACTGGCCCAGCCCTTTGGAGCTCCCACTGACCTCATCCTGGCTCCACTGCTAGGGAAGGTGGGTGCCAGGTCCATCACATTATGGAAGCAAACAAGTGATTATAGAACAAATTAAATGGCAGATTAGAACATTGTAATGTAATGACATTTCAACCTGACTTCTTCGTCAGGTGGCAAGTGTCTCTCTCTTTTGTTTTATCCAGCATTTGGCTGTATGGGGAGATTATATCACTTGATTCTTAGATTATTGGCATCGCGATTCATGTGTAATCAAATCGTAATCAAATGGTAGCCCCAGTAATCAAATTGTAGCCCTCTGAATCGGAATCGAATTAAAATGTCAGGTAGTGAGCGGTTTCCCCCCCAGTGCGGCCAGTCAGACCCGATATGAAATGTTATGGTCTTGTCCTCCAACCACACGTCGCATTTCAACACGTTCAGAACTTGCTTATGTTCAGCTAGGGTTCATGTGGTTAAAAGAAAGTGAGAATGTTGGTACAGCATTGAAGTTGAATGGTGGGGTTGTTTTGTGTGTTGGCCAGGCGCTGCTGTTGATGCCAGACGCAGAGACGGCAGAGGAGATGGTGAAGGTCCACAGCTTCATCCCAGCCAAAATCAACGACTCTCCGTTGACCCTGACCAACTTTAAACAGGCCGTCAGTCGCAACACACCGGTAGGCTTCTACTCTAATCTGTCATCCTCTCTACGTCTCCACTATCCTAATCTGTTCAGATCATTTCTTGGTGTGGTGTATGCTTATTATATATAGTTTTATGTCTATTTGTGTTTCAAACATTAGTATACACACATTGCATAAAGGGTTTCTATCTTTTGGGGAAATAACTTGACCCCATGCAGTTTTCTGGCAAACATCATTCCTGTTGTCCTGAAGCCAAGCCTGAAAATAACTCTTAACTGTTCCTGTAGGTGGCACTGTACAATCTTCTGAAGGTATCGCAAGACCCATTAGTAAGTATTCAGCCTTTCACTTGTATTATGGACACAAATCAAGTCAAATTGGGGCAGAACAGTGATATGTTGCATTCCATGTGATTTAAAGCTGCAACCCGAGACTGATTTGAAATAATCTAAATTGTATTTTAATCAATCCTTGTGGTATAATTAATCAACCAGACATTTCAATGTCTCGTTGTGAGCTAATCAGAATCATCTTTATTGTCACAACACGGGTTTACACATGGGTGAAATATGTTCTGTGTGCAAATCTCCATCGTTGTGTTGCTTTCATGAAGAGTAAAAGACTAAGAAGAGGGAGAAGTGACGATCAGGGAGAAGCAATGAGAAAGGACATATAAGAAACATGTTAAGGATAGGCAAACATCTAATAATATCTACATACAAAATGCACCTGGTACAGTTTGTGCATGAGGTTAGACACAGAGGTGGTAGCGCTTCAATAAGTCCAAAGCCATCCTGATGACGGGCAGTGGTGAGGCCTTGTTATGTTACCAACAGTCTGATGGTAACCGGGTAGAAGCTGTTCAGTAACCCGGTGGTCTTGCCCTCGGTACTACTGTCGGGCCTCTTTGCCTGTACCGTGTAGGTTCAACCTGAACTTGAGTTGACTAAATTGGCTTAATTAACCCATTTTTGGCAGGAACCCCTTTTGGTTATTATGTTATGCTTTAGCTATTTTTGAAAAACCGAAGAACGACTGACACAGAAACATAGCTTTTTCAGAAAACTGTCAGGATGTAGAAGACATTTTTAGAATCTGATCTCAGGTCAGAATGGGTTTTAAGTGACGGAATGGTGTTCCCCTCTCCTCTCTGCCTCAGGGGGCACTAGCGACCGTAGGCTGGAGCAGCCTGTTGGTGATCTTCAATGTCCCGAACGCGCCCACGGGCCCGTCCGAGGTCAAGGATCTGGTGCAGCGCTTTGGAACGGTGCACAACACCCTGGTCCTCAGCCACGGCATGGTGAGAATGAGACACAGCCCCCTGGTCCTCCATCACAATCCTTGTAGGATCACCCCCCTAAAAGCTTGAGTTATTGTTTTGGTTTTTTTACACACTCTGCACCCTGCAACTGATTGTCCAATCTTCCCTCATTTCCACCTCGCGTCAGATGATCTGTGAGATGGCCACTGCCGCCCTGGCTCTGGCCGTCCACAAGCGCTTCCAGAGGTACCCCTGCATCATCCAGACCTGCCCGCTGTCCTTCAGCCGCAAGGCGGACCCCAAACCCAGCACCCAGGGCAAGGTCATCACCACCTACCTGGACGCACCCAAGGTAAGACCCCAAACCCAGCACCCAGGGCAAGGTCATCACCACCTACCTGGACGCACCCAAGGTAAGACGGACCCCAAACCCAGCACCCAGGGCAAGGTCATCACCACCTACCTGGACGCACCCAAGGTAAGACCCCAAACCCAGCACCCAGGGCAAGGTCATCACCACCTACCTGGACGCACCCAAGGTAAGGCAGACCCCAAACCCAGCACCCAGGGCAAGGTCATCACCACCTACCTGGACGCACCCAAGGTAAGACCCCAAACCCAGCACCCAGGGCAAGGTCATCACCACCTACCTGGACGCACCCAAGGTAAGACCCCAAACCCAGCACCCAGGGCAAGGTCATCACCACCTACCTGGACGCACCCAAGGTAAGACGGACCCCAAACCCAGCACCCAGGGCAAGGTCATCACCACCTACCTGGAAATGTACGCGTTAAAGTCCGGCCCTAATTTCGACGTCATCATAGCTGGCCAAAATACGTAAGGTTAACCCATTTTGTAACTTAACTTATGTTATGCTGTTGAGAAATATCAGATCTACAAGCTCATAGTGCGGCACCGAGTGCCGTGCTATGAACTTGTAGGTCTGCTATTTTTGAAAAATCGTGAAAATGTGCCTCAAATCCTTGAATATATATATATTCTTTCAGAGTGAACGTAACTCAAATCTTTGCTTCTGGGGGTTCCCTGGAACAGCATATTTTCAGATGGGGGTCCGCGTCCAAATACAGATATTTCTGGGGGTCCTTGAAAAAGGTTGAGCACCACTGACATAGAAACGGAGGTTTTTCAGAAAACTGTCATGATTTAGAAGACATTTGTAGAATTTGGTGTCGGGTCTAAATGGCTTAAATCCTCAATCTGCATGGCTACCAAAACGTCATTATTGTACATATGAAACGCAGCGCTAGTCTGTGGATGCTTCTTCCACCCCGTTTCACAAACGGTACATTATTTAGGACTTGGCCTAACGACATGTTTCAGGCTTGATACTTAATTTAGCTTTAATCCACGTGTCCTCAGAAGTCACCTGCCAACAACTCAGACAGCCACACCGCCGCCGCCACGGCTCGCCAGGAGGACACGGCGGCACCCAGAGAGAAGGACTCTACTGTCCCCGGGGGAGAGACACGGAAAGAAGACGTCGTCGTGGACAGCGGAGACACGGAGGGTGACGGTGAGACTGGCACTGCCACCGCCGAGGTGGACTCATTCGCAACATTCGGAGGTTCGCAGCGACAAAGGCAAAGTCCTAGTACGCAGTGTACTTTGTCCACTGTACAGTGTACTTTGTCCACTGTACAGTGTACTTTGTCCACTGTACAGTCATTGGGCAGACGGCAAGAACGTTGCCCTTTCTAAATCGCAACATACACGTGGGGAAAAAAAACACTGTTGCTAAACGGCAAGGACCAAACCGCCAATAATTATAGTTTATGGTGATAAAGAACACTCCTAATAATCGTATCGTGGATGTCCTGATCATGTTCTTTCGCTCCCTATCCGATTGTGATCATTTGATTTTGAGTATTTTTATGCCATATCACAATAGTATAATATACATAATCACAGACGATATCCAGTCTAATATCATGATATGGATATAATATTGGTACTAGGGATGTCCCGATCACGTTCTTTCTGCTCCAGATCCGATTCTGATCATTTTAAAATGACGCGATCGGATCGGGACAACCCTAATAATATAATAGTTGATAATCTATGCCAATTAACCATCAACTAAAATGTCATCATAACTGTGACACAGGTGTAGCCGCTGGGAAGGAACGGAGCAAACCCCAGGAGGACGTGAAGGTGGGAGAGCAGCTTTCTACCGCCACGCAGGTCTGTAAACGCCTTCTATGGAAGCATGTCGGGAGCTTGTAGATCGGCTATTTTCAAAATGCAATCAAGTGTGAAATCGGCCATTACGACACCATCAAGGCCAGCCAGAACAGATTTTTGTCAACAAAATCAATGGTGGATATTAGTCGACTAAAACATTTCAAATGACTAAAATATGACTAAAAGTAAATGTGTTGTCAAAATCAACACTTTTAGTTGAGGTTAAATCTTCAATCTGCATGGCTACCAAAACATAATTGTACACATTGTGCTAATAATTAATTATGAAACGCAGCGCTAGTCTGTGGATGCTTCTTCCACCCCGTTTCACAAACATACACATTACATTAGATTAGTACATTATTTAGGACTTGGCCTAACAACATGTTTCAGGCGTGATATTTAATTTAGCTTTAATCCACGTGTCCTCAGAAGTCACCTGCCAACAACTCGGACAGCCACACCGCCGCCGCCACGGCTCGCCAGGAGGACACGGCGGCACCCGGAGAGAAGGACTCTACTGTCCCCGGGGGAGAGACGCGGAAAGAAGACAACGTCGTCGTGGACAGCGGAGACACGGAGGGTGACGGTGAGACTGGCACTGCCACCGCCGAGGCGGTCGAAATTCTCGAGTTTCACAATGACCAAGGCAAAGTCCTAGTACGCTGTGTAGTTTGTCCTTATGCTGTCCTGTGCGTGGCAGATAATGTCGTCCAATGTACATCGGGACACACGCGCGGGGGGAAAAACACGTAGCGACGGTTTAAAAGCTCAACGGCAAGAAGCTGAAGGACGATGAAAGTAAGTGGAGAGTCGGCGCAGAGAGCAGCGGCAACGATCAAATGGCCAATAATCGTTATCGTTTATGGTGATTAAAAAACATTCACAATAATCGTATCATGGTTTTTCCCGATCATTCGATTTTGAGTACCGGTATATGCCGATTTTTCCAGATCCGATATTTATATATTTATATAACATTTTTGCCAAATCACGACACACACACACACATACATACATAATAGTTGATAATCTATGACAATTAACCATCAACTAAAATATCATCATAACTCTCACAGGTGTAGCCGCTGTGAAGGAACGGAGCAAACCCCAAGACGACGTGAAGGTGGGAGAGCAGCGTTCTACCGCCGCTGCCACGCCGGTGTGCGACGCCGAGGCGGACGTGAAGCAAGAAGACGCCGAAGTGCCGATCGGCAAAGGACCGGCAGAGGGCAAACCCAGCGAGGAGGCTTCACGAGAAGGAGAAGGACTGGACAAGACCAACTCGGGACAAAATGAGATCCAGGCCTCCGGCTCCGCTGATGGAGAGGTCTCGTCCAGCAACCCCGACGACGTGGAGCGTCCTAAGGTGTGTTCCTCATTCTGCTTGTGCTGGCTTTGAGGATCTGAGCGGCGGAGTAGGGCTGCAACTAGTGCTGGTGAACGAAAATATATTGAAACCCATGTTTAGAAAGTAGCCATGCGAGAGTGCGGACTAGCCAACATCAACTGGGGACTCCTGAAGCCTCTGTGTGTCTACGTAGGTGGTGCGATTCCTTTCCCTAGTCTGTGCCTTTGGGATGTGTATACTGCCTTTGTGGGTGTCTGTGCAGAGATAACCAATGGCTGAAAGTGTGCTCTTTAGAAGATGAATGTGACAAAGGCCTCAAAGGTTCACAATATAGAGCTATTTAAACAGTTTCCGTTTAACAAAGGAATATCACTTACCCTTAGGAAAGAAGCTCATTTTGTCACGTCCCGTTGCTTCAGGTTACACCAGAAATGGTGGACGCGCTGCTGGTCGAATGCCGAACGAGCACGGCCAGCCAACCCACCGACGCCGCGCCGGCAGCAGCGCCGCCTCCCGGCAGCGACGGGGCAGCGGGAGCGGCAGAGACCTCCGGGGCACAGGGAGGCGACGGCGTCCTAAAAGCACAGGAGGGGGAGAAGAAGGATGAGGCGGTGGCGGCGAAACGGGTGAAGACGCAGGAAGAGGAGGAGGAGGAAGAGAGGGAGAAGAAGAAAGAATGCGACGCCAAGAGAGAGCTCCGGGAGCGAGAGAGGAGAGAGAGAGCCAAGAAGGACAGAGAAACAAGGTTACTATATATATATATTTTTTTACTGTTTTGTTATCTTTTTCCTTTTAGTTTGATTACTTTTTGTTAGGTTACTTAATTTTTTTAATTTTAAATTTATTTATTTATACATTTTTGAAAAGGCTTGGGTTTAGTTTAGTTTTTATAAGTTTTAATATGGTCTTTTAGGTGTATTTATCAGGGTTGAGATTCAGAAAGTTCAGAAATATTGTGGAAATGGCTGATTTAACAAGCTTGTAGATCAGCTGTTTCTAACTAATAACATTTTCTCTAGGATCTGGTCTGGTGAAATGAAAAAAAATACCCTTTCACACGTTTAGAGCATATCCGTGGTCATACAGGCATACAGTACCTAACAATGGATGCCAAACAAAAAATCAAAAGTCATAAAATCCCATCTTAATTTCTTCCTGTGTGTGAAAAATGACATGGACATTCATGAATATAAATGACAACTGGTGCTCTGCGGTGTTGGGTGAAATTAACCCTCAGCGTCTTCTGACAGATATATGGGAGGGGATGGGGTGCTAGCACTTTAACACATTGACTTAAGTTCCAGGTAGCCTATTCATTAATGAATTCGTCTGCCACTGTCATTATTTTTTTCTTTTGTTAATACCTCGAACGCCCGGGGGTTACTTTTTGCGATTTGTTTCTTCAGGACCTATTTTAAGGTGGCTCCGCGCCATTTTGGGAAGTAGCTAGATGTAGCCCCGAGGCGATCGACAACAACGGGAGGTATGATTAATTCTAACGCGACTAGCGAGTAGTGACGGGACCGCCGTCTAAAACATAATCTTTGATTAGAATTGGACGGAATGATTTAGATCAAGAGTTATTCACGTTTTAAGATTTTCGATCTGATCCGCTAATGGAGGGGAATATTTTGGCTGACGTCCCAACCGGAAATGACATTGAATCTTGCCCAACAGACACTCCCAGCCTGTGGAGCGATGCGATCGGTTTTGATATGAATAAAGTTCCGTCCTTTTATTAATCTCCGTCCTGAGCGTTACTATTTTAAAGGACGGAGAACTTTGTTTATGCCGCTCAGGGTGTTAAGAAGCCCCACAGGACCCGAGAGGCCGAGACATGAACCGGAAGTAAACAAACGGTGTACTGTATGTAGAGTGATGGACGTGCGTCTTTTCCTTAACCTGGAAAATACATTCAGTAACCACAATCATCGGTTGTTTTACTTTAGTTGTGGTCCGTGAATAAAGCTTGCTTTGACCAAAAAACGCAGTCTGGGAAGAGAATCCGAGATAAATGCATTTTTGTAAATCTGTTTACATTGAGGCAGATGGAGACTGATTAATTTCCAGGTTTTATCGGTCTCCTAGCAACCATGTATTCTTTCCAACCCCTGCAGGGAGAGACGAGAGAAGGAGAGGAGGGAGTTGGAGAGGAAGGAGTTGGAGAGGAGGGAGGCGGAGCGGAGGGACAGGAGGAGGAATCACTGGGAGGATCCTTCCTCTGGGTCCAGAGGGTCAGAGGGCAGCAGACGCAGCTCCAGGAGAGACGGACTCGACAGGCCACCCAGCGAGGTCAAAAAGGTCCGTTCCCCAAGACCTCAGCTTAGGGCTGGGGGCAATTAACCCAGATATATATCCATACCTCAACTTGGGGACCCCCAAATATATCCATACTTCAGTTTAGAGACCCAAAATATATACATACCTCAGTTTAGGGACCCAAACTACTGTATATCCAAACCTATGTTTGGGTCAGGGAAAAAGGACATTTAGAACCAATTGCCAACTTAACCATGCTCATGAAAGTTATTTGAATATTTCCTCCCTTTATATCAACAAATTGTCAAAAGAAATGTCAACTTCTGTACTGTCTACTCTACTGCACTACTACGAGATGCTCCAGTTTAAATTTATTTCACAGATAGATAAACACGGTTTGTTCCCACCATGCTCTGACTCCTCTGGCGTGCTATGCTCTGAGAACAATGAACAAATGGAACAAAACCATCCTCCAGGTGGCGGCAGACGAGACGGAGCCAGACTTCCCGTTCGACCTGGGGGAGTTTGGGGAGTTTGTGACGGTGGACGAGATTGGATATGTCACCGACCTGCCTGGGGAGACCGCCACCGCTGCTGGGCAGACCGCCTCCGCCGAGGAGACCACCGCCGTTGTTGGGACCCCCGGCGATGGGGAGGCGGCCGCTGCTGGGGAGGCCGCCGTGGACGAGGTGGGAGACACCACGGACCTGCCCTCTTCTCCTCCCGCCCCCGCTGACGTTGCCATGGAAACCACGGTCACCCAAATCCCTCCGGCCGCCGACGCCTCCCCCGTCGCCACGGACACCACAGCGACGGTACAAGGCTTGTTGCCATTATTTTACAGTCATCGCCCGACAGCCATTATTTAACGCTGTAGGAATCGTTTTCATTCCATCTGCATGAATTCATCTACTGAACAATGTTCATACATTTTCAAATATATTCAGAAATTGTGGAAATAGCCGATCTACAAGTTCACAACATGTCACAATGCATCACATTGTGAGCTTGTTGATCGGCTATTTCCACTTTCTTTTTTAAAGTATAAAATGTTTAAAATATTTGGTGTGTTTTGGTGTGTCATTCCTTCGGCATATCCTAGATCGGCTATTTTTGGCTGATGGATTTGGTGTAGACTAGTGTGAAAAAAGACAGAACCAAATAAAGGAAACTAAAAGGCAAGAAATTCCATTTTTATTTATGTTCCACACCAAACACTAACTTATTTGTACGGTGACATTGTCATCCCTAGACAGTAGACGAGGTTGGAGACGTCACCGGCCTCCCCGGCACCGGTGCGGTTACCATGGATACCACGGTGATGGTTGACGAGGTTGGAGACGTCACCGGCCTCCCCGGCGCCGGTACGGTTACCAAGGATGCCACGGTGATGGTTGACGAGGTTGGAGACGTCACAGGCCTCCCCGGCACCAGTACCGTTACCATTAATACCACGGTGATGGTTGACGAGGTTGGAGACGTCACCGGCCTCCCCAGCAACAGTACGGTTACCATGGATACCAAGGTGATGGTTGACGAGGTTGGAGACGTCACCGGCCTCCCCGGCACGGTTACCATGGATACCAAGGTGATGGTTGACGAGGTGGGAGATGTCACTGGCCTCCCTGGCACCGGTACTACTGTTACCATGGATACCACAATGATGGTAGACGACGTAGGAGACGTCACCGGCCTCCCCGGCACTGGTACGGTTACCATAGATACCACAGTGATGGTAGACGAAGTGGGAGACGTCACCGGCCTCCCTGGCACCAGTGCGGTTACCATGGATACCACAGTGGTGGTAGACGAGGTGGGAGATGTCACCGGCCTCCCGGACACTGATACAGTTGCCACGGTGATGGTTGACGAGGTGGGAGACGTCACTGGCCTCCCCGGCACCAGTACGGTTACCATGGATTCCACAGTGACGGTGGATGAGGTGGGAGACACAGCCGACCTCCCCTGCACCGGTACGCATGGATTAAAGCAGCTATAACATGAATTTTAAAACGGTTTTTAATATTTAATATCTTATTGTCTATGTCCCTCAAACTTATTTCTAATGGTTTGAGCCTCAATCACCACTCTGATATAACCAGTCCATGGCATTTCTGTTTTGCTTCTGAAGCTGTTTTAGCTGCAGTACCACAATGTCCTGAGGTGGTGGGGGTGCTGATATGCAACTTATTTAATATTTTAGTCATTATAATACTGATGCTAGATAACACAGGCTTGTTTCCATTCCATGCCAGCTTGGAAAATCAACAATGGCGGACATTGTAAACAAAGTGGAAATGCAAATTTGGAACTGAAGAGAGAGGGAGGAATTATACAAAGTAGGGTGACATTGATGACATCACAAATACGACCAAATCAGTTTAGCTGTTCCTGAGAGCAATTTCCATAAAAGTTCCTATATGATGAGAAATCCTGATTGTTCAAAATTGCATATTTGTGGGGATAGAAAATATTCAGGGGAGCTCAAAAACTTAAAAAGTTAAATTTTATGTTAGGTCCTTTAAAGTTCTCAGTCTGATTTCAGTTAGGCCACGTTTACACGGTAACGGTCTCTACAGAGAAAACGGCAAAGTCCTGTTGTGTTCCCTTGTCACTTAGTAGTCTGTGATTTTTGCATGCCAGAACGGCCGACGTGAACAGAGTCATGACATCACACGTTTTGCAGATTCCTTCGTATTTCATGTTTACATGAAGACATGAGGCACAGTCTTTTGAAAGATGTCCGCTCTGAAAATTGATTTTACTTTGTTGCAACCCCCGACAATGCCGTTGTCTAAACGGAAGGCACATCTGATATTTTCTATGTCCAGCTTTTAGTGTGCGTGTAAACAATATGGACAAAGCGTTCCCCGGGTCTAACATGAACATAAAATGAAGCCTGAAATTCCTTGCACTCTAATGCACTGTAAGTCGCCATCTTTCTTGATCCGTTCTGGTCCAGCTGGCCATTGGCTGGCCCAGACAACGAGGCGGGACTTCCCCCCTTCTTCTCCGTTGGTTTTTATTTTGACTCGAGTGGGTGGGGGATCCCGATCATAGACTGTAACGGTAGCCACGCCCCTCAGAACATACGCGACTTTATGGTCATTTATTTTATAAATGGGACCATAATTTTCCAAAAAGAATATTATGACATTAGAAATGAGACTTTAAACTAGTGACTGGAAGCAGAAAGTATTCATGACCATGTTTATTAAGGTAATACAGTCTAGGTGAAGTTGGGCCCAAATACATGGGCCTCTATGGAGCTATGGGGCTTTTTGGGTCCAGTCCAGCGCCACAACAGGCCATTATATGAACTTTCAGGAAGTCCCGATTTCAAAAGAGGCTTCACAAAATATCTGGCTGACTGCCCCCCTGGTGTAAACACAAACATTAAATTCCATTGATAATGCATGGACAGTTTTGAGTATCTGTGTACAACACAAACATTAAAATACTAATGATTGGCCAGTTTTAATGATGTATGATGACGTATGATAATTATTAAGAGTGCCCCTCACTTCACACAGGTGTGATTTTTATCCTTTCACAAATCACATAATAGGACTTTCTTTCGGTTGTGATATTGAATTTATGACTGGTGCTAGCTAGCTCCTCCTATGCACGGCTTGTGTGTCAAGGAGGCGAACTAATTTTTTTATTTCTTTTGAATATTCTTCTCTCGTTTGATATCATTGAAAATGTGCTAGATCGTGTACAGTAGTTATGACGTTCCCACACGTTGTACGGTCTAAATGGGTTAACGTTGTACTTAACCATCCAAAAATGAACACTCAGCGATGTCTGTTTCAGCGAAGCGCCCGCCGCTTGGAGGACCCGAGGACCTCTCTCCATATGACCCTTCCACTGCAGTCGGTGAGATACCCTCCATGCCATCAGCTATAGGCTCATTATAAACAAAACAAGCTGTCTCTGCGATATTGTTGGGGAGGTGTCTCTGTCTCCGTATCGTTTACGACGTATCACTCAAATATGATAGTCTTTTTCTAGCGAAAATCTAACTAATTCAGCAGCAGTAACATTAGCATTTTCTCAGTCAATTGATAGTTCATATCCATATGAGTGAAACGACCGGGATGACTTGTTTATTTTTATTTTAGGAGGCGGTCTAAAAATCACAACTGCCAGTTCGAACCTGGGCTCCCACAGAGTTAGTGCTGGTTGGTGCCTTGCATGGTTTCCGCCGCCATCGGTGTATGAATGTGTGCGTGAATGGGTGAATGAATGTAATGCACAATCTATGTAAGCGTGTTAGATTAAGGCGCTATATAAATATATAAGTGGTTCATGTATCTGTGGTGGTTTCTTGCACCCCCTGCAGGCATGGAGTACCTGATTCCCAAGACAGGCTTCTTCTGTAAAGTGTGCAACCGCTTCTTCACCGGAGGCCAGGAGGCAGAGCTGAGCCACTGCAAGAGCCTGAAGCACTATGAGAGCCTGGAGGTACGTACTAACTAACCATGGCTTTGGCCAGACACCTTACGTGGATTCACTCACGCCTCCTCCCCGGTATGAGTCTGAACTTTGGCCCATAGACAGAGAATATACAGAAGGTTGAGAAAATGACCAGGCCAATCAGTGACTGCGTTTCAACTGCAGTGCCGTACAACAGTGAACAGCAGCCTCTGATTGTTCTATGTGTATGTGGTGACATAACATACGTGCTTGCAAAACAACAATGGCTGCCCTCAATACAACAAGTTTAAAAGTTTCCACAGAAACTATAAGAACAGTGGAAAATCGAGTGACAAAGTGAGTTTAAAGGAGCGTTTCATGCTAGAAGGCTTTCTTACCTCTGGCTAGGTGGTCATTGTCGGGAGACGGTGGTTACACTCCCTGAAGCCAGCCAGATATTATCCCGCTTATTACATGGCTACCTAACATAAATTAATACATTGACCCAAAACACAACAAAAAAAGTATTCCATAAGTTCGCACTGGCTGCGTCTGACCAGCTGCAGGGCTGCAGCACTGTCGGAAAACAAGGAAGTGAGTTGATAAAATTAAATCCATTTTCGGGTCCTGCTTCGTCTATTTCTCGCTCAAATGTTTTTTGAGAGCAATGTTAAGCTGTAAATGACATTGTGTGTGTGTGTGTGTGTGTGTGTGTGTGTGTGTGTGTGTGTGTGTGTGTGTGTGTGTGTGTGTGTGTTTACATGGCTGTCCTGTTGGAAACAGCAGTAAATCAAGCGGGGCGCAGCTGGTGCTCAGAGGGTTTGATTTAGGCAGAGGTCTGTTATACAGCGGAGTGGTCATGATGAGATAACTCACCGCTGAATTAAGCGATTGACCAATCAGAATCAAGCATTCAACCAAGCCATGTAATAATGGCTATTTTCCCCTCAATGGGGTGCTGGGTTTTAGTGCTAATTTGCTTATTTCCATCGCTAAAAAACAAACAAAAAAACAATCCTCTTCATAATGTATAGTGTAGTGTCACACTTTACTCTATAGTAACGCCGTGTGTTCCAGCCGTAAAGCGTGAAAGCTTGTCTATCGCGAGACTTGCAAGTGGATGGAGTCTTGCAAAGTCTCGCCATAGACGACCTTTTTCGGACGTTGGGCGGGTCACCGGAACCGGGCCGGCCCACTGGGTGCGTTCCTGGGGGTCTGGATGTTCCGGGGACCCTCACATGGTAACTCTGTAATTTCTCGTTTGTTATTTTTGAGTGGTGCTAACCATAGATATTTAAAAAATAGATGCCTCATTGGCTGCTGCAGTTGGTTCGAGCCATGTGTGTTGACGGGAAGGCGGAAGAGTTTACACTGGTATGCCAGAAGAGTGGACGGCACCCTACGTCACACTGCCACTCAAGTGACGACTGGCCAATCACAGCGCATCTTTTCCTGGACTTACCAGACCCGAACATGCGCTCTGTGATGCACACTCACACACTCATGCTTCCGCGGTGCTTCGCAATGAATCTCGGGAATTTCTTGCCCTCCCTTGAGCACATACGCTCCAGAGCCGAAAGGGGTGTCTACCTTTATATGTCTATGGTGCTAACCACCACATTACCATCGCAATACTGCTGTTGAGCAGCTTCTCTCACACACACACGCACACACACACACACATACACACACACACACACACAGAGGCCAGGGAGGAGGGCTTGCACAGTACAGTAGCACAGCACCACGCAGTTCAGACGGGTCTGTTTTTTTTAATTCTGGCTCTTGTTCCTTCTTTTACAGAAATACCTGCAGACCAGGAAGACGAACAAACCGTAGCTGAAACGATGAGAAGCTGACTGGCAAAAACGAGTCATTCCTCTATATTTAACGATGTTGTTGTTACCGTCACCCGTGTAAAGGTCCACACATGTTACATTGTCACTACCAGGTATCGACATTTTCTGTTGGTTTGTTTTTGTTTCGTTTTGTTCTTCAGCATTCGATGAGTAAAGACAGTTGAGTCTAGGTCTGGGCGATGTGGACGAAATGGTCACTATTTTTGACCGTGTTATAATCAATATGTTGTGAGGCTAATATAATATACAAGTTGTGAGCTTGTAGATCTGCTGTTTTCAAATAGTTTGAACTTCTTTTTTTATAAAATCAAGGGGCAAAGTGATTACAAAGAGGGAAAGATGATATTTAAACTATGCCATATTAACAATATCCAAATTCTGGTCTCATGTAACAACAATATCCATAATTATGATATAGATATGTCGCCCAGCCCGAGTCGAGTCGACCATCTTCCCGGTATTCTTTAAGAAAGACAAACTTTAACAACCAAACCCAACATATGCTGTGTGAGAGCAATGTATTTAAATGACTGAGGTAGTTGAGGTGCTGGCCACAACAAACCTATAATTCTTATTAATATATACAGTGTAATATAATGTTTCTACAGAAAAGGTCTTCGACAGGGCATGCTATGGATTAATTCCATGCATTAGATTTTGTGAGCCAGATTTGTATTTCATAGACATTTCAATATAATGTAAGCTAATCTAGAGTCTTACCATCCTATACTATTTCATGAACAAAACTGTCATTTTCACCCGTTTTCTCTCCACAGTGAGTGAGGAAGGCAAACATCCCAAATTTAAGGCATTATTTATGCCATAGGCCAGTTCCCAAACTGGGAGTCGGGACCCCAAGAGGGTCCCCAAATCATTTTGAGCAGCCCCCAGATGATTAGCTTAATGTGCAACATTGTTTTCTCACTCAACAGTAAACAAACCAACAACAATATAAGCATATACAGGGTATCTGTACATTTCTATAGTTACAATTTGATGACTATTAAGACCTTGTTGAGGGGGGCTAGCCCCCCCTATGCCGAGCTTTGAGTGTTTACATTGATGAAAAAGGTGGGGACGCAAATTGTGATTGGCCAGAATGAGATGATGTATGATAAGAGAGCCCCTCACTTCACACTGGTGTGTTTTTTTTTTGTTAATACCAAATTGTCAAATATATTACATAAAAATGAGGCCAACATTGTGAAATTAGCCATTTGACTAATTTCACAATATGTATCTGTGGAACTAAGGTCAAACTTCACAATATTTATCTGTGGAACCAAGTCAAACAAAGTCTACAATTCCAAGTGCTTTGTCAGGGGTCGTGGGTCTCCAGTTAAAAAGATATTATTTTTGGGAACCTTTTGTTTTAGGCCATTACAGCTGTAGTCACAGTACCCTTCAGGCTACGGCATCTGTTGTCGTGGTCACCAGATGTTCGCCCCCAGAATAGGACGGGGTTCAATTGGTTAAGCTTTTTCATGTTGAGGACCCCCAGGTGAGAATTTGTATTTGACCGCAGACCCACCCATCTGGAAATTAATATTTCCAAAACGTTATAGGACTTTTATATTTGCTATTTTCAAACGGTGTAAAGGGTAAAGTGGTCTGAACACATTTTGGTGCTTTATTATGTAATTTAGCTGGGGAACCAATGGAGCCCCCTCAAGGACCCCTGGGGGGGTCACCGGGACCCCACTTTGAAAACCACCGCTGTAAGCCTCCATAGTAGAGTGCTGATTGGTCTATCACCATCATTAGCATCCATAATCATAAACTCACCCGCATGTACATTTGACCAGACTGTTTCACCCCATGCAGATTTGACCTGTCAGCTTTTCATGTCCATCCATAACCTTTTTACTTTCTTTTTTTTCCCTTTTGTGTTACTTTGATTTGTCCTGGGTGAACTGAAAACATGTTGACTTAAAGAGTTTTTGCAGAGAAACTAAACAAAGAAATAAAGTTTGTTCTGTTATGTTTACGTTGCTGTTTCTCCTGTCTATGAAAGACTTAATGGACCAATTATTTGTATTGCTTTGACAGTGATGATGTACAAACATATACTGATCCTGACAGGGAATCACCATAGGAACCACCCCCCCCACCCCTCTCTCTCTTTCCCTTCCTCCACCTATTTCCCTTCCCTCCCTCTACCTCTTGCTGCCCCCTCATCTACTGTAGCAACCTAGGCCTGCACATCCAGGCTATTGCGTGACCTTCACATTTCTCTCCTCTCTCGCTTCTCCACTCCAGTTCTCCTCTCCCCCCCCCCCCCCCCTTAGGTTAATTGATACATAAATGCTGACTTATAACAGTTTGTCTATTCTAATACCTTATGCTAATAATCACCTTTCAGCTAATAGCGCAGAATGACACCTTCACACATATTCATCCTCATATTTTGAGGGCACAATCTTTACAATTAGTTATATTATTAGATACAGTAGATAGAAAGCTATGGCGTGGGGGTCCCTGCTTCATCTCTCAGCTAGGGCTCCTTGGCCTGAAAAACATTGAAGACCCCTGTTCTACATAGCAAATAAAAGTAGACCTTGTTACATAGACTGGGGAGGCCAGGGGGGTCAAACCAAATGGTGACCCTCTGATTGATCCCGACCAGGCCTGGACTGGCCACTTGACGCACCAGGCAGGCATATGCCCGGTGGGCTGACCAGTAATGGGCCGGTGGAATCGCGACGTTATGATTTTTAAAAGGCCCCATATTAGGATAAATACGGTAATTGTCTGCTCCGGCACTTGCCATGTGTAATTACTGTCAACTGCCTTGTCTATCACAGAGACTCTGGTCTATCCTCCTCCTCTGCCAAGGACTATACGACCATAATTTATGGTCACAGTATGCCAAGGACGACATGGACTTTTCTTTTTTCAGAAAATGTGAACGCACCGGTTATATTCCATCCAGGGCCCGGGCCTAGAGCCGATTGAAATTTTAAATGCATTGGAATTTAGCTCAAATTGAGTTTATCATGTGAAAGAATGTGGAGACCATGCTGGACCGTTTCAGCTGTTGTGATCACTCACCATGTATGTACCGGTATCTAGGGTGCACCCCTGAAATGCTTCCGTGTTCCTGAAATGCTTCCTGGATTTGCGTAAATATTGTCTGTCTCGCTTCTTTTTTAACCCAGTTTTTCTTTTCACCCTGTGCCAATTATCTAATGTAATCCTGGGCGCTACACTTCCTCTGCCAACCTGGGGGGCAGCGGACTGACCTCATGCCTCCTTCTATGCATGAGGAGTCCAAGCTGCTTCTTTTCACCTGACAAGCTGCTTCTTTTCACCATAGGGCTAAAACTGCGTCGCTCTGAGCCATTTTGTGGCGGCAGGGAAGGAAAATACTGCCCTATCATATTACAGCTAAGCTGATCCTAAGCCATAACACATCGCTGACTCAACGTGTTGAGGGCTTGGAGATCTATGTTCAGTGTGTGCTCCGACACGAAATGGAATACTTTTGCATTGAGTCTTTGAGCAGAGAGTGAGAAAAACCATGCGGATGGTACCTGGTGAATATTAACTGTCCTCCCTCTCTGATGTAATGTGATGTGAAAGCAACAAGCAACAGAGAAAGCCTGTATGCCTTCCTTATCCAACATCATCAAGCATGGATACGTTTTCAAGCACAAATAGCGAGTCATATTTTTTTATATTTTTGAGTCTATTAGCGGTGCATGATCGCATCACATTGTGAATGTAGTCTGTGGTTTCTATCAGATTCAGAAACGGTAAACTGTGTTGTCTGGTGGTGTTGCAAGTTGCAACTATGTCTATATGGCAATAGGCTAATAATAAAAATGAAAATACATACTATCCTTTTGATTGATTAATAAATAAATAATCTCCAAGCTCACAAGTCACAAAGTGTTGTGTCCTTGTGGATCTGCTATTTTTGCAACTAATGAACATTTCTGCCAATAATGACAAACCCAAAACCAGTACAAGTGGGTTGAAGTGTCATGCATCTTTCCTGGTAAGACAATATTATTGTCAGTCACAGTCAGCGGCGGAACTACCGGGGGTGTAGGGGGGGTGGTCACACCCCGGCCCGGACCTCCTGAGGGCCCGGGCTGTCAGATGATCGATGGACGATTTTTTACACAGTCACTCACGACTGATAAAACCAGCGGGCCCCCCTGCCAATCCCGCATAGGCTCCCGCAATTAACTAACTAACTCCTCTTGCTTCTGAAGAAGTCGCCGGTCGCTTTCTTCTTTTTCTTTTTTTCTCTGATGTAAAGAGAAGTTTGTGGCAGCGCGAGCTGCGCGCGACCCATGCTGCTGCGGCCCTCAGCACTCAGCACATCGCAATTTCGTTTTTTTCTGCTGCTGCAGTTGGAATTAAAGAATGACAAATAAAGCAATCTTGAATTAACCAGATAAGGAGCCTATATAGCCTATAATAGCCTACACTTTAACAAAATATCATGTCTGTCTGATGAGAATTTACCGCGCTGCCGAGAGTCGCTGTAACTAAGCGGTCCAGCCAGGGCTACAAAAGTGGCAAGACCTGTCACTCATTAGTAGGCTAATCACTGTGTGATTCCACAACGGACTGTTTCGATTCTAAACCCCTTCTTGTTGCTTTCCCCTGTGTGCGATCACTCAGCAAAGGTGAAACAGAACACAAAGATGAGTAGTAGCCTTTTTTTTTTAACACGCAGCACCTCTCTCTCTCTACGTCTCTCTCTCTCTCTCTCGTGTGTGCACTGCTGCGCAATGTCACAGACACAGACGCGATCAATAATATATAGCATAAATAACAGGCAAAATATAACACTTTCCCTCTATCTGTGACCATCTCCTCACACACACAACTCCTCTCTCGTTCATGTACGCCTGCTCAAATTAGCAGCAACTGTTAGCGTAAATGTTTTTTTCTTCCCGATCGGGGGGGGGGGGGGTGCTGTTGGGAGTCATGTTCGGTGAGGCCCGGTCGTGCTGTCTCACACCCCGGCCCGGCCCAATGTTGTTCCACCACTGGTCACAGTAATTGTTTAGTGGCCTTTCAAAAATGTCACAGGGGCATAGGCCTACATAATAATTACAACACTGTTACAGTAAACAACTTATTTGCATACATACAGTACATACAGGCCTTCACTATGTTAAGCATAAATTAATGTGCATGCCATCCTCATATAGCCTATAGATATCATCTACCCCTACTATAACCGATACTGTAGATTTATACTTTAGCTAACTAGCCATAGTTCCGATTGCATGCAGACTCACGTTCATACTTAACCCATTCATAATAGTCCTCTACTTCTTATGTGCAAGTGTAATAGGTCCATCTCCAGTTAAGTGGAGATCTGACTGTAGCTTGCTGCCAGTGCCATGATGTGCTTTAGCCAGCATCCTACACACTCTGTGAGTAGCGTAAGGCCAAGCTATGTAGCTATAGGTTGTGTAGTAATATTTTACTCAAAGCTCCAGATTCCAGAACATGGAGGGATGTTGTAATTGTTCAGTAAAAGTGGTCTTATTAAGGGCATTGCATGCCTGTTGTTAGTGGTCCGGTCTGGGGCAAAATGTCAGGGCCGAATTTTGCCCCTAAAGGGGCGAGGGGGCTCAGTGTTTGAGTAGCACGGCTTGGGTGTGGCAGGTCATCATGTGGTAAGTAGCTGATAATAGCTGTTATAAGTACAGGGATCTGATGTTAGGTGTTGTAACTGTAAGTAGCCTACTGGGAGCTGATGGTAGGTGTTCTAAATACTGGGAGCTGATGGTAGGTGCTGTAAGTACTGGGAGCTGATGGTAGGTGCTGTAAGTACTGGGAGCTGATGGTGGTTGTTGTAAGTACTGGGAGCTGATGGTGGTTGTTGTAAGTACTGGGAGCTGATGGTGGTTGTTGTAAGTACTGGGAGCTGATGGTAGGTGTTGTAAGTACTGGGAGCTGATGGTAGGTGTTTTAAGTACTGGGAGCTGATGGTGGTTGTTGTAAGTACTGGGAGCTGATGGTAGGTGTTGTAAGTACTGGGAGCTGATGGTGGTTGTTGTAAGTACTGGGAGCTGATGGTAGGTGTTTTAAGTACTGGGAGCTGATGGTGGTTGTTGTAAGTACTGGGAGCTGATGGTGGTTGTTGTAAGTACTGGGAGCTGATGGTGGTTGTTGTAAGTACTGGGAGCTGATGGTACGTGTTGTAAGTACTGGGAGCTGATGGTGGTTGTTGTAAGTACTGGGAGCTGATGGTGGTTGTTGTAAGTACTGGGAGCTGATGGTGGTTGTTGTAAGTACTGGGAGCTGATGGTGGTTGTTGTAAGTACTGGGAGCTGATAGTAGGTGTTTTAAGTACTGGGAGCTGATGGTGGTTGTTGTAAGTACTGGGAGCTGATGGTGGTTGTAAGTACTGGTAGGTGCTGTAAGTACTGGGAGCTGATGGTGGTTGTTGTAAGTACTGGGAGCTGATGGTAGGTGTTGTAAGTACTGGGAGCTGATTGTGGTTGTTGTAAGTACTGGGAGCTGATGGTAGGTGCTTTAAGTACTGGGAGCTGATGGTGGTTGTTGTAAGTACTGGGAGCTGATGGTGGTTGTTGTAAGTACTGGGAGCTGATGGTAGGTGTTTTAAGTACTGGGAGCTGATGGTAGGTGTTGTAAGTACTGGGAGCTGATGGTAGGTGTTTTAAGTACTGGGAGCTGATGGTAGGTGCTGTAAGTACTGGGAGCTGATGGTAGGTGTTTTAAGTACTGGGAGCTGATGGTAGGTGTTGTAAGTACTGGGGCCTGATGGTATGTGTTATAAGTATTGGGGGATGATGGTAGGTATGGCGCTCCACCTCAGCAATCCATCTCCCAGGGTTCTAGCGTATCATGAAGCGCAGGGACAAACTCCCGTGCTCTGGCTGATACACAATAAGCCTCTCCAACCTACTTACTTGAATAAGTAAATAAATACAAATAAATAATAAAAACCTTGGGATTTGTTTTATGGGCATAAATCTGACAGGGACTTAATTGTTTTTCTTTATTTTTTAGCTTCAATTATTTTTATGTATTTACTTTATTTTGGGAGTATATTTGTTTCACCGTATCGTGCCTGATTTAGCTTCTAGATTTATAAGCTAAATCACAGGTCTTCAAAGTTCCTCAGGCCAAGGACCACTTAGATGCGAGAGCGATGAAGCATGGACCCCCACTACCCCAATTGTGTTGCAGATGAAACTTTTTCATAGATTTGATATAATACTATAGGCCTGTTTGACAGTGCTATCATTGTGTAGCGTTGTTTTGGATTCATGTCAATGTGTATTTTCAGTCAGTTTATAGTACACCACTTAAACCCTAGCCTAATTAACTCAACTGTATACATGATGTTTTTCCTCCCTACACTAAACCTCTTTGCTGAAAATAGCTGATCTATAAGAAGAAAAAGAGCCCCTAGCACACAAAGATTTGGCGGCCCCCCTGTTGTAACTCTGAGGACCCCATGTTGCAGTGTTGTAGTGGTACTTTTAGAAGTGGGGGGACGTGCGCACACACATGCACCCGCATTTTTGTGCACGTGCACATACACACTATTAAAACATGCAGACGTGTATAGCCTATTTAGAAACAGGGTTTACGATGCTTAATCATATCCATACAAGTAAATGACAAGTCAAAAAACATTTTTACCAAAAAAAAATATTTTAGACGTGAGAGAAGTGGGGGGATGGCACTCCCCCACGTCCTGTCCCCCCACTACACCCCTCCTAAATGAAAGTAATTATAATAGTCAGCTCGCATATCAGTGAATTGATACTGTACGTACTGTATGCATTAACAAACTATGCACTAAACCTGGCCATATGCCGGGCACTACTAATCCGAACCCTGACTATAGGCAGCTAAATTATTGTGCTTCAAGATTTCTCAACGGTGTCGATAACAATAAAACAATAATACATGAATACAAATAAAATAAAGGTAACTCACTGCTGATCAAGTGAGTATTTGTGCGCTATACAAATACTATTTTGTATAGTTGTTACATTTGAAAGGTCTAGTAAGAAAGCCGAAAACATCAATAAAATGAATCACTGCATATGGTGCAACTTTTTCTCACCAAGGTATTTTGTGGAATGCAAATTCCCAACGATGTCTCCGGCCCTCAACATTTTATGTTGCCCAAACGCTTATTAACACATTAATTACATCCTGGCTTGACCTGAAGTTCCATCGGTCATCAGTTTCCTGTCTACACTTTTAATACAATTTAGTAATGAAAAATCACACCCGTGTGAAATGAGGGGCGCTAATATATTAAAGTCTAACTCATGTTGATATGGTGATATAAAACAAACGGTGCAAACACAAACATTAAACGCCATTAACAATAAAGAGACAATATGATGTAAATGGAACATTATGATGTAACTGTTCCCTTCATTGTCAATGGCGTTTACAAAACAAACATTGAACTAAAGACAAACTGTGTATTCGATGGGCTAGCGCCCCTCAGAAATCACACCTGTGTGAAGTGAGGGGCGCTCTTATCATTGTGCATCATCATACATCACATTCAGTGCTTAGCCAATCAAATCATTACATTCCGTGCTCATACACATATACACACAAAGCTGTGCATAGGAGGGGCTAGCGCCCCTCAAATATAACAAAGAAAATAATATATTTGTTTTTTGTGTTTTTGTCCCTCAAATATTGCTGTAGCTGAAAGTTTCCTGTGGTATGATCCTGTCCTAATTTGGCATCTTCCACATGCGTGCGCATGTTTACCTTCCGGTTCTATCACGACGGTCATGTAGTTTAAATCTTCTGATGTCCTCAGCATGGTAGACTGCGGTCTGGGCAAGTTGATTTAGTTCTATCTGGAGGCAATGCAACTTGTCCTTGAGCTGCTTATTCTCCTCTGAGACCTGAGTTGCTTTCGAATGCTCCTCCATATATATCTCTTTGAGGGTATTGATCTCTATCGTCTTCTCTTCCAACTGCCTTTGGACTAATAGGAGGCTTGCGTCCTTCAACTCACCCATGGCTCTCTGCTCTTCCAATTGGTCGAGTAGCCAATCCTTCGGAGCCAAAGCCACCCTTTCCACAGCCTCTCCTGGCCTCTCGTCCCATGTATACCAATTGGTACTACCTTTGTTTCTCGGTTCTTTCTGGAGGCGGTCCAGTTGTTTCTGGAGTTGCCCATTGATCTCGAGCAAAGATTCATTTTCTCTCTTGCACTCTTGCATCTCATACTGAATTTTCTTCTTATCCATGATTAGATTGGCATCTTTGATTCTCAGTTCTACCTGGATGACTTCAAGTTGGTTCTGGAGTTGCTCATTTTTATCTTTCAAATCATCCTCTCTAGTCCATCCCAGGCTCTCCACCTCCCATTTATCCTTCTCCTGAGAGCAACGCAAGTCTTTGTTTCTCAGTTCATCCTGTCTTTGTTTCCCAACCACCCATTGATTTGGTCTGAGTGTTTTCTGGATGATATCCAATTGGTTCTGGAGTTGCCTATTCTTATCAGATAAAGCCTCAATTTCCCTGGCTTGACCCTGTCTCTCGGTTTTCAGTTCATTCTGGATGAGGTCCAGTTGATTCTGAAGTTTCCCATTATCCTTTGCCAAATCTTCCTTTTCTCTAGATTGTGCCTCTTTCTCCTTCTCCCATTTCTCCTTCTCCACATACCAATCAGTGTCCTTAGATCTCAGTTCTTCCTGGATGAGGTTCAGTTGGTGCTGGAGTTTGCCATTCCTCTCAGCCAAAGCCTCATTTTCTCTAGATTGTGCCTCTTTCCCCTTCTCCCATTTCTCCTTATGCATGTACAAATCAGTCTCCTTGGATATCAGGTCTGTCTGGATGAGGTTCTGTTGGTTCTGGAGTTGCCTGTTTTTTTTAACCAAAGTCTCAATTTGGCTGGATTGTTCTTGTTTCTCCTCTTCCCATTTTTCTTTCTCTTTGCGCCAATGACAATCTTTGTCTTTCAGTTCATGGATGAGCTGTATATTCTTCTCAGATAAGGCCTCCTTTACTCCAGCTTGTACCCGTCTCTCCTCTTCCCATTTTGCTTTCTCCATGCACCACTGAGTATCTTTGTTTCTCATGTCTCCCTTGATGTGGTCCAGTTGGTTCTGGAGTTGCCCATTTCTCTCAACCAAAGTCTCATTCTCTCTATCTTGTCCCTGTCTATCTTTCTCCCATTTCTCCTTCACCATATACCAATCAGTGTCCTTAGATCTCAGTTCTTCCTGGATTAGATTCAGTTGGTGCTGGAGTTTGCCATTCCTCTCAGCCAAAGCCTCCTTTTCTCTAACTAGTTCCTCTGTCTCCTTCCCCCATTTCTCCTTCAGCATGTACCAATCGGTGTCCTTTGAGCTCAGTTCTTTCTGGATGAGGTCCCGTTGGTTCTGGAGTTGCTTATTTTGTCTGGAGTGTTCTTGTTTCTCCTCTTCCCATTTATCCTTCTCTGCGCACCAATAGCAATGTATGGTTCTTAGTTCGTCCTGGACAAGGTCGAGTTGGTTCTGGAGTTTACGATTATTCACAGTCAAAGCCGTATTTTCTCTAGTTAGTCCTTGTCCTTCAGCCTCCCATTTGTCCTTCGCCACGCACCAATCAGTTTCTTTTGTACTCAGTTCCTTCTGGATGAGATCCAGCTTTTTCTTTAGTTGACCATTTCTCTCAGTCAATGCCACTCTCTCCTCCTCCCATTTTTGCTTCTCTGTGCACCAAAGACTATGTTTTGTTCTAATTTCTTCCTGGATTATGTCCAGTTGTTTTTGGAGTTGCCCAGTCTTGTCAACCAACGCCTCCTTTTCTCTAGCATGTCCCCGTCTCCCGCCCTCCCACTTCTCCATCTCCATAGACCAATTCATATTATTGGTTTCCTGATTGAGTTCCAGTTGGTTCTGGAGTTGCCCATTCTGCTTAGCTAAAGCGTCCATTTGTCTAGCTTGTCCCTGTCTCTCAGTATCCCATTTCTCCTTCTCCACACACCAGTATTTATGTTTTGTTCTCAGTTCTTCCTGGAGGAGATGCAATTGTTTCTGGAGTTGCTCAATCTTCTCATCCGAAACTTCTTTTTCTCTAGCTTGAACATGTCTCTCCTCCCCCCATTTTTCCCTCTCCACACACCAATGAGTGTGTTTTGTTTCTCTTCCTTGTCCCCATCTCTCTTCCTCCCAATTGTCCCTCTCCATGTACCCATTCATATTTTTCAGGATTTTCAGTTCATCCTGGATGAGGTCGAGTTGGTTCTGGAGTTGCCCATTCTTCTTAGTCAAAGCTTCATTTTTTCTAGCTTTTCCCTGTCTCTCAGTATCCCATTTATCTTTCTCCACACACCAATCATAATCTTTCGTTCTCAGTTCTTCCTGGATGAGTCCCAGTTCATTCTGGATTTGCCCATTCTTCTTAGCCAATGCATCAAGTTTTCTAGCTTGTGCCTGTCGCTCAGTCTCCAATTTCTCCTTTTCCACAAACGAAGCAGTATCTTTAGTTCTCAGTTCTTCCTGGACGAGTCCTAGTTCATTCTGGATTTGCCCATTCTTCTTAGCCAATGCATCAAGTTTTCTAGCTTGTGCCTGTCGCTCCGTCTCCAATTTCTCCTTTTCCACAAACAAAGCAGTATCTTTAGTTATCAGTTCTTCCTGGATGAGTTCAAGTTGGGTCTGGAGTTGCCCATTCATTTTAGCCAAAGAGTCAATTTGTCTCGCTTTTCCCTGTCTCTCAGCATCCCATTTCCCCTTCTCCACAGACAAAGCAGTATTTTTATTTCTAAGTTCTTCCTCAAAGAGTTCTCGTTGTTTCTGGAGTTTCCCAATCCTCCCATCCAAGTCCTCCTTTTCTCTAGCATGTACCTGTCTCTTCTCCTCCCATTTTCCCCTCTCAAGGCACCAATGATTATGTTTGGTTCTAAGTTCTTCCTGGATGAGGTCAAATTGGGTCCGAAGTTGCATATTCTTCTCAACCAAAATCTCAATTTCCCCAGCTTGTGCCTGTCTCTCAGTATTAGAATATTTGGTTCTCAGCTCTTCCTGGATGAGATCCAGTTGTTTCTGGAGTTGTCTATTCTTCTCAGCCAAAGAATCCTTTTCTCTGGCTTGTCCCAGGCTCTCAGCCTCCCGTTTCTCCTGGTCTCGGCACCAATGATCATCTTTTGTTCTCAATTCATCCTGGATGACGTCCAGTTGGTTCTGGAGTTGGCGATTATTTTTAACCAAAGCGTCAATTTTTCCAGCTTGTCCTTGTCTCTCAGCCTCCGATTCCTCCTTGAACGTGCACAATAGAGTGTCCTTTCTTCTCAGTTGGCCCACTATTTCCTCCCGTTTCTCCTTCTCCCCACACCAAATGCTATCTTTGGTTTTCAGTTCTTCCTGCATGACGTCCATTTGTTTCTGGAGTTGCTCATTCCTATTGGCTAAAGCATCAATTTGTCCAGTTTGTCCTTGTCTCTGCGCCTCCCATTTCTCTTTCTCCATGCGCCATTGAGCATCTTTGATTCCCAGTTCTACCTGGATTAGATCCAGTCGGTTCTGGAGTTCCCCATTTTTCTGAATCAAAGTGTCCTTTTCTCTAGCTTGTCCCTGTCTCTCAATCTCCCATTTCTGCTTCTCTGTGCACCAATGACTATCGTTGGTTCTCATTTCTTCTTGTATTTGATCCAGTTGTATCTGGAGCTGGCTATTCTTTTCAGTCAGAGAATCCTTTTCTCTACCTTGTCCTCGTCTCTCATTCTCCAATTTCTCCTTCTCTAGAAACCAATCAGTATATTTGGTCCTGAATTCTTCCTGAGTGTGATCCAGTTGGTTCTGGAGTTGCCAATTCCTGTTCACCAAAGCTTCTTTTTCTCTAGCTTGTCTCTGTCTGTCCTCCTCCCATTTCTCCCTCTCAATGCACCAATACGTATCTTTAGTTCTCAGTTCTTCCTGGATGAAATCTAACTGGTTCAGTATTTTCATGTTCTTTGTGGCCAGAATGTTGTTTTTCCTAGTGAGTCCTTGCCTCTCAGCCTCCCATTTGTCCCTTTCTTGACACCAATGAGCATCTTTGGTCCTCAGTTCATCCTGGATAACAAGCAGTTGGTTCCTTAGTTGCCCATTCTTCTCATCCAAGGCCTCATTTTCTCTAGCTTGTCCTTGTCTCTCCTTGTTCCATTTCTCCCTCTCTGTGCACCAATGTGTATTTTTGGTTCTCAGTTCCTCCTGGAGGATGTCCAATTGTTTCTGGAGTTGTCCAATCTTCATATCCAAAGCCTCACTTTCTCTAGCTTGTCCCTGTATCTCCTCCTCCCATTTCTCCTTCTCCATGCAGTAATTGTCATGTTCAGTTCTCAGTTCTTCCCGGTTTTGGTCCAGTTGGCATTGGAGTTGTCCATTCTTCTCCACCAAAACCTCGTTTTCTACAGCTTGTCCTTGCCTCTCAGCCTCCCATTTCTCATTATCCCTGCTCCATTGGGTGTTCTTAATTCTCAGTTCTTCCTGGATGAGATCTAGTTGGTCCTGGAGTTTACCATTCTCCTTAGCTAATGCTTCTTTTTTACTCACATGTCCTTCCTGGATAAGATCCAATTGTTTCTGGAGTTTCTCACTATTCATGGCCAAAGTGTCATTTTCTCTCATGTGTGCTTGTCTCTCATTCTCCCATGCCTCCTTTTCCACACACATATTGGAATCTTTAACTCGCAGTTCTTGCTGGATGAGATCTAGTTGGTTCTGGAGTTGTCCGTTTCTTATGGCCAAAGCATCGGTTTCTCTAGCATGTCCCTGTCTCTCAGCCTCCCATTTCTCCATCTCCAGGCCCCAACGGGCATCTTTCGTTCTCATGTCGTCCAGTTGGTTTTGGAGTTCTTCATTTGTCTTAGCAAAAGACTCCTTTTCAATAGCGTGTGCCTGTCTCTGTATCTCCCAATTCTCCTTTTCCATGCAGCAATAAGTAGGCCTATGTTTAGTTCCCAGTTCATCCTGGATTAGATCTTGTTGGTTCAGGAGTTGCCTAATCTGTTTAGCCAAAGCCTCCATTTTCCCCGCTTGTCCCTCTATCTCTTCCCCCCATTTCTGGAGTTTCAAATTTTTCTCTGTCAAAGCATCCTTTTCTCCAGTGTGATGATGTGTCTCCTCCAATTTCTCCTCCACCCGAGTGTCTTTGGTTTTCAGTACTAATTGGATGAGATCCAGTTGGTTCTGGAGATTCACAGTCTTCTCAATCAATGCCTCCTTTTCCGTAGCTTGTCTGAAAGCATCCTTTTCTCTACCATACCGCTGTGTATCCTCAATTTTCTCCTCCAAACCCCACTGAGTATCTTTGTTTCTCAATACTATCTGGATGAGGTCCAGTTGGGTCTGGAGTTTCTCATTTTCCTCAGCCAATGCCTCCTTTTCTCGATCTTGTCCATGTCTCTTCTCCTCCCATTTCTTCGTATCCACACAACAATGAGTATGAAGGAGTTCCAGTTGTTTTTTAAGTTGCAAGTTCTTATCAGTCAACGCTGCCTTTTCTCGAACTTGTGCCCGTCTCTCTTCCTCCCATTTCTCCTTCTCCACACACCAATCATTGTTTTTGGTTCTGTATTCTTCCTGAATGAGGTCCAGTTGATTCTGAAGTTTATCATATTTCTCAGCCAATACCTCATTTTCTCTAGCCTTTTTCTGTCTCTCCTCCTCTAACTTATGCTTCTCCGTGCACCAATGAGTATGTTTTGTTATCATTTCTTCCTCATCAATGTCCAGTTGTTTCTGGAGTTGGTCAATCTTCTCAATCAAAGCCTCCTTTTCTCTAGCTTGTACCTGTCTCTCCTTGTTCCATTTGTCCCTCTCCACGCACCAGAGAGTATGTTTGCTTCTCAGTTCTTCTTCGATGGCAACCAGTTGTTTCTGGAGTTGCCCAGTTTTCTCATCCAAAGCTTCCGTTTCTCTAGCTAATACCATTCTCTCCTCCTCCCATCTGTCCTTCTCCTCGCACCAATGAGAATGCTTGGTTCTAAGTTCATCCTGGATAACAAGCAGTTGGTTCCTTAGTTGCCCATTCTTCTCATCCAAGGCCTCATTTTCTCTAGCTTGTACTTGTCTCTCCTTGTTCCATTTATCCCTCTCTGTGCACCAATGTGTATTTTTGGTTCTCAGTTCCTCCTGGAGGATGTCCAATTGTTTCTGGAGTTGTCCAATCTTCATATCCAAAGCCTCACTTTCTCTAGCTTGTCCCTGTATCTCCTCCTCCCATTTCTCCTTCTCCATGCAGTAATTGTCATGTTCAGTTCTCAGTTCTTCCCGGATTTGGTCCAGTTGGCATTGGAGTTGTCCATTCTTCTCCACCAAAGCCTCCTTTTCTCTATATTGTCCCTGTCTCTCCTCCTCCAATTTATTCTTTTCCAAGCACCAATGTGATGCTTTACTTCTAATTTCTTCATCAATGGTTTCAATTTTTTTCTGTAGTTGCCCACTCTTCTTATTCAAAGCATCATTTTCTCTTTTTAGCCCCTGTTTCTCCTCTTCCCATTTCTCCTTATCTGTGCACCAATGAGAATTTCTTGTCCTCAAGTCTTCCTGGAGGAAATCCGTTTTTTTACGGAGTTGTCCAATCTTCTCATCCAAATCTTCTTTTTCTCTAGCCAGTCCTTGTCTCTCCACATCCCACTTGTCCTTCTCCATGCACCAATGAGTATCTTTGATTCTCAGTTCTACTTGTAGGATATCCAGTTGTTTCTGGAGTTTCCCATTCTTCTCAGCCAATGCCTCCTTTTCTTTTTTTTGTCCCTGTCTCTCCTCCTGCCATTTCTCCTTCTCCGTGCACAAATGAGACATGTTTATTCTCAGTTCTTCCTGGATGAGGTCCAGTTGATTCTGTAGTTGCCCATTCTTCTTAGCCAAGGCCTCTTTTTCTCTAACAAGCTCCTGTTTCTCCCCTTCCAATTTCTCCTTTTCAATGCTCCAATGAAAATTTGCCATTCTCAGTTCATCCTGGATGAGGCCCTGTTGTGTCTGGAGTTGCCCAATCTTCTGAGCCAGAGTCCCCTTTTCTCTAGCTAGCCCCTTTCGGTCCTCCTCCCATTTCTCCTTCTCCATGCACCAATCCATAGTTTTGGTTCTCAGTTCATCCTCAATGAGTTTCACTTGGTTCTGCAGTTTCCTGTTCTTCTCACCCATTGCCTCATTTTCTCTCATTTTTCCCTGTAGTTTATCTTCCCATTTATCCTTTTCCACACCCCAAAGGTTATGATTCATTCTTAATTCCTCCTGGATGAGGTCCAGTTCATTCCGCAACTGCCAATTGTTCTCATCCAAAGCCATATTTTTTCTAACTTGTTCCTGTCTATCAACATCCCATTTCTCCTTCTCTGTGCACCAACGACGATCTTTGGTTTTCAGTTCTTCCCGGATGCACTCAAGTTGGTTCTGGAGTTTCCCATACTTCTTTACCAAATCCTCCTTTTCTGCTCGTTGTCCCTCTATCTCTGCCTCCCATTTCTGCTTCTCCCGGCACCAATTAGTATCTTTGGTCCTCAGTTCGTCTTGAATAAGATCCAGTTGTTTCTGGAGCTGTCTATTCTTCTCAGTCGAAGCCTCCTTTTCTCTAGCTTGTCCCTGTCTCTCCGCCTCCCATTTCTGCTTCTCCAGGCACCAATTACTATCTTTGGTTATCAGTTCTTCCTGGAAGTGATCCACTTGTTTCTGGAGCTGTCTATTCTTCTCAGTCGAAGCCTCCTTTTCTCTAGCTTGTCCCTGTTTCTCCGCCTCCCATTTCTGCTTCTCCAAGCACCAATTACTATCTTTAGTTATCAGTTGTTCCTGGAAGAGATCCAGTTGTTTCTGGAGCTGTCTATTCTTCTCAGTCAAAGCCTCCTTTTCTCTAGCTTGTCCCTGTCTCTCCGCCTCCCATTTCTGCTTCTCCAGGCACCAATTACTATCTTTGGTTATTATTTCTTCCTGGAAGTGATCCACTTGTTTCTGGAGCTGTCTATTCTTCTCAGATGAAACCTCCTTTTCTCTAGCTTGTCCCTGTCTCTCCGCCTCCCATTTCTGCTTCTCCAGGCACCAATTACTATCTTTGGTTATTATTTCTTCCTGGAAGTGATCCACTTGTTTCTGGAGCTGTCTATTCTTCTCAGATGAAACCTCCTTTTCTCTAGCTTGTCCCTGTCTCTCCGCCTCCCATTTCTGCTTCTCCAGGCACCAATTACTATCTTTGGTTATCAGTTCTTCCTGGAAGTGATCCACTTGTTTCTGGAGCTGTCTATTCTTCTCAGCCAAAGCTTCATTTTCTCTAGATTGTCTTAGTCTCTCAGCCTCCAATTTATTCTTCTCCACACACCAATCATTGTCTTTCGTTCTGAATTCTTCCTGATTGAGATCCAGTTTGTCCTGGAGTTGCACATTTATTTTGCCCAAATTCTCCATTTCTTTAGCTTGTCCCCGTTTCTCATTTTCCCATTTCTCCTTCTCCATATATTTAGTTTTCAGTTCTTGTCGGATGAGGTCCAGTTCGTTCTCAAGTTGACTGTTTGTCTTAGCCAATTCTTCCTTTTCTCTAGATAGACTGTGTCTCTCATTGACCGATTTCTCTTTATCCATGCGCCAGTCCTTCTCTTTTGCCATCACTTCTTCCTGGATCAGGTTAAATTTGCTCTGGAGTTTTCTATTATTCTCAGCCAAAGTACCCCTTTCACTAGCTTGTTCTTGCAATTCATCCATCAATTTGTCCTTCTCCACAGACCAATCAGTATTTTTGGTTATCATGTCTTTTAGGACGAGGTCCAGTTGGTCCTGGAGTTGCTCATGCTTCTCAGCTAAAACCTTTTTTTCTCTAAGTTGCCCCTGTCTTTCCTGCTCCCATTTATCTTTCTCCATGGACCACTGAGTATCTGTGGTTCTCAGTTCTTCCTGGATTAGATCCAGTTGGTTCTGGAGTTGCACATTTTTCATGACCAACATGTCTATTTCTCTAGCTTGTCCCTTCCTCTCAGCATTCCATTTATCCTTTTCAGTGCACCAATTAGTAGCTTTTATTCTGAGTTCTTCCTTGATTACGTCCAGTTGTTTCCGGAGTTGCTCGACCTGTTTATCCAAAGCCTCGTTTTCTCTAACTTGTTCATGTCTCTCATTCTCCAATTTCATCTTCTCAGTACACCAATTACTCTCTTTTTCCGTGATGAGGTCTAGTTGGTTCTGAAGTTGCACATTCGTCTCACTCAAAGCCTCCTTTTCTCTAGCTTGTCTATGCATCTCCTGCTCCCATTTATCCTTCTCTGTGCACAAATGAGTATCTTTAGTTCTCATTGCTTTGTCAAGTCCCACAACCTTATCAGTCAAAGTGTCCTTTTGAGTATTTATGGCTTTAATTTCTCCCTGGATTAGTTCGAGTTGGTTCTGGAATTGCCCATTCTTCTCATCCAAAGCATTATTTTCTTGGGCTAACCCCTCTCTCTCCTCAGTCAATCTATCCTTCTTCATACACCAAAGAGTTTCTTTTGTTTTCAGTTCTTTGTGGATGAGGTCTAGTTTGTTCTGGAGTTCCTCATTCTTGTCACCCAAATCATTATTTTCCTGAGCTAATCCTCTCAGTTGTTTCTGGAGTTCCCCATTATTTTCTATCAAAGTATCCTTTTCTCCCAGTCTCTCTGCCTCCATCTTTGAGCAAATTTTGCTTCCCAATTCTTGAGTTCCCAGTTCGTCCTGACTTCCTGGACAATTCTCATCCAAAAACTTGTTTTGTTTATGTAGTCCCTGTCTCTCCTCCCGTTGCTCCTTCTCCATGCATGAATCATCTATATCTGTCAGTTCTTCCTGGACAATTTGCCCATTCTGGTTAGCCAAAGCCTCCTTTTTTCTAGCTTGTCCCTGCATCTCCTCATCTAATGTTTCCTTCCCTATATCTTTGGTTGTCAATTCTAGGCCCAGTTGACCATTCATCTTAGGAAAATTGTCATTTTCTCCAGGGTGTCCCTGTCTCTCTTCAACCAATTTATGGAAGAGCTCCCCATTCTTCTTAAGCAAATCTTCCTTCTCTCTATCATTGTTCTGTCCCTCCTCCCATTTCTGCTGACTTTCTTTGGCTCCAAGTTCCAATTTGGATAAATGATGTTCTCGAGCTGGCCCCTGTCTCTCCTCTTCCCTTGTATCCTTCTCTATGGTTGTTAAGTCTCCTCGGATCTGATCCATTGGAACCAGGAAATTTGTATTCTTCTCAGCCAAACAATCATCTTTAATTTTATGCTCTCTTTCATCCTCTGATTCCCCCTTCTCTATATACAAATCAGTTTCATGTCTCTCTTTGTTCCTCGGTTCTTCTTGGACTTGGAGCAAAGTCTCAATTTCTCCAGCTTGTGCCGGTCTCTCTACTCCCCGTGTATGGAGCTGTTCCTGGACTAATTGCAGTGTCTCATCGACCCCTTTCTCCTTCTCCACATTCATTGGAGTATCTTTGTTTCCTAGTGCTTCCTGGGAGATCAGTCCGTTCTGGAGCTCTAGTCTTTGCCTAAACAAATCCTCCTTTTCCCCTCCAGTTTGTCCCTGCCTCTCTCCCCACAATTTCCGGAGCTGCTTTTCCTCATTATCCAAAGCCCCCATCTCTTTAGTGGGCCCCCGCCTCTCCTCCGCCTTCTTTTTCTCAATGAAAGAGTCTTTGGTTGAATGTTTTTCCTGGATGAGTTCCAGTTGGTTCCTGAGTTGTTGATTATTCTCAACCAAATCATTTTTGTCTCGAACTAGTCCCTGTGTCTTCTCCTCCATTTTCTCCTTCTCCACATACCACTGAGCATCTTTTTTTTGCAGTTCTTCCTGGATTTGGACAAGCTGCTGCTGGACTTGGAGGAGGCTTTGCCTAAGCAACGTCTCCTTTTCTGCATCTTCTCCCGGTCCCTCCTCCCATTTCTTCTTCTCCGCCTCCCAATGATATTCTTTCTTTCTCAGTTCCTCCTTCATGAGGTCCAGTTGGTTCTGGATTTGTCCATTCTTCTCAGCCAAAGCATCCCTTTCTTGTGCTAATCCCTTTTTAACTGCATCTTTTTTTTGCAGTTCTTCCTGGATTTGGACAAGCTGCTGCTGGACTTGGAGGAGGCTTTGCCTAAGCAACGTCTCCTTTTCAGCATCTTCTCCCGGTCCCTCCTCCCATTTCTTCTTCTCCGCCTCCCAATGATATTCTTTCTTTCTCAGTTCCTCCTTCACGAGGTCCAATTGGTTCTGGATTTGTCCATTCTTCTCAGCCAAAGCATCCCTTTCTTGTGCTAATCGCTGTCTCTCCTTCTCCATTTTCCCCTTCTCTGCATACCACTGAGCATCTTTGTTTCTCAGTTCTTTCTGGATAAGGTCCATTTGGTTCTGGACTTGGAGGAGGCTTTGCCTAAGCAAAGCCTCCTTTTGTCCAGCTTCTCCCTGCTTCTGCTCCCATTTTGCCTTATCCACGTATTTGGTTTTCAGTTCTTCCTGCATGAGTTCCAGTTGGTTCTGGAGTTGCCTACTCGTCTCGGCCATTGCGTCATTTTCGCTAGCTTTTCCCTGTATCTCCTCCTGCCATTTGTCCTTCTCCGCGTACCAATAAGTATCTTTGTTTTTCAGTTCGACCTGGATGGGGTTCAGTTGGGTCTGGAGTTGCCTGTTCTTCTCAGCCAAAGCATCCATTTGTTGTGCTGAACCATGCCTCTCCTCTTCCCATTTTGCCTTATCCACACTCCAAAGGGTATCTCTGGCTTTAATTTCTTCCTGCATGAGGTGCAGTTGGTTCTGGAGATCATCATTTGTTTTCAGTTCGTCCTGGAGAAGGTCCTGTTGTTTCTGGAGTTGCTGATTCTTCTTAACAAAGGCATCCTTTTCGTGAGCTAGTCGTTGTCTCTCCTCCTTCCATTTCTCCTCCTCCACAAACCTATCAGTACGTTTGGTTCTCAGTTCTTCCTGGATGAGTTCCAGTTTGATCTGGAGTTCCCCATTCTTTTCAGCCAAAGCCTCCTTTTCTCTACCCTGCCCCTGTGTCTCGTCCTCCCATTTCTCCTTAAGTTGCTTAATCTGACTATCCCTGGTGGAAATAATGCACTGCAGATCCTGAGCCTGGAGTCTCAGGTTTGTTGTAATTTCATGGAAAACAAATTCTTCGTTTCTCAGGCGTTCCTGAATTTTATCCAGCTTGGATTGAAGTTGACTGTTATCACTCACAATCTTCATGTGCTCCTCATGATGCACCTGTAGCATAATTTTCTGTAGGTCATCCGACTGAACTCCTCTCCTGGCCTGCTTAAGTGTTTTGTCTTTCTTAGACATGCTTCCATTGCGGACCGCCATCTTCAGCTGGAAGATACTCTCCTGGAGGGTAGTGATTTCTTCATCTTTCTCCTCCAAAAGCTTTTGGACTTGTAGGAAGGTCTCGTCCTTTACCTTTAGTTTGTATGTTTGCTGTTGTATACGCATGTTCATAGTTCTTATCTCACGCATGGCTCCTATGAGATCCTTTTTGCGAATGGACTCTTCTTCACTTTGCTTATAAATCTCAGCCAGCATTGCTTCCTTTTCCATCTGAAGTTGCTTGATCTGGCTATCGAGATCATCTCTTGTGCGGGCTATCATGACACCGCGATGAACATAAATTATTGACAATTTATGACAATTTACTTGTAGCGATTCTGTATTCCTATTGATGAGCTGCTCTACCTATACTGTTTGTCCTCGGTATTTGCATTTGAGTGTGACGTAAAGTAGATGTAGCACAGTGCCCAAATATGGACTCCCTGGGTGTGTGTGTGTGTGTGTGGGGGGGGGGGGGGGGGGGTGTTTGTTTTAAGGCTGTACCCTAGACCTTTTTTTAGGACTCGAACTTCGTCAGGAATTTTCGAGCGAACATCCGGACCATTTGTTTCTAATTAATAAAAGAAAAAAAAAAAGAGATATCCGTCTCGATCAGAGCGCAGCGCGTCTCCCCCGCTCTTTATCAATCTCTCTCGTCTCTCCCAACACACACACACACACACACACACACACACAACGTCAAGTCACTGGCTCCACGAAAACGGCTGATCTGCAAGCTGACAGCATTGCTTGCTCGTTAGCTGTCCCTCGTTAATTTGTTCCACCTGTGTATGAATGCAGCTTCAGAAGCGCATTGAAGTGGGCGTGTGTGTGTGTGTGTGTGTGTGTGTGTGTGTGTGTGTGTGTGTGTGTGTGTGTGTGTGTGTGTGTGTGTGTTTGTGTGTGTGTGAGAGAGAGATACGAGTCAGACATTCCATTCAATGGAACAGCAGAACAAGGAGAGATTTCTTAAGTGTTAAGACACTAGAATTTCGCAGCTGCTCATCCCAGAGTTACTTTGCCGCGCACTATGGGAAGAAGGAAATTGCGGGACGGATGGTTATTAGTTATTATTATGTGTCCTTATTAGTGTAGTGTAGTGTAGTCAACACGTTATGGCTCATACACACTGCCCGGTATTTGCTCCGATTATGCTGTCGGGGAGCATTTTTGGCGCTGGCCGAGATCGTGATCTACCTTTTGGGCACCGCTTAACTCAACCTTTTTTGTCCCAGGGCACACTTTTCATAGCCTAAAAATCTGGGGGCACACCTAGATATACGGTTTGTGTACACTGTATATATACCGGTGTGTATATATAGTAAATATATACATTATATATAATATATATATTATATATATATATATATATATATATATATATATATAGAATATTAGTGGTCCATGACATGAAAATGTTTGAGAACCACTGCTCTAAAACAACATTGGACAATGATGTTTGACAGTCAGCAATATTGTTGCTTATTCTAGATTTATTTTCTGACTTTTTCGGATTTTCTGACTTGATCTGGCCTGTTAACATTTTCATAGACCTGGTTGCTTGTTTCCCTCTCAGTCAATGTGGCAACCCTGGTCAATGCCGTGTTGACTGTTCTGTATGATGATTTAGCTTAGCACACAACAGCTAGGAGGATGCAGCAGGGTGATGCCGTCATGTTTAACAGTATTTTGCGCAATTTATGTCCCCGAATTTATGGATATGGACTTATGGCTCCTCTTTCTTTAGTAGAAGTAGAAATGTAACGTGTTGCTGACTGTTAACCTCACACGCGCACACACACACACACACACACACACACACACACACACACACACACAGCTGATGTCCTCTCCCACCAATGTCAGCTGTTCATTTATCTCCTTATTCATACACGCTTTGAGCTGAGAGAAGCTATAAAGCGCCTTTTAAATATGACAATGCTGTATATATATCAGCTGCACAGTTCAGGCAAGTGTCTGTGGCATATTTAACTGTAACAAAATAGGTTTGACAGCTTAAATCCGTGCGGCAGTGTTGTGTGTGTGTGTGTGGGACACGGGGTAGTGTTGTGTGTGTGTGTGTGTGTGTGTGTGTGTGTGTGTGTGTGTGTGTGTGTGTGTGTGTGTGTGCGTGCAATCAGAAGTACTGGCAGTAGCGAAATAACAAACGCGATCTGTCTAATCGTAGTAGTTAGGTACAAACCAAGTAGTTTATAAGAACAATGTTAATGTAACTAAGACATTCACTGAGCGAGCTATATTTTAAATTCAGAGATTTAGAAGGAATAAGCGAAATGGTGAGGCGACTATCCGTGAGGTAAGGTTTCTCTGCGGAGTGCGGAGACGCCGGAGAGGGAGATCCATAGGGGAGATCATATTACAGCAGCCAAAGAGGGAGGGGGGTGGGGGAGTTGCGAACTGTTTTCATGCGCACATCTTTTCATTGGCTAGTTCGCTTTGCGCACATCTTTTGCCACGTGACAACTTCTCACTTGTTAATATAGATTACGTTTTTTTTTTTTTTTTATGTTGCCACTATTGTTGGAGCAGCCATAAATGGTGATGATGATGATGATGATGGATGAATGATCCATTCTGAACGGCAGTGATAAGACAGTGATAATTGCAGTGATAAGACCGCAATGAACGTGTCGGAGACATCATCGACCCGGTTGTAACTTCTAACGAACTAAACTTGTCCGCGCCGTGGTGTGGAAGGAGGGTTGCTGTTCCCCTCTTCCACACCACCCCCATCCCTCGGCTAACTCGGCTAGCGCACCACAGCGCAATTTTTTTTAGTTCGTTAGAAGTTACAACCGGGTCGATGACGTCCCCGACGCGTTCATTGTGGTCTTATCGCTGCAATTATGATGAATAATAAGTGTTACAATCACTATAGTCTGGCATGCCTCCACACTAACACATAGTCGTGATCCATACAACGAGACAATCGAGTCCCGAGCCACCTTGTGAATCACATTGAGTGACAGAATCAGCCTGGTGGACTTAGTAAGCCCTGGCTAAACTATGTGTGTAATGTAATAGACCTACAGTAGAGTACCTAAGTATAATGACATATGCATCAAAAATGTTATAGGGAATACAGTATATTGGGCTTGTTTTTCAAGGTGAGAGGCTTATTACTCTTGTAAGATTTGGCTTGTTTGTTTTTGGAGGTAGGTTGGCTTATTTCTCTCACGAGAGTTGCATGGCAAGTGTTGGGCCAGTGTGGGAGGGTCTGAAGGGAGGGGCTAGTGTTGGGACAGTGTGGGAGGGTCTGGAGGGAGGGGCTAGTGTTGGGACAGTGTCAGAATGGAGCAGTGAAGGCAGCAGGTACTGTATCTGGAAATCCATGATGCAGACGGTGGTACTGTGGCTATTCAGTGGGGCCTCTCTGGCCCTTTTCTCCCAGACGTATCTGGCTGATGGAGCCCCATTGTAAGTAGACCTGTAATCCCTTATACCATACCAGTGGTTACAAAACTGGGGGTCGGTCCCCAGATGACTTGCTTATTCTGCAGCATTGTTTTCTCTACAAACCAACATATAGTATAAGTCTATGCGGGACTTGCGGGTGCCTCCTCAACAATTCCAAGTGGTTGTCAGGGACGGGTGTGTGTGTGTCCAGTTCAAATATGATTTGGGGGGTCGCGGCCTGAAAAGCTTGAGAGAGACCAGATGTTAAGTTTTTTCTTTAAATTGTTTTCAAGCACAACAGTGTTCAACCGTGCCTCAAGCCAAGTTCTGGTGAATCTCAGGAACCGGACGGGTCGAAGGAGGCACTGGAGCAGTCCCGGACAATTAAAGCCTTTTATTCACAGGGTGCAGTGCAGGCAAACAGAGCCACAACGTTTTGATGTCAATACGTCAGGCCAGATGACCAAATATATTGAATAAATAATCAGCTTGCCTCAAGTCGGGGGATTCCAGAATCTATAGGAGCTTGTACTTCATGTGAAAGCCTGATGATAGTTGCTTGCAAGGCATTTATATTGTTGTCCTGTAGTCTGACCTTTTCATTTGTTTCTGCTCTATTATATTTTGGATCACAACTTACTAGGGAGCAAATTCATAAACATACTAAATGCTTTGATTAATCAACACATTATTCAAGCATGAATTAATCATACATCAGAAGTCATGTATTATGTAACTATAATTAATTTGCTTAAATAATGTATTAGTTAATCATAAATTAAGTATGAATTTGCTTTGTAAGTTGTGAACATATTTTGTAAACCGAAATCATTGTAGTACGGGAAATCATTTCACCGGTGTGGTGGTTCTTCCAGTGGTCCGTGGACCAACGGTCAGGGACCCCTTGCTGTAGGCATTCTGTCAGAGGCAGAGCAGAGAGTCACCTGACCGGAGGACATTATTGATCGTGTCCAACTCCTGGATTAGTCATTAAGTTCAATGTTACACGCGTGCAAAGATGACCAAAAAACTGTTTCCTCATACTCACGTATACAGCCTGAAGCCCAAAAGCAAAATATATCCCATGCGATAGTATGCATTGTGAGCTTGCATATCTGCTATTTCCAAACAATTTTATAGACTAATGACAATGGCCCGAAAAGTTTTGGCCTACCTGAGGTATGGAATGTATGGAATGCATATGCTAATACAAAATCACACCCGTGTGAGGAGATTTAGGTTTGACCCAAAGCCCCACCCCCCAGTCTAAATGTTCTTCAGCCATGTCTCTCTCTCTCTCTCTCTCTCTCTCTCTCTCTCTCTCTCTCTTTCTCTCTCCACGGCCCCTCCCGTCCCGACTTCCAGAGAGGTGATGGCTGCTCCTAACCTGCTGCGTGTGGGAGCGCCAGAAAAGGTTTTCGTGGAGTGCCAAGATTGCTCGGGCGGACCCCAGGAAGTCGAAATCATCGTGATTAACCATCCAACTAAAAGCCACAGGCTGGCCTCCACAAATGTAACCATTGACAGTGGCAACAACTTCCAAGCAATGGGACAAATTACGGTACACTAGAAATGCTTTATTTATTATTATTTGTATATCACCAAATAGTAGCCCGGGCACAATTAGTAGCCGGGTATAACTAAGACCCCATTTTGCATTTTAAATGCCAGTTCAGGGCTATTATTTCGTATAATGTGTGTCTACCCGGAGTGCCCAGGCTGTTATTTGAGTTTCTTTGGCCTAATTTGGGTCCGCCTGGGCTATTAATTGCCATTTCTTCAGCCTAATTGAAACTGTAACCAAACAATGGTCCGGTGCAGGCCGGTGCAAAAATAAATGAAAGACTACAGCAAATAAACGCCTGGTTAAACGCCTGCGGTCCAAATCATCTTAAAAACTATCTGGGGTGTTCACAAAAGCCTGAATAGATGATGACCAAACATGTCTTTGAAAGTGAAATATCGTTTATAAACAGTAAACACAGAGGTTTTCTTTTTTTTAGATCCCAGCCACGGAATTTAACAAAGACCCCAACTTGAAGCAGTATGTGTTCCTGCAAGCCCAGTTCCCTGGTCGTCTGCTGGAGAAGCTGGTCATGGTCTCCTTCCAGTCCGGACACATCTTCATCCAAACGGATAAGACCATCTACAAACCTGGGTCCATAGGTGAATCTATAGCACTGGTTCCCAAACACTGTGTCGGGACATTGACAATTAATGGAGAATTCTACGTTATAGTGTCTGAGCAAATAGACTATGTTACATCAAGATGATGTACGGTGATAAGAGTGCCCCTCACTTCATACAGGTGTGATTTTTGAGGGGTGCTAGCCCCTCCTATATTCAGCTATTAGTGTAGATCTTCGTCTTACACAAACATTAAATTCCCATTGACAATGAATGGAGAATTTACGTCATATGTGTCTGAGCAAATTTAGTCCTGATTACAACGCAAAGTGAATATCTAATTTCTGTTTTGGGTCACAGGCAAAAAAGTGTGGGAACCTCATCATGGGAAAGTATAACTGTATGAGCAGGGATATGAATCCGGAATCCGTCTGATCTGTAACCGAATGTATGCCAAGAACGCGGGACCTCGTTCTTCTCTCCACGACCCGCCTGTGCCAAAACTAAGGAACTCATCTTTCTTTAATTGAATTTAATCCAGCAATTACATTTTTTTTTTTTTACTTAGACAGCCTCCACACGGATCCATTGTGTACACTTAATAGTTACTCCTCAAAATGAGACAAACTGCGATCTTTGAGACCTTTAAACTTGATCACGCTAAGAAAGTGAATCCATCCCGCGATGATGCATAGCCTACAATGAAGATGTGGCTATCACTTCTGGGGCGTGAAGTGACCCATCTTCTAAGCTGATTTCTTTGGCACTGGCGCTCTTATACTCTTATACTGGCCAGTCAGAATGCCTGTTGCCACAAACTTCGAGGACATTTGACCTAATTTCTCCTTTCATTGTCAATGGCAAATATGAGACGTGTGGAGACAAGATGACGTACATTTTCCCTTCATTGTCAATGGCATTTAATGTTTGTGTTGCGGACAACTTACGTCATATTTGGCGGACATTTTGTGGGGACAAAAGCTGTATGTATAGGAGGGACTATAGCGCCCCTCAAAAATGTTTTCAGAAACATATTCTTGAGGGCAATATCATACATGTATTTGTAAATTAGTATGACATTGTGCGGTTGTTTACACGGCTGCCATGTTGGATACAGAATACATTTCAAACAGAGCAGCGAAGGTGCTCTGAGCCTTTGATTAGATATCGGTCTGTTATTGAGCTCATCAATCATTATTCAGTAATAACACACTGAATTCAGTGATTGACTAATCAGAATCGAGCATTCAACCAAGCCGTGTAATAAGTCAGGGTAGTAATCGCATGAATGGGCTTAGTGAAGCCATCAGCTTTAAGTAAAACTAGAAGTGTGGTTGCCGCAATCGCTTATAGGCCCCTCCCACAAATTGTGCTAGCCAATTACAATGTCACGTGACGTCACCCCTGTGATCATAATAAGTATAACATTCTGTTTGTGATTTGTGGCATAAATGCATGTTGTACGTAGGTTTAAATGAACATAGAGGTAATACGAACTCTGCCTGTCTGTCTGTCTCTCTCTCTCTCTCTCTCTCTCTCTCGCTCTCACCAACAAATTCAGTTAATTGCAGGATGTTTGCTGTGAACCCCAGCATGGAGCCTGTTTCTTATGATTGGTTGGGCACGACGTCGATGCCTGGCATAATTACTGTTGACGTTGTGGTAAAGTATTTGTTTCACAAACACAACATGCCATATCAGCTGCAGCTACAGACAAGACTGGCCTAGAACAAATTGTAATTGTAAAGAATAATTTGAATTGTTTCCATCTCTTGTGTCCATTGATGACTGTGGCTGTGGTGGTCAACATACCTTTTATGCATTCATTAATCATAACATAATCCATGATACATGACCCATAGGGGGCCCTCAAAGTTACTACAGGGGGGGAACCAATTATTTGTGTGATATTAACTATTTTTGGATCCACTTAAATACCTTTTCTTAGGGGAACATTAGCCCGAAATAGCTGAGCTCAGCTCACAACGCCTTGCAGCATGGGGCGTTGTGTGCTTGTACATCAGCTATTTTCGGCATTGAGGTTTGGTGTACTGTATATGGGGAGAGCAGATCAAGTACAAGTATTGTACCATTTCCGGAATGTACGTCTGTATTCCATTTAGCGTGGGAGAGATGGGACGGGACCCTACGTAAAGTCATCCAAATGTCAGAAACTTTACTTAGGGTTCCGAGTGGGGCTAGGGGCAGCCCGTGCCCTATACACATGCATAATCAAGGACAAACATGTGTGAGGCTGCACATCTGACATTTGAAATTATCACACAAGAACTGAAAGGGTTTTAAATGTGTATTTATTGTCAATGAAGTTGAATTGTCACTTCACTCATCAGTGCTGGCAGATCCTCTCTAGATTGGAGTGTGCCAAGCACTGTAGAAGAGGAGGGGTGTTTCTTCACCATGTTGTATTATGTTTGGTCAGAATGAATTTGTGCCTGGGAAATAGTTGAATAAATTCCTTTATGATGAATATAATGTGTAAGATTACTCATAGGGCTTAGTTTTTTTGTTTGTTTTGAGTTTGAGTTAATTGGTAACCACCTACTGATTAGGGAATGGTTTGTCCCACCTGTTTAAGAGCAGACGCCTGCTCTACGGTGGTGAGATGAAACGTAGAACGTAGAAAACGTAGAAAACGTAGAAGCCCCCATTGACTTGCATGAAGGAGCAGATCTAGGGGAGGGAGATTTCTAGACAGACAGTTCTATGACCGGTCCCGCGATTGGCTGGCTCCGGGCCCTCCCCCACAGCGGATTGGCCTCGGCCCCAGTCTATCATTAAATGCAAGCCAGTCGCCCCGAGTGGGCGGGCGGGGAAAACACCCCCTCTCTGCTTCTATTGGGAGACGGTTCCATGTTACTCTCTTGTTTCCTCCCAGCTATTTTGACACCGGGGAATTAATTTAATAGTCTAATCTGCTGTTTATGTTTTGGATCAACCTCGCGTCGCTTTCTAACTATAGTTTTTGATAAAATGCTGGCCTAGTATTCTCATTTCTCCACCGTGCGCACATGGCCAAAAGCTCTCGCCCACAACTGAAATCTGACACAGACAGACACTGCATGGTGTAAAAAAAAAAAAGGTTCAAACCACGGTGCGGTTCGTTACTGGTGTGAATGCATTCGGACTTTATAGAGGACCAAATACAGGACGATAGCCAAAATAGCCGTCGGGCGTCGGCAGTTGTGAGGCTGCATTAATAATTAGTTCTAAAAGTATGTATTTTTTACGGGGATCACTATTGATATGACAGCTGACAGTCTGATTTTAATAGTAGACGCATGTCGAGGCGCAGCACAGCGTACGTTCACATGCGCAATAATAACAGATGTAGCCTACAAGTTGTCGACACGGAATGGTATGTACCGTATGGTACACGATGTAAGCTTGTAGATCTGTTTATTTTAACCATGCGCCGCCGTCACGCAAAGTTATGACAAAGCATGCGATGCATGAGACTTCATGCGAGAGTTGAATTCTTTCAACTCGATCGTCCCCTCCTTTTTTCTGTCAGAATCTGTATAAAATATTGTGTGTGTGTGTGTGTGTGTGTGTGTGTGTGTGTGTGTGTGTGTGGGCGCGCGCACGCACATGAGGGGAGAGACCCGATATATGTATATGGGAGAGACGCAGATACAGAAATATTTAAAATAATCCATGTCTCGCTCTAGCGCACGGCCGCACGTATAGAGAAAGAGCCAATGGAGCAAATGTTAAATAATCTACACAGGTGGTCCCAAATGATTAATTGATTACATCACTATAGCAAAAGACGTAAAACTATAGGTCAAGCAGCACGCACATTATTGTTCAAACACCTGCTATTTTTCCATCTACACCAAACAAGTGATCTGCAAGCTCACAACACATCACACTGCATAACTGTGTTATTCACATGGAATACACATGTAATTCCCTTTGACCTCATGGGGTCATTGAGGGAGTCACCAAGCTAGATGTGACTGTAATGCCCCTGACCAATGAGTAGTGGTCAGGGTGGGCTACATGGGGGGACCCCTTAATTTAGGCGTTTCGCCAATAGCGTCCAGGAGGGATTACCCTCCAATACGCCTCAACCCCGCTCGCGGCATGCTGCACATGTGGAGGGTTTGAGTTTGACTTGAGGTTATAGTCAGAGACAACAGCAGGTCAGAAATGCCAGGGCCTTTGTGAAAGGTTTAGCGGCTGTTTAGCAGTATTCTTAAGTTCCTGTTTGTTGTAGCTTTAAGTGTTCATTTCGTTTCCTATTTTTGGAACTCTGTTTTTGGCCAGTGTTATTTATTTAATTTTTTTTGTTGCCGGCTTGCACAGCCTCGTGCCGTTGGCCAGCCTTTCCACACTATTGGCAGCTTGAACTGGAGGGGCGAGGCCTCTGAAACAAGAACATTTAAGGATGTGATTGTGATATTCAAATTGTATCTTGGCGGGCTGTGCCCTGCAGCTCGATGCTCGAAAATAGAAGCCGGCTCTGAAAGACTCATCAACAGGCTGTCATGCATGTTGTCAGCTCTTTATTACGACCCTATTGTCATTATATGCATCATATTATATAGGCCTACTTTTAAATAGATGACAAAGCTGCTATGCTGCATGACTGACACCCTTTGTTCATGGCATGACCATGGCACAGCATTGTTCTGTCTGTCTGTTTTATTTTTAATAGTCGTTAATGGTTTGATTGATTGAAAAATGTATTAACAGTTTGCAGAATTACAAGTACATTTCAAGCACAAACTCAATACAAAGACTGTTAACTGTGAGTGGACGACCCAATTAAGCATTACACTTGTTTACAACAGGGTCCACCATGTTCAATTCATCAAAACATTTGGTCGTTCACTAATACGATTGTTTTTATTTATCAGAATCCAGATGGCATTGTTCTGAAATTTGTGCATGGCGTTCCTAAATCAGGGATCTACGAATTGAAGTACAACCTGCCAGGAATTGACAGGTACTTTAACACTTTTACTGCTGCCATTTTTAAAACAATATGATCTAATTACTGCCAGCATTTATTGAAAAATTAGGATCTAATACTGCCAGGATATTTTTTAATTTGAGCTCTTATTTTGAAAAGCCGCCATTTCCTGTCAGTTAGCAGTATAAAAGCAGTTGAAAGAAATGGATAGGCGATCTAAGATGGACGATCCAATGTTGTGCTAACAACACAGCTAGCTAACAGGCTAACGTGAGTAGCATTATGGGTCGCTCGACCGAATGCACTATAAAAGTGCAATTGACTGAAATCTCAGTCAATGGCAGTGAGCGTCAGTATCAAAATTAGGCTTCAATTGACTGAAATCTCAGTCAATGGCAGTGAGCGTCAGTATCAAAATTAGGCTTCAATTGACTGAAATCTTAGTCAATGGCAGGCAATGTGTTGTATTTTATTCAACCTGTCCTGTTGTACCTTTATTGTTTTTTAGATCATTTGACCCGATAATTAATATATCCATTAATCACTGGAAGAAGCAGAGGGACAAAAGGAGAAAAATAAACTTCATGCCGAGCACTCCATACTGATTAAATCGCACGGAAATGTGTTTATTTTTGTTTACATCTGTTGTAGATGATGTGGGAAATAACAATAAGTCCACAGAACATTAATGTGGTCACTCTGTGGCTTCCACCTTGAGCAGGACTGTGTTTGGATGTGGTTGGATGATTTATTTTTTTCACCACAAACAGTGGTTCACAGTACACTACTGTGGAATTCCCCTTTAAATCAATTCAGGATCTAACATACTAGTGCGGGGATCTTCAACAGGGGGTCCGGGACCCTTATAGTGGGGTTCCGTCTCCATGTTAAATTTAGTTGTCATTTACAACTCATGTAAAAGTTTCACTTTCAGTACTAATTTGAAGGTGAGGGTCTATAGAACCATTTTGGTTCGAGTGGCAATCACCAAAATAAAGTAATTGGCCTATAGGGGGCGTAGTCAGGTGCCAACCCCCATCAGCCCTACCAAAATATGTAAACTGTTGTAACTTTTGATTAAATTATCCAATCTGAACATATGATATATGTATGGATTCACAATCAGGAGTAGCATTTGATACTTAAACCTTAAAGTTAGATATTGGAATATAATACACCACTCCTGTGTTATATTTTATTTTTTATTTATTTTTTAGTTATACTATGTACTGCCACTATAGGGGGCAGAGTAGCAGGTGTGTCTTAATTGTTCAGACTTGGTAGCTTGTTAGTTATAAGACTAAGCATACTGCAGAAGAGCATGAGCTGCACTGATTGCTCTATTGTGGTATTGATATTTTGAAGGTAAACATGAACATAAAAACATTGAAGTTAAACATGTCATGAAGGATCCTAAAGTGTTTTTTATGAATATGGATAGTCATGTGGGATAAGTGGCCAAAGTACTACATCCCAATAGTATGAGCTAGCATTAACCAAAGTAGCCTGTAGCTATAGCACAGGCTAAAACTAAAGGCTAGCTACAGTATAGCAATTATGCTGAGGATTGTGTTTTCATTATTTTCATTATTATAACAATGGTAAATGTGAATGTAGCTATATGTACTGCTGACTGTTTTCTTGTATCTATTAATATGTTGAGGCAAACTGTTAAATACAAAAGTTATATAATAATATAGTAATATAATATTTTCTATATTTTTTCATGATATGACCCTAACAGAAAACTAAACCTGGATAAAGTATTTGTCTGTTATGGCTGGGACAACGAAATGGCAGTTGTGCATTTTGTGCCAAAAGCAAACTGAGGAAAGACTTGTTTGCCCTCTTGCAAATCCAGTTGCCAGTCGTAGAGAAGGAGCCTACACAGACATCATAGGCCTTGCAAGTCAGTTCAGAGCAATTGACGCTTCTCCCCACCCAGACGTTGAACTTCCAGATGCAGAATCCATGAAGCTAAATCGTGCATTCTGGCATACAACTTGTCCGCATCTGTATAGGGCAACAGCACTTGACAGTGCAAAAAGAAGGCATTCTGGAGGTGCTGTGGCATTGGCAAGAAGATCATGCCGGACTGGTGCACCTGTTAATCGTAATAAATGTCTCTTTTGTGGTGAAGAAACATATGCAGCAGACCATTCGTTACAGAAGGTAGAACTCACCCAAGAGATAAACGACAAGGCAGTTGCGCTGGGAGAAGACCGTATCGTGGCACTCCATGACTATCCATATTCATAAAAAACACTTTAGGATCCTTCATGACATGTTTAACTTTTTTGCTTACCTTCAAAATATCAATACCACAATAGAGCAATCAGTGCAGCTCATGCTCTTCTGCAGTATGCTTAGTTTTATAACTAACAAGCTACCAAGTCTGAACAATTAAGACACACCTGCTACTCTGCCCCCTATAGTGGCAGTACATAGTATAACTAAAAAAATAAAATAAACAAATATAACACAGGAGTGGTGTATTATATTCCAATATCTAACTTTAGTTCCCCACATATGTACTGCATTGTCTCATTTGAGTGAAATATTATATATTGTCCTATTATATGTATTTTGTTTTTTCCAATTAGTCATTCATGATAACATAGGTATAGGCACCAACATCACCATTCTAGGTTCAACAGGATAGAAGTTAGGCGTAATGTAGTAATTCAATGTACATTGGCAGCCATCTTTATTTTGTTTCTATATCAGATTATTCAAAACATTAATATTTGAAATCCAGTTGATTCCTCACACAGGATTAACTTGATATAGCAAGAAAAACAAAGAAAAAACAGCAATATAAGAAAATTAAGACATTTTTCAAATAAACATAATTCCGATTTTGGCCATTTTGGAAATTTGGCAAAAATATATAAATAAATATATATAAAAATATATTTTTTAATTTGTAGACTTGCCACTCGAACTAAAATTGTTCTATAGGTCATTATCTACAAATTAGAAGTGAAAGTTAAACATTTGTTGAGTTGTAAATGACGGTCTGTCTAGGGACCCCACTACTAGTTTTTAGCTCGTTTTTCCTGCTATTTTTGTGGATATACACCAATACTGGGTGGAAACAAATATTATATGTCTAATACCAAATGCTACTCCTGATTGTGAATCCATACATATATCATATGTTCAGATTGGATAATTTATCAAAAGTTACAACAGTTTACATATTTTGGTAGGGCTGATGGGGGTTGGCACCTGACTATGCCCCCTATAGGCCAATTATTTTATTTTGGTGATTGCCACTCGAACCAAAATGGTTCTATAGACCCTCACCTTCAAATTAGTACTGAAAGTGAAACTTTTACATGAGTTGTAAATGACAACTAAATTTAACATGGAGACGGAACCCCACTATTAGTGGGTCCTCGGATTTACTACCTACCAAATCTGGTAGGAACTTTTTTTAAACCACTTGAACACTAGCAAACCCTTTCTGTGTTGAACTGTACAGGGTCTTGCAGACTGGTGCTTTTTTTTTTACCTTACCCAACCCAACCCATCGTATTTTTTGAGAAGAGGGCACTTTGTTGTCTAGAGGGCAAAAGGGCAGGTGCATTTGCCTGGTTTCTACAAAGAGCTTATGACAAAATAATAACGTGTGTGTGTGTGTGTGTGTGTGTGTGTGTGTGTGTGTGTGTGTGTGTGTGTGTGTGTGTGTGTGTGTGTGTGTGTGTGTGTGTGTGTGTGTGTGTGTGTGTGCAGTAGTAGTAGTGTGGGGGTGTGGAAGTTGGTTGCCAGGTTCAAAGGCATCCCACAGCAGAGCTATTCAGCTGAATTTGAGGTCAAGGAATACGGTAATGTATCTAAATGGATTTCTAAAATGGTTAGTCCCAATACTTGATTCTGATTGTCTAGTTTCTGATTAGACCACACAGTAAATATAATCTTCTACACCTTCAATCACTTTATATCATCCCCAGGTGCGTTACATTGATCCCGCAGCACTGTAGCTGAACTGGGGAAGGCGCTTGATTTCCTTACAAACCCTGGACGTGCAGGCATCTAAGCACCGCCCGCGCTCATTTGACTATGAATGTGTGGCTCCGGGTGGCCTTGTAAAGACATCAATCGCCTCCTTTTCCCCGCCACAGAGACTGGCCGTAAAAACAAGGAAGATGCTCGCTTAAGTGTAGCTACTTTTGTGAATTAGGAATAGTTTTATGCAAGGGGCCAGTGAGGCACTCCAACGTTGAAGCACTGGGCCCTAGTGGTAATTGAAGGGACTACAGGTGGACCCGTGGATTAATGACCAGGAAACCCTGTGCAGCTGGGCTTTAACATTGAGCACTCGGTTGCACTTCCGCATTTGACCACCAAAATTTATTTCTGAACCCGCACTGATGTGTATAAATAATGTTGTGCTTATTTAGATGTTCAATTAGTCTATGATAAACATTTTTTTCAGGGTTGGAGACACTTGTGTCTCACTATGCCTCTCAGCCATTATAAAATACCTGTTAACCTGAGACCTCTTGTGGCTTATTATTGCTTTAACAAAGATTGGAGTTTTATACAGCAATAAGCACTGGTAGAAGAAGTAAAGTATTAATACTACAATGTCAAAAATACTGACCGGTGTATAAAATGTACTTGAGCAAGAATACAATTACAAAGGTATTTCTATTTGCATCAAAATATAAAATATCAAAAGTAAAAGTAATCATTATGCAGTAGGCTAGGCCTGATGACCCATTTCAAAATTTTGTCATGAATAAAAAATCCTTTGAAAATAGATCTACAAGCTCACAGCGCGTCACAAAGTGAGACGTTGTGAGCTTGTACATAGTCTATTTTCAAATAGCTGAGGGCTAGAAATTGCGACCAATTGATGATTGGTCACCCACAGGCAAGCCCCCAGGTCATTGTGACATCACGTGACATCAGCCCCCATATATGGTGCACATATGGTGCACATGGAGATCCCTGATGTCATCAATATTGGCCAGCAACTCTACATCTGACCTCAAACCCTTCAATCTCAATATATGGATATCAGAACCTGTTATGACATTCCATATGATAAGGTTATTAACATTAAGGCCCGGCCCTACCTGGGCCCTCAAACCCTGTACACTCAAGACTTTGCCCCCGCTGCCCCGCAGATCTCCATATACAGTATGGAGCTGATCTGTTCTGACATTCCATATGTTGATCTGACCTCAACAAACCCTGTACACCCAAGACACGCTCCATACTTATATGGCCAGTACAAAATTCATTCCATATATTGATCTTACCCCCCATGCCAAAGCGCCAGTGCTCCCCCAGCAGTCTGCCGTCACCCAGGCAGATGCGTGCACGCTTCTCTCCAGGAGTCTTACTGGTAATATTCAAAAATTACAAAAATTCAAAAATTGGTAGTATCATTTTTTTTAAATAAGTGTAGTGGAGTAAAATAATAATAAGAAGACCTCAAAATTGTACTCATGTTCAGTACTTGTACGTGTATGTTACTGTACACTGTTACTGTACTTTCTATGCACTACGTGCCTATACTCGAATCGCTTTACAATGGTTCATTCATTCATACATTGGGAGGTGACTGGCAATAACTAAGCATGAAATACACACGTGCATGTCTCCAGTGCTGCCTATAATACACAATGATGTTCATGTCTCATCCTTGTCTCCAGTGCTGCCTATGCATGATGTTCATGTCTCATCCCTGTCTCCAGTGCTGCCTATGCATGATGTTCATGTCTCATACCTGTCTCCAGTGCTGCCTATGCATGATGTTCATGTCTCATCCCTCATCCCTGTCTCCAGTGCTGCCTATGCATGATGTTCATGTCTCATCCCTGTCTCCAGTGCTGCCTATGCATGATGTTCATGTCTCATCCCTCATCCCTGTCTCCAGTGCTGCCTATGCATGATGTTCATGTCTCATCCCTGTCTCCAGTGCTGCCTATGCATGATGTTCATGTCTCATCCCTCATCCCTGTCTCCAGTGCTGCCTATGCATGATGTTCATGTCTCATCCCTGTCTCCAGTGCTGCCTATGCATGATGTTCATGTCTCATCCCTGTTTCCAGTGCTGCCTATGCATGATGTTCATGTCTCATCCCTGTTTCCAGTGCTGCCTATAATACACATGATGTTCATGTCCCACCCCTGTCTAGTGCTGCCTAGTTTTGAAGTAAAACTGTTCCCAGAGAGAAGCTGCTTCTACGTGGACAACGATCAGCTACACGTCGACATCAAAGCTACGTATGTTTTGTTTGTTTGTTTGTATGTATATTAAATATTCTGTGGTTTGTGTGTTTGTGGGTTGAGTTTCTCCGGTTAAAGAGACGGTTTGTGACACCAAGGTATAATCCAACAATGTGGTAGTTTATTTTCTCCTTTAATCCATGGTTTCTATAAACAATCAAAAGACAATTTCTCTGACGTAATTAAGAGAACGTATTGTTATTGTGTTTGATATTATGTTGGCCGATATGTTTTTCTTCACCTGTGCTTTTAGGTATCTGTTTGGTACAGAAGTGCAGGGGACTGCCCACGTGGTCTTTGGAGTCATTGACCAACACGATCAGAAGAAGAGCTTTCCCTCCTCTCTTCAGAGAGTACAGGTTGTCAAATCCTCTCTGTTACTCGCTTAATAACCTCCCGTCGCCAGGCTTTTCACCTCGGAGGAAAGCCTGGTCTGTGTTCCAAAATCGCTGTGTGAACCGGTCTGGAGCGGATGGTAATTTACGTCATGTTGTAGTCACTGATTTGTAGTCATCAGGCAGGAAACCACAAGGCGGAATAAGAAGTACCCATTCATAGTACTGATTCCGCCTTGTGGTTTCCTGACAGATGACTACAAATCATTGACTACAACATGATGAAAGTTACCATCCGCCCCCGACCGGATCATAAACCCCAAATGGAATGCTGCCCAGGCAAGCTACTAGCTTAAAGGGCCACTTCACCCCTTTTGCAACCAGAGCTTATTTTAATTATGTTTAAGACACAAGAAACACTTTTTTTTTAAAATTATTATTATTATTTTTTTATTTTTTTAATGATTTAATGAAAATTATTTCAGCCAATGAGAATGATTTCAGCCAATGAAAATGATTTCATTGGCTGAGCATTGAATGTGATGTATGATGATGTACAGTATGATGATAAGAGCGCCCCTCACTTCATACAAGTGTGATTTTTAGGTGGTAGGAGGTGTGAGCATGAGGGCCACCTTGGAGAGGATCAGTTCATTAATATATATTTATATATATTATTTTGTTTAGGTGGTAGGAGGCTTGGGCAGGGCCACCTTGGAGAGGAGGAACATCACACACGTCTTCCCTGACATCAGTGAGCTGGTGAAGAGCCACATATATGTGTCTGCGAGTGTGCTGACAGGGAGTGGTAAGAGCGACGTGTGTGTGTGTGTGTGTGTGTGTGTGTGTGAGTGCGTGCGTGCGTGCGTGCGTGCGTGCCCACCCCCCTACTTGGTAGTGGAGACGAGTTATCTGCTAAAACTAAGGTTTAACATTTAAAGCTGTTGACTATGTCATACTCATAACAATGGGCAATTCATGTCAATAGCTAAGACTATTAGTCTATTAGTCTACTATTAAGAATTATACCTGCTGAGCGTCATGGGAATGAATCCTAAATCCTTATTTTGTTCGACTCTGTTTTCAAAGCTAACTAGTAATAGCTTTGTTATGCAAATGAGATGCCTTGGCTTGCATTTTGACAGGGGGGTGAACTTGAAGAAAACGCACACTCCTTCGATTTGACAGATTTTCCATGTAGCCTACTGTAACATACATTATGCATGCATGTTTTCTGAGTGTGTGTGTGTGTTCCGTCTCTCTCAGGCAGTGAAATGGTTAAGGCAGAGGTGAGGGATATCCATATTGTCATGTCTCCATACACCATCCATCTCAAGAAGACACCAAAGTACTTCAAGCCGGGAATGGTCTTTGAAGTTGTGGTAAATAAAGTCTCTCACTATGCCAGGCTAAACTTCCGCTCGCTCGAGCCATTGAGTTATAATTATACTTCTGGCAGTCTTCCGGGTGCTTCAAAACGCCACTGAGCAACTTCCACTGAAATGAATAGGTTGGGAGCTAGTGCTCCGGTTCGGTCTCTACTCTCTATCCTTTATAGACCGATTCCGTAGCGGGTCTCATGGTCGCAGCCTACGTATTTCCTGTAGGCGGACTCGACGTAGCTGCGCGGTTTAAAGGGATTGTGACATTTAAAAAAAGGTTTTGGAATTGTTCCCATATATGTCAATGGGATTTGCCAGCAGATGTCACTGTTTTCACTGTGTTGCCTGTTTTCATTGTAGTTTAAAAGGCTTCCAAATCCCAAAGAAAACTTCAGACCACAGAAATTCCACTGAATGTTCAAAGTTCAGGTTTTTTGGGTGTAATTGAGGTCATAAAACCTAAAAGAAAAAAGACAAAGAAAAATAAATGAAAATGAATGTCATAAAACGTTTAAACCCTCACCAGGCGCACCTCTTCCACTACAGTGAACGGCAAAGTGACTGATGTTAGTTTGTCTCAAACTTTACTCCTTTACCTGCTTTTTTACTAACACTAACGTAACATTACAAAGATGCCCAGAACATCGAGATGAACCTGTGTAGTTTGATAGTTGTAGTTGATTGATTGATTGAAATCTTTATTAACAGTTTGTAGAATTTACAGTACATTTTAAGCACAAACTCAATACAAAGACTGTCAACTGTGAGTGGACGACCCAATTAAGCATTACACTTGTTTATAGAGATAGAGAGAGTTACCTACCGTGATACCTACCTCCGGGGGAGCCTCCTGGTCCCTCCGGAACCTGGAAAGGAAGAAGAAAGGAAGTTACCGAAAAGACTAGTTGGTAGAATTGCCCAGACCGGAGTCTCAGGCCCCAACAAGACACTTACCTTGTACTCTGACTGCATGCTAACCACCCCTCTCATCCTCTGCAGTGATAATTCCCGCCTCGGACCCGGGACTTCTTGGAAAAGTATATTGTCTGTATGAAAACTCTGATGTGAAACTGACTTTGTTTGACCTGAACTGAAATAAACCCAGGGGCGCCACCGTGCGTCTAACCCCTGATACTGCACTCTGAGTCCTGTTTCCCACCCGACCTCCCACATATGGTGGAGAATGTGGGTATTCATCTGATCCAAACCACCGCCCGAACATGGCTAGCATCGAGCTGGCCGCTCTGCTCAGAAGTCAGACTGAACTACAGAACGCTGTGCGTGAGGTTGTCCGCAGGCTAGACCGTTAACAGAAACAGTGACTTTTATTTCTAATCACAGCCTTGGTCTTCTTTCACCAGGGTAAGGGCGGCTCTCGCCAACTTAAAGTCTTTTACAGGTTTAACTGAACAGAAACGGCCTGTCTTCGTTCACAGGGCTAGGGTGACACTTTAACTAGAATGTACAGCCTTGGATAACCATCAACAAGATCCTCTTCGTTCACATTCTTCAGCGCTAGTGTGACACAGGTAACTATACGTCTTTTCTTCAGTTAACATCAACAGGGTGCTCTTCAGTTAACATCAACGATGTGCTCTTCATTCACTGTTCTTCTTATCCTTAGCTTCTCAAGCGTCGGTAAGTGCCTCTTCTTAGTCAACGTGTGATAGTGAAAGAACGTTTGTCTTACTGTGACCTTAACGTGCGGTGGTCTGCCGGTGGATACTAGGGTCCCGTCTTCTGCTACTCGTCCCCGATCCGAGTCAGGAGGGTCTCCCGATATGCACCGCTTTCCAAGTGACACTTGGTTATGGGGGGCACACACTCCCGTGTGTGCTTTCAGCCCCACTCCTACAAGCCTGATGAAGTGGAAACAAACAGCGTTGAGTTGCGGAACAAACAATCAAACAGAGCATTTAGATATCGTCAAGGGATCCGGTACCGAGAGGAGTGTGCACTTACCATCCAGCGCCAAGCTGCCGACATACACTGTCCGAGCGTTCTTGGGTGAACCAGCCAGTGTCAAGGCTAAGTTCCACTGGCGTTTATAAAGGGCGCGGCTGACAGGTTGCGGCTGTCGCTGATTGCCAATCGGGCGGCGGCCGCATCAGCCGCAGCTGATGTAGGATCGCACTGGGATAGTAGATGCCGTCTATGACGCGTCCGTGGGCGGAGCGCGTCGGCGTTTGTCTGGTTGTCATAGTAACGCGCCCATTATTCTGGTGGTATTGTAGCGAGACTCCACAATATATATATATATATATATATATATATATATATATATATATATATATACTACTATGCTATACATATGTACTATGGCGTGCTATGACTATATACAATGCAATTATAGTGCTGTCTACATAACATGCTATAAGTCTGTATCAGATGCTATCTAAGTCTACAGAAATGCTATCTAAGGGGGTAGGGTAAGTGCTATGGGCCATGATGGAGTCTGAAAAGGTGGGTTTTCAGACTACGGAAGATTGGTACGGAAGATTGGGAGTGATGCTGCAGTTCTGACTGCAATGGGAAGTGCATTCCACAGTTTTGGAGCCAGAAGGGAGAAGAGTTTGGGACGTGTGGAGCGTTGTCCCGGCGTTTTTAGTGAGGGTACTTCCAGCTTCCCTGCGTTGGCTGATCTGAGTGCGCGGGAGGGTTTGTAGGGTTCAATCATACTTGCAAGATATGGGGGAGCCATACCTTTGGTTGCCTTGAATGCCAGCATCAGAGTTTTGTATTCTGTGCGGGCAGCGACCGGGAGCCAGTGGAGGGAGCGGAGCAGGGGGGAGACGTGTGAGAATTTTGGCTGGTTGAAGACCAAGCGAGCTGCGGCATTTTGGATCAGCTGGAGAGGCTTAAGTGCACATGCTGGTAGGCCAGTAAGGAGGGAGTTACAATAGTCGAGTTTTGACAAGACTGTTGTCTGGATTAGGAGCTGGGCTGATTCCTGGGTGAGGAACGGTCTAATTCGTCGTATGTCATAGAGTGTGAACCTACAGGATCGAGTGACAGCTGTGATGTGAGCTGACTGTCCAGGACAACACCGAGGTTCCTGGCTGTTGGGACAGACGTTACCAGGGCGTTGTCTACGGAGATAGTTAGCTCCCGCATAGGGCAGGACTTAGCTGGGAAGAAGAGAAGCTCAGTCTTGTCTGGGTTCAGCTTGAGGTGATTGGAGGACATCCACTGTGAGATGTCAGCCAGGTATGCAGTGATGCGCTCTTCCACCTGAGTGGCAGAGGGGGGGAAGGATAGAAACAGTTGTGTGTCATCGGCGTAGCAGTGATAGGATATATTGTGAGCAGAGATGATAGTGCCAAGGGATTTAGTGTACAGTGAGAAAAGGAGAGGACCAAGTACAGATCCCTGTGGGACCCCAGTTTGGAGGGTTCGGGGGGATGATAACAGACCTTTCCAGGAAACCTGGTAGGTCCGGTCGGTGAGGTAGGAGGAGAACCACTTTAGTGCCGTTCCACCGATGCCTAGATCCGCTAGGGTGTCTAGGAGCAGCTGGTGGTTCACTGTGTCAAATGCTGCCGATAAGTCTAGGAGAATCAGTACTGCAGAGTGGGAAGCAGCTTGGGCAGCATGTAGTGCTTCTGTGACTGCCAGCAGGGCAGTTTCTGTGGAGTGGGCCTTCTTGAATCCGGACTGGTTGGGATCCAGCAGATTGTTCTGTGAGAGATGGAGAGAGAGCTGGTTGGAGACAACACGTTCAATGGTTTTAGAAATAAATGAAAGGAGTGATACCGGGAGTTGCAGTGTTATCTGGGGTGATCCAGGTTTCAGTCAGAGCAAGGAAATGCAGAGACTTGAGGGAGGCGTGGCCTGAAATGAATTCAGGCATATTCTTTTTGGTAGCTGCGTGGCAGTTCCATAGTCCTCCCTCCACCACAATGTGGTGACTGGGTGAACGAGCTGGATAGATGAGATTTGAGGGATCTCTGTGACTGGAGGGGTAGTGTCTCGGGCGACATGAGGAGGACAGTATAGGGACGGTAGGAAAGCACATTCTAAACAGGTATAAGAGATAATAATAATAAAGTAATAATAATAATAATAAGGTACAACTAATAATTATGACATAATAATAGTAATAATAATAATAGGAAGTAGGAAGTAAGTTGATACAGAACCCCTAGGACGGCCTCCTTCGATGTGTCTGGGTGTCCGGGTCTTTGGATTGGACACTAGGCTATCTTAGACAGCCTGTGTGATTTTTGGATTGGAAATTGGAACGATACCGCAAAGAAATTGGAACGATACCGCAAGGAAATTGGAACGATACACTTACTGTTCAGAAGCAAGTGCAGAGTCAGACCGTTAGTCAGAGCGTATTTGAAATTGGCCGCTACTTATAGTGGCTGAGAGAGATTTTCAGAAAATCCTGGGGCGGAGCTAAAAGACTTCAAGTGAGCTGTTGTTGATAGTTCAGTTGAATAGCAATTAGTCCTGATCTCTTTGTTCAGTTTCAAATATGCAATCTGCCTAGTGGGCCAACTAAGAACACAGACAGAAGACAACTGATGTACAAAAAATAAAGAGAGGAAACAAAAGAAAGAGAGGAAATGTCTATAAAATTTCAGAGTATGCGTAAGTGCAGAGTCAGACCGTTGACCGTGCAGTCATCATCAATCACCATCGACAAACAAGTGAGTAAACAACAAGACGCCCAAGTCCCAAAGTGTGAGCACGTTGGTAAACCGTATATCTCTGGTGATAAAAGAAAGAAAGGCATATTGGCCCTACACATAACATGGACCAAAGAAACTCAAGCTAAGATACTGTATAAAGGTGGTCTTAAGGCGAGATTTAAAAGTATCTATGGAAGGTGCCAATTTGTCGTGGGAGGGGAGCGCGTTCCATAATTTGGGGGCTACAACAGAGAAGGCTCGGTCACCTCGGTCTAAGTGGTGGTCTTAGTGACCCTGAGATTTAGCTGGCCCTCAGACCGCAGTGACCTTGGATAATGCTGACTCCATGCTGTGAAATGCTTTAAACCCGGATTGAAAAACGTCAAAAATGCTATTTAGCTGCAAAAAACGAGACAGCACAGTGACATGTCAAACTATGGGGTTTTCATCATTCTGAATCCATTCCAAGCATTAGTTCTTCACGAAAAATACTCATTGACCTAAATTCGGCCATATCCACTGTTTTTAGGATGATGTAAAACAAATGGTGCAAACATAATAAAGAGACAATATGACGTAAATGGCACATTATGACGTAAATTTCCCTATATTGTCAATCCGTTTACAAAACAAACATTGAACTAAAGACAAACATTAAACCTGTGTATAGGAGGGCCCCTCAAAAACACAAATAAAAAGTATGTCATGACTACTATAAAGAATTACACCCGTGTGAAGTGAGGGGCGCTAATATAAAAGCGCCCCTAGCGGCCAGGGTTCTGTTGCGCATTTACAATGGAGAGAAAACCAAGATGGAGGCCAGATTCCGAGACAGAGTATGGACAGAGTGGATCAAAATACCTTTTTTATTGAAAACTATGGCTGTACGCTGTTTAATTGTTTACCGAACGCCGACCGGCAAAGTGGGGCAAACGAGAAAGCAGCTTAGATTTTGCATTTGTACAAGGTAAGAGTGATTTTGATTAAAAAAGGTTCGCCCGTTCCAAGCATTTGGCAGTAGTGCCGTTTAGAGAGAGATTCGTCAGAATCTGAAGAAAAACTCTACGAGAGTCTAAATGTTTGGGCTAGTATCCACTGAAGTCAAACGAGTCAAACAACCCAAAATACTACATTTCCGGGCTGCTGCCTGTTGCATACACATACATCACGCCCATGCACAGCTTGTTGTGAGTGTGAAGTATTTTAGTAGCAACAATGATTTCAGACCCTGAATTTTTTTATTTTCCAGAGACAGACTATCAAATATGAGGCGATCTAAGATTTCCCTGTGGGGATTTCAATACAACAAATAATCTTAAGAACCAGGGGAACCGCGCCCTCTAGCGGATGTGACGTCAGACTTCAGTGCTCGGTCAGAACAGTGCGGTTTCAATGATCAGGGAAGACTTCTTTCTTAAGTTAATGCATTGGTTGGGTCTGATTATGATTATGTTGACTAGAAGTTTGGGCCACTTTGGACTTTGCCCTCACGTCTAGAGTTGAACTCATTCTGAACATAGTTACATAGCACATCTACAAGCTCACAACATGCTGTGCTGTGACGCGTTGTGAGCTTGTAGATCGGCTATTTTATAAGCATGCAACCAAGTGTAAATTAATCAGGCATTAAGACACCATCAAGGTCCGCTGTAGACTCAAATCTTCTTGCCAGCCCATAATGTCCCATTGTGAACCCGGACATTTTGAGTACCTACAGTATAGGTTTATGCTATAAATGTTGAGGATGGGTCCCCGGCATTTAGGATCTGCTGGATGCTAACTTGCATTTGTTGGGCAATTTTCACAATTAGCATAATATGTGACCATACCATTTTCAAGATGGTGTCCAGGATGGCTGCCGGGAGCTTAAAAGGCCTATAAACTTGGATTTAATACATGAATTATGCACCATCGCAAACGAGTTGGGCTCGCCCTCTAGTGGTCCGTTTTTAGCATGTTATTTAGCATGCCCAATACTAATAGAATCCACTGGAAAATCTCTTATCAATTATTTTGGTTTTGAACCATACTGGCCCATTTAATATTAGATCCATTGCAAAGGGACCACTAGGGGACGAACCCAACTGGTTTGCGATGGTTTTTGAAAACCTACACCATGCCAAAAATCAAAAACTTGCTATTGGGCTAAAAGAGGCCAGCATAGCCACTTGCCCAAATCACACAAATCACATTTGTGATGAGACGGATATGGCCGTTTTTTGCCCAAGGACAGTTTTTTGTGCAAAATGAATGCTTGGAATGGATTCAGAATCATGAAAACTCCCTAGTTTGACACATCACATGCTACTTAAAGCATGATGAAATGGACTATATGACTAAAACTGTCAGGAACACCTCAGTATTAAGACCCGTATGCAGAATAATCCAGGAAACAATGACTTGCACTCAAGTAGGGGAGGATGGGGGAAGATGAACCGTCGGGTAAGTTGAACCACCCCCTGTATCTTTAAAACTACACACATGAGTTGTCATGTGACCTCAAAATCAGGACACACGCACCATTTCAACCTGACTGTGAAGATGAGAGACACATGGACAAAGTGGAAAGTACATTTATACACAAAAAAGTGTTTTTTGCTGGTCAAAGTAAAAAAAAAACTTTTCTGGAATAATCATTTTTATATTAAAGCAAAAGCACCCAGGTCTAAACGTATATATCATTATCATGCATGTTGGTGATATACCAATGTATAAAACCCATGTGAATCATTTAGCTAAACTTTAGCCTGGAGCATTAAGCTAGCCATGTTTAGTCAAAAAGTGGCCATGGGGCAAGTTGAACCAATTCCTTGGGGTAAATTGAGCCAATTTTCTTAATGTGAATCACCATTCATATTTTTGTATTAAGTATTAGCTACTCAAATTATACTGAATGACCTTTAATTTGGATGTTTGCAAATGTTTGCAAATTTGCTATATTGTATTAACAATATTGCAAATATTATAAGGTTCTGAATAACAAACTTTATTTAATTGTCTTTATATTGTTTAAATAATAAATAAACAGATAAATAAGACTATTTGCAAAAGGGAAAACTGTTATTAAATTATTTTCAATACGTGAATACATTATCTGTTCAAGTTTAAGCTCTTTACATTAAAATATCATGTGGTTCAATTTTGGATCAACTTACCCCTTACCTGGGGCAAATTGAGCCACTTTTTTTTTGTTTTTTGAAAGGTCATATTTTCATGGCCCTTTGTCATAGCTGCTTACTCATCATTTCAATTGATAGAGGACATCCTGAAATATGTGTAGATCATTAGATTTGACTGCCATCTCATTTTGCCTTGCTTCCAGGACAACTTAAGTAAAAAGTGGTTCATCTTCCCCCATCCTCCCCTACCTTTATTTTAACTCAGAAAACCCTCCCAGGGCATACATAACAGAAAGTCCCACTCTTGGGCACACAGTGTTATAATTGAGCAACCTAACCAATAACACAGAGTCCCTAATATACCTCCATGCTCATTAACAAAAGTCTCTTCAGCTTAGAAGCACAGGTGGACACAGTCTCACAATCAGCCAGGGGAAGGGAGGCAACAGAGGGGCAAAGGTAGGGACGGCGGTCCAGGCGTGGTACGTCCTAGGACAGGACGTGACAAAAACGAAATGGAAAATGATGTATTTAAAAGACTACGACTGTGTCCAACAAAAGTGTAATTGGGCTTGATGCTTTTGTATACACCGCTGCAATATCTCCAAAGTGAGAAAAATGTTCATGAAATTCAACAACACTGACAACTGTTTATCACATTCACATTAGATTACTGTCATGAACTGTGATGACACTCCTGCCGCTGGTGTAGCGGTTGTGGTGGAACCAGGACACCTGCTAGCGGTAACGGGAAATAGCGGCACAGCAATGGTCCCCATAAACATAATGGCAGGGGCCTCACACCTGGATATCACTGTAAGTCATTATTTCTTTCTTTCTTTCTACTGTAGGCCTATAGTATAGACAGGAATAATAGACCTGCACACTGCCACTTGACGGTTCAAGAGAATACTTTATTAAAGAGCAATGTTTCGGTCGTGAGACCTTCCTTAGCCTCGGTACACAGGCTTTTATTTTCGTTTGCATTCGGCTCAACTCAAGACCTTCCTCGGTCTTCTGTGGCAGCGTGCAGGTCTGATGTGTCCACATTCTTCCTAACTATACTGTCTTGTCGCCCATGCACCTGCTTGTAAATGAACTGTGTGCGTCTTCTTTCCAATAATACTGTATTGTAAAGGTTACTATAAATGTCCATGTCTGTGTGTCTGTGTTTGATTTCAGGCAAAGACCGTGGATGAAAACATTAGAGTTTACAGGCAGGCATCAGTCAGTATGAGAGCCATCGCATACACGTCCTTAACCAACAATTATCTCCACATAACAGCAGGTACACAACAACGGAGCATTTTGATGACCCCCCCCCTCCTGCACACCCTATGAAGCCTTGAAATCATGGAGATAATCTTTGTTTTGTTTTTGTCACATTCCCCTGAGTCTCTTGTAGGAGATTCAAATGCAGGTCAACTGAGATTCAGATGGTCATCAAATTGTTGGCTTAGGAATGCGACAAAAAAATAATAATAACAAACTACATGAATTCTAGGCTTCATGGCGTTTGTAATTAGTAGAAATAAGTCAGTTCTTGCATGAAATACTACTTTAATCTCTTTTCTGCTATATATAATAGTAGTAAGTCCGTTCGTAATGTTGCTGTTACAGATACAGATTCGGACTCTGTAGATGTGGGAAGCTACATTCGCATCAGCATTGTTCTTGGCCGCAATGCGCCTCAAGACCTCGACATCACATACCTGGTGAGTTAATCCATTAAAACCCATCTCTTCCGTCACTTTGGGCTACATATCGTCTCTGTTGGGTGGAAACCTCTGACCTCACATGTCCAAAACTGTTAGCTCTCAGGATTTAAATGTAAAAATGGATAAAGTAGCAGATCTTCAATCTCAAAACTTGTTGCTTCGCGCAGTGTTTCGAGCTTGTGGATATGCTGCTTGTCATGCTTTCGTGTGACGCTGTGGTATGATCGACTAGGGCATTAAAAACGACAAAGTTAAAATATGGAGATAGGAGGTTTCTGCCCGACAGCAAAATGTCCGCAATTCGAAATTTACTTTAGTAAAAGTATAAAAGTATTGGTATCAAATATAAGTGTACGAGCGAGATTTTATAAAAGGAATTCACCCGTCTGAAGTGAGCTCTTATCATTGTACATCATCTCACACCTTCGTCTTCAATGTTTGTGTTACGCAATGTTTCTGTTTACACAAACACTCAACATTTTCCATTAATTGTCAATGGCATTTAATGTTTGTGTTAGAACAAAGTTTGTGTTTGCACACACTAAAAGCTGGACATAGGAGGGGCTAAAACACAATTACACAACAAATCTTCTCTCACAATCTTCTCTCTCAAAATATTTTCAAACAGGGGGTCCACACAGGCAAATACATATATACATGTGGGGGTGCTTTGACATGGAAATGTTTGAAAACCACTGGTTCACTGTATTTGTTACCTTATATGCATGTCAGTTCTTATTTCTTAACAACAATGTATTACTTCAGATCCTGAGCAGAGGCCAGTTGGTGAAGGCTAGACGTTTCCGAAGACAAGGACAGGTGTTCTTGTCACTGCCACTGCTCATCACCAAAGACATGCTGCCCTCGTTCCGCGTGGTAGTCTACTACCACACTGGAACCAGCGAAGTGGTGTCTGACTCCACCTGGTTGGAGGTGAAGGACACCTGCATGGGTTCGGTGAGTATGCTAAAAGTACTCGAAGGTCCCATTTCAAAAGTTTTCAAATGTCTAAGATGTATTAAAAAGTCATTGAAAAACAACAGATCTACAAGCTCACAGCATGACGCAAATAAGTTATAAGAAGAAAAACAAAACAAAAAGTGTTGTACCCTGCCTTTATTTTCTTCTTTCTAATTATTTGATCGGCCCAAAACATTGATTGATGATTTGTCACGATCCGATATGGCGTGACCATAATGGAGCTGTGATGTCACAAGGCGTGACCATATATGGAGGCGTGATGCCACGAGGCATGACTGTATATGGAGGTGTGATGTCACGAGGCATAACCACATATGGAGGTGTGACGTGACACACTGCAATGTAGGTTTTCATAGTAAATGCAACCTACAATCGCAATAATTAAACTATGAGTATACATAGGGTGCTATGTCTACATAAAATGCTATCTAAATTATATCAAATTACATAAGTTGAGCCTTTGCATACGCCTGTAAGGTCGTTGAGGCTAGGACAAGTGCTACGGGCTAAGATGGAGTCTGAAGAGGTGGGTTCTCAGACTATGGCATTAGATTGGAAGTGATTCTGTAGTTCTGATTGCAATCGGAAGTGCATTCCATAGTTTTGGAGCCAGTAGGGAGATGAGTTTGGGACGTGTGGAGCGTTGTCCCAGCGTTTTTAGTGAATGTACTTCCAGCTACCCTGCGTTGGCTGATCTGAGTGTGCGAGACGGTTTGTAGGGTCCGATCAGACTTGCAAGATATGGGGGTGCCATACCTTTGGTTTTGTAGAGTTTTGTACTCTACAAACTGTGCGGGCAGCCAATGGAGGTAGCGGAGAAGGGGGAGACATGTGAGAATTTTGGCTGGTTGAAGACTGAACGAGCTGCGGCATTCTGGTAGTCAAGGTTTGATATGACTGATGTCTGGATAAGGAGCTGGGCTGACTCCTGGGCGAGGAATGGTCTAATTCAATTCGTCGAATGTTATAGAGATTGCGTGATCGCTGTAATGTGTGTTCTTGGCTGTTGGAACCGAAGTTACCAATATGGAAATAGTTATAGCTCCTAGCCTGGGTAAACCCACTCCCCCTGCTGGACAACATTTCATTCTGCCAGGAGGGGTGAGTCTGGCATAATCGCCTGTGTGGCTGTTTAGCCGTGGGGCGGGAGAGTAGCGTTGACGGACAACCCCTTCAGCCAATCAGCGTATATCAAAACAAGAGGCGTCATCTGTCCTGCTTCTCGTACAGTGAGGACGCTTCGTTTCGCCGCTCTCGTCTATGCTTGCATTCCTCAACTGATATCGCTGCTTTATTTTATTTTTTTATCTCTACAAGTGGATCCTAGTTACTTGTAAACCGATGGGACTGTTTTTGTTCTTTAGATAGAAGTTTTTCCCTACTTCAAAATACCCTTTTTTTTACCTTCTGTGACTGGGTACGTGGCACATAGCTAGCTACATTGCTAACTAGCTCTGGACATTTGGCTAATAGCCAGCCATGCCCCCAACAATCTCCTCAGAGGACTTTCAAAAGCTGCTTCAAAAGATTGCTTTGCTGGAAACGGAATTACACCTATTAAGAGTGAATCTGGGAGTAAAACACGGGAAGGAAAATCACACGCAGAATGACTCATCCGTCTGGTATACTCGCGGCGCAAGGCCAAAGGACATCAAAACTGTGAGTAACGGGCGGGCAGTGAGAACCCCACCGCCTGCAATAACACCAACTATCTCTACAGTGATTTCTAACAGAGATAACATGATAGGACGGCTAAGTGGGAGGACTCAGAGCCCTGATAAGACCAGCTGGCCTGCGCTCCTAGCCCGACCCAAAACCACCCCCCCGCAGTGGAAAAATGCGAAAGGAAATTCAAAATACACACCTCCCCAAAGTGAGAATTTACGACTGACTAATAGATTTAACCCATTGCTGACTCAGCCGCTGAATGCGGCCGAGTCTAATGGCCCATCAGATAACCATGTTAACGCCACTCCGAGCAGGGTAGCAAATGGAGAGCAAATGACTGAATGTCTGATTGTCGGTGATCAGGCTGTAAAATATGTTAAAAGCAACAAAAAGAGAAAAGCTGAAGTAATATGCTTTCCCAATGACACTATCTCTGATATGGATGGCAGAATTGAAAAGATTGTTGATGCACACCCCATGATAAAAACGCTGATACTGCACATCGGCACACGCGATGCGGAAAAACGAGAATCTGAAATCGTAAAAAAAGGATTTCAAAGCCCTACTGTCCACCCTAAGCTCACTTGTTGATGTTGACATTTCGATAAGTGGCCCTCTTCCCCCGATGACAGGAAGTGAGCGTTTTAGCAGACTGTTTTCATTCAATGAATGGCTCTCAACGGCATGCACAGAAGAGTCGCCCGGGCAAAAATCATTCAATTTTATTGACAATTTCAATTTTTTCTGGGACAGAAGGCATCTTTTTATAGACGCAACACACCTAAACAAGTTGGGTGTTAAATTATTCTTCACCAACATATTTCATAATATGAATCATCCCTGTCAACTCTCTAAACTGGCCAGAAACGTGTTGCCCCACAACATAAATTCCAAGGACAGAGCAGTATCGGCCCTAGCCAAAACAGATAACATGGTGGAAATGGTCGCCAAGCAGCCAAAATCAGGGAATGTCACAGATGGTGAACCCACAACTCCCCCTGGTGGAGAAAAACTCACAGAGCGTGAAGTCACAGCGCCCCCTGGCGGAAGAAAACTCACAGAATGTGAAGTCACAGCGCCCCCTGGCGGAAGAAAACTCACAGAGTGTGAAGTCACAGCGCCCCCTGGAGGAGGAAAACGCACAGAGCGTGAAGTCACAGCACCCCCTGGTGGAGAAAAAATCTCAGAGCCAAAAACAGGGAATGTGATCACAGCGCCCCCTGGTGGAGAAGAAATCACAGCGCCCCCTGGCGGAAGAAAACTCACAGAATGTGAAGTCACAGCGCCCCCTGGAGGAGGAAAACGCACAGAGTGTGAAGTCACAGCGCCCCCTGGAGGAGGAAAACGCACAGAGTGTGAAGTCACAGCGCCCCCTGGAGGAGGAAAACGCACAGAGCGTGAAGTCACAGCACCCCCTGGTGGAGAAAAAATCTCAGAGCCAAAAACAGGGAATGTGATCACAGCGCCCCCTGGTGGAGAAGAAATCTCAGAGGCCCCTGGTGGAGAAAAGATCACAGAGCATGAAACCACAGCGTCCCCTGGTAGAGAAGAAATCTCAGAGTCACAGCGTCCCCTGGTGGAGAAAAGATCACAGCGCAGGAAGCCACAGCATCCCCTGGTGAAGAAAAGATCACTGCGCTTGAAGCCACAGTGTCCCCCGGTGGAGAAAAGATCACTGCGCTTGAAGCCACATCGTCCCCCGGTGGAGAAGAAATCGAAGAGCATGAAGCGTCCCCCGGTGGAGAAGAAATCGCATGAAGTTACAGCGTCCCCTGGTGGAGTAAAAATCTCAAAGCATGAAGTCACAGCGCCCCCTGGTGGAGAAAAGATCACAGAGCATGAAGCTACAACGTCCACTGGTGGAGAAGAAATCTCAGAGCAGAGCATGAAGTCGCAGCGTTACGTGCCGGGAGACAGAGCACTGGAAGCAGTTCGACAGGCGATGGAAGCATTGCGCTACTCTGCTTCCAGTACTCCGTTCCCTACTCCCTACGAGAGGCCCCTCACCAAAGAAGATGTTCTACGGTCGATTCAAGGATTGTGCTCCTATGAAAGTGATGATGATGACTGTGTGACTGATGAAGAATTTCTAACACCCTCACCAGTACATCTCTCTTTCACCCCGGACATGGTGGACCGGATGAACATTGGATTAAAGTTGACCCCCCTTACCAGACGTTGTCTCCAACTGTCACCAAACCCAGCTCCAGATAGCCTAGAATTTACCCCATGCTTCTAGAAAGCCTGGTGTTTCAATCACTGCACAGGTTGAGGTCCACAACATTCCTACTGTTATTTCAAATAGAATGTCCAACACAAGGAGTGGTCTGAAGAGAGAATGCTGTTTGGTTACTATACCTCACAGGCATCACAGCCCCCAAAAATGTGATAACAAGCTTAATCTTGCCTTGTTTAACATCAGGTCACTAACAAATAAGTCCTCCTCTGTAAATGATATAATCTGTAAAGAGAAGCTAGATATAATCTTTCTAACAGAGACATGGCTTGGCTCAGATGGAGCTGTTCTCCTAGCGCCAGCCTGTCCCGCAAACTACAGTTTCATTCACTCTGTTCGCGAGGCTAAGAAAGGAGGTGGACTGGCAATAATTTTTTCAGACACGTTAAAATTCAAGGCTCTGACCCTTGGCAGCTTTACATCCTTTGAATACCAGGCCACTATACTACATGGTGCCTCCATGCCAATGATTAGCATTTATCGCCCGCCAAAATGCAGTAAAGCAATATTTCTAACAGAAATATCAGAACTTCTATCTATCTGCTCCACTAACTATGACAGAACTCTTATCTCAGGTGATCTTAATCTTCACCTGGATGATGCTACAGATGCTATGGCTATGGGTTTCTTAGAGTTATTGCACTCCTTTGATTTTATCCAACATGTTGTTGGGCCTACACATAAACATGGGCACACTCTGGACCTGGTGATTTCTAGAGGGCTGAACATCACTGTGGAAAGGACTATTGAAAGGCCTGAGCTGTCAGACCACTTTCTGCTGTGTTTTAATATGACTGTCTCTGATCTAGAGAAAAACATCACTGAATATACCATAAAAAAGCGTTTTTTTAGCTCTTCTGCTGCCGACGAGTTCTCGCGTCACCTGGGTCCCCCCCTGCCCGATACTCCCCCAGTGAATGATATGGTTCAAATGTTTAATCTTAAACTAGAGTCAGCTCTTGATATAGTGGCTCCTTTGAAAACAAAAAAGAAACATAATACCAGAGTAACACCCTGGATAAATGAGCTTTCACGCTCACTGAAGCAAGAATGTCGAAGAGCTGAGCGAGCTTGGAGAAAAAACAAACTCACCATCCACCTAGAGATTCTTAAAAAGTCAACAGTCGCCTATAACAAAGCCTTGCGTCTAGCAAGGCAGGCATATTTCTCTGGCATTATTAACGAGAACAAGAAAAATGCTAGAGTCCTATTCTCTACCATTGATCGACTTTTAAACCCCCCCCAGTCCTACAAGCAGTCATTCCCGGCCTCTAAAGCTAAGTGTAATGAGTTTGCATGCTTTTTTGACAACAAAATTTCAAACATTAGAGCTGATATTATGAATGGTGCTGCTGCTAGCGCAAACCTTCAAACAGCAGCAAATGGTCCCAGGGTAGATCTCTCCAGGGGGAGCCTATCATCGTTCTGCGCAATTGAGGAAGACGAACTCCGCAAAACTATATCACAGATGACATCATCCTCCTGTTCATTAGATACAATTCCCACCAACTTTCTCAAAGAAGTCTTAGACAGTGTGATTGGAGATATCCTAAAAATTGTAAACAGCTCTCTACAATCAGGCGTCTTCCCAGACTCACTGAAGACTGCTGTAGTTAAGCCCCTTCTCAAGAAACACAATCTTGATCCCTCTGTTTTGGGTAACTATCGACCCATTTCAAATCTACCCTTTCTGGGCAAGGTTTTAGAAAAATGTATCTTTCATCAATTGGATGTGTTTCTACAGAACAATAATGTGCACAACAAATTCCAATCTGGCTTTAGGAAAGGCCACAGCACAGAAACAGCACTTGTAAAAGTAATGAATGATCTGAGGGTGTCTGCTGACAAGAAACATGTATCTGTTCTCTTACTTCTAGATTTAACGGCTGCATTTGACACGATTGATCACTCAATTTTAATACAGCGTCTGGAGCACTGGATAGGCCTGTCTGGTACGGCCCTGTCCTGGTTTTCCTCCTACCTATCAAACAGAAGTTACTTTGTCAATCTAGCCGAGTTTGACTCAGACAAACATGACATCAGTTCTGGTATTCCACAGGGCTCGATTCTTGGCCCTCTGCTTTTCTCCTTGTACATACTGCCATTGGGCGAACTCATTGCCAATCACGGAGTCAACTTTCATTTCTATGCTGATGATACCCAATTATATCTATCTGTGGCTCCAGATGATCCCTGTGCTTTAAACCCGCTGCTTACCTGTCTGTCTAGCATCAAATGTTGGATGAGTGAGAACTTTCTCAAGCTAAATGAGGACAAGACAGAAGTTCTCATAATCGGCTCTAGTGAGCAGAAAGAATCAATATTAAGCAGACTTGGCAACCTGACTGTAGACAGTAACAGTACAGTAAAGAACCTGGGGGTTATTATTGATTCCGAATTGAATTTTAATTCACACATTAATCATGTTACCAAGATTGCCTTTTTTCACCTTAGAAATATTGCACGAATCAGAGCCTATGTGTCCTTGGACGATGCAAAAACGCTAATCCACGCCTTTGTTTTCTCTCGGCTTGATTACTGCAATGCACTTTTTTCAGGACTGCCTAAGAAAACAACTGACAGATTACAACTTGTCCAAAATGCAGCAGCCAGAGTTTTAACTAGAACTAAGATGAGAGAACATATTACTCCAGTTTTGGCATCACTGCACTGGCTTCCGGTTGTTTTTAGGATTGATTTTAAAATTATTTTACTTGTCTATAAAGCCCTCAATGGTCTCGCACCTTCCTACCTACATGACTGCTTGCCTAAATATGTCCCAAACCGCCCGCTAAGGTCTTCCACTGCTGGCCTGCTCGCTTTGCCTAAAAAAATGGCAACTAAAAAATACGGGGAAGCAGCTTTTTGCTTCTACGGGCCATCGGCATGGAACAAGCTCCCTCTGTACCTTCGTCAGGCAGCCTCTGTAGACATTTTTAAAGCTCAGCTCAAGACCCACTTCTACAACATTGCCTTTAAGTGATCTTATATTTCTTGTTATTCATGTCCTCACTGTATTGCATTACTGCTTGTTTTTTAATGTCGTTGCCTTGCTTTTCTTTTATGCTTTGCTTTTATTTTATTCTCCATTGTTCTGTAAAGCACTTTGAGCTGCATTTGATGTCATGAAAGGTGCTATACAAATAAAGTTTTATTATTATTATTATCTAAACGCGTTCCGTTCCTACTTCCTCATTCCCATGTTTGTTGTTGTGAATGAGTCGAGGAGTTCACACGTCATCAACTGCTCAAATCGTTCCTGATTGGCCAACGTGCGCTGTCAATCACAGAGCCCTGAGCTCGGTCGCGGATTGGCTCGTACCAAAGCTGATACAATCTTAAGGACTTTGTATTACCATTTAGCCAGACTCACCCCTCCTGGCAGAATGAAATGTTGTCCAGCAGGGGGAGTGGGTTTACCCAGGCTAATAGCTCCTGCATGGGGCAGGACTTAAAGCTCAGTCTTGTCTGGGTTCAGCTTGAGGTGGTCAGAAGACATCCACTTTGAGATGTCAGCCAGGCATGCAGTGATACGTTCTTCCACATTGCATTCAATTCGAGGCATTTTGTTCAGAATGGCCACTCATGCATGCATTTGTGTGAAGAATCGGCCTCCTGGTGGCTCTATAACAGGCAAAAAAAATGGAGTGGTGCAACCACTCCAAGGAACAGCAATGTCCGTGTTCACCTATGTGTTGGTTCACCTATGTGTCCGCATGTATGTGGCCATGAGCACCAGTATGACTATTAACTATTAGTACCAGTAGGGGCGCTGTTGTGCCTGAAACGCAGAGAGAGAGAGAGAGATAGTGCTGCACGTACTGCACAGTTGCCTGCTAATGAGAGAGAGAGAGAGCGAGAGAGAGAGGAGGGGGGGGGGGGGGGGGTTGCACCACTCAGTTCACACGGGTGTGATTTTTTTCTTACTTACTTGGCCTCCAAGGAAGAGTGTGTACGTTCGCACCTGCATGCTCACACGCATGCAGACCACACACGCAAGCACACACGCACGCACACACGCATGCACACACACACGCACACACACACACACACACACACACACACACACACACACACACACACACACACACACACACACTTCGAATATAATGTAATCGGCCACTGTCTTTCCCTCTCATTGTAGTTAACACTAGAATCAGAGTACTCGAAGTACTCGCAGCCATTCAAGAGATTTGGTCTGAAGGTGAAGTATGGACACTTTTTTTTGTGTTTACCTTTGTTTACCATTGCCTCTTATTATTATTATTACCATTGCCTCTGTATTTTTGATGCTTCTTGTTTTGTTTTGTTTTTAGTTTTTTTTGCTGTACACAACAGTAGCCTACTTTTTACCTGTAAGCTTGTAACCTTAACTGCTGTGCTACCTCTGGGCAAATGAGTTTCCCCACGGGATAATAAAGGTATCTATATCTATCTAAGGTCACAGGAGACCCGGGAGCCATGGTGGGCCTGGTAGCTGTGGATAAAGCTGTCCACGTCCTCAACAACAAACATCGACTCACACAGAAAAAGGTTACTGAAAATGTGTAATTAGTCACTTACTAGTTACTCAGGTCAGCAAAAACACCTTGAAGACCTTAACAGGAGCCCTCGTACAAGGTTTCTTTGACTATGCATCCACCTCTTGGTACCACAGCACCTCAAAGGCCCTTAAAACAAGGCTCCAGACCTCTCAAAACAAACTGGTCAGGCTCCTACTTGGCCTCACCCCCCGAACCCACCTCACCCCTGCCCACTTTGACAGGCTGGGATGGCTTAGGGTCGACGACAGAGTACAGCATCTTGCAATGGGTCTGGTCCACAAGATTCGATACACCACCAAGATACCCATGTACCTGTCTAAATACTTCCTTAATGTAAACGAAGTCCACACCCACAACACCAGAGGGAGTGCAACAAACCATGTACAACCCAGATTCGGCACAAACAAGGGACTAAATTCTTTTCGCTCCTATGCCACCAAAATGTGGAACGCCCTACCAACAGTCATTAAGACATGTGAATCCCTTGACTCCTTCAAAACCGCTCTCAAAGGGCACCTACGGATGGCTGCAATTCGAAACTGGCCTCTGTAAAATCTGAATCCCCCACACCCCCCCACCCCATTTTCCCTCACTGTATATAGTATCTTTTCCCTTTTTTGCTTCCCATATGATGAATTCCTGTTCTGTTCTTTACCTACAGAGAAATGTCTATTTGTATGTCTCTAAATGTTTGTATGTCTTTAAATGTTTTGATGAATTGAACAATGTGGACCCTGTTGTAAACAAGTGTAATGCTTAATTGGGTCGTCCACTCACAGTTGACAGTCTTTGTATTGAGTTTGTGCTTAAAATGTACTGTAAATTCTACAAACTGTTAATAAAGATTTCAATCAATCAATCAAAAACTGTTCTCAAAACGTAACAGAATTATTGATTATTGAGTTACTGCATTATACATATTATATTTGCAGATTGTTTAGTTCTCTCTTTCTCTCCCTCTCTTTCACTCTCTTTTTCTCTCTCTCTCTCTTTCTCTATTTCTGTCCTGCGTGCGAGCGTGCATGCATGCGTGCGTGTGTGTGCGTGCTGCGTGCGTGTGTGCGTTTATCACAGGTGTGGGACATAGTGGATAAGCATGATACAGGCTGTACACCAGGTGGGGGCGAGGACAGTATGGGTGTATTCTACGATGCTGGGCTGTTGTTTGAGACCAGCACTGCCTCAGGGACTCCATACAGACAAGGTAATGCTGTTTTCAGACCAGCACTGCCTCAGGGACTCCATACAGACAAGGATTAATTAGCCCCCCCTCTAAATAGCCAGCCCCCCACATAGCACCACCAGTCACAATTTTCTGGAGCCATCGGGTAAATCGTCGGGTAAATGACGGGTTGTTACACACAGCCATGACATTGTGGGATTCAAATCACCGAACACCTTCTCGCTGTGAAGCACTGTTGTGATGAAAAGAGAGATGAGTCAGAAGGCATAGCTCTCGATATACCAAGCAATTTTCGTTCTTACTCTCACCTATAATCATGAAGTGTGGGATTTCTACCCTTATAGATAGGGTGAGAGGTTCAGTCAGACGTGAGAGACTTGGAAAGGACTCAGAGCCAGTTTAGGTGGTTCTGGCATCTAGTACAGATACCTCCCGAGCATCTTCCTAGGGAAGTCCTTGCTGCACCCCATGGTAGACCAGGGACCAGATGGGGGGGATTATATTTCCAAACTGGCCTGGGAACGCTTCGGGATGTTGTAAGAAACAGTGATCTTTCATATTCCATTCCAATTTGCTATCTGCCTTCAAAAGTTCGCAGGCGCGCCTTGCACAGATCTGCGCTCCAAGGAACACGCTTTTCTAGTTTGGACTTGCTTTTTCACAAAGTTCTCATAATAGGTAGTGCATACTTGCACTCGCAAGTTGGTTGAGAGAGATAGTCCTTAATCCTGGCCAGCAGTCTAAATTGGAAAAGGCTAGTCTTGACCACAGAGCTAATCCACAGAGCTAATCTGCCCAGGTTCTAAGGGGTGAATATTGGTACTGAGGGTGCCCAAGGTGGTGATTGTTGGCCAAAAATTATTACCTCACCTATTTTCATTTAAAGGGAGTAAGTTTTTGTCCATTCAACTTTTGATGTCCGTGAGACAGTTAAGTAGTGGCTGGAATGGGTCGGGGAGCAGACTATCAGCTTTTACGGGCAGATAAAGCTGTACATCATCTGCATAGAAGTTAAACGATACATTGTGTTTCCTTATGATAAGGAATAGTAACCACACTCTGCCAGCTGTCTGCACATAATAGGTATGGCTATGGGGAAACACTATTAAGCAGTAAAGTAAATAAAGCAAAACAGTGAGTCAGCCATATAAAATAAAACAACAATGATATATATAAGGGCCATACATTTGAGGCCAAATAAAAATACAAAGAGACAATAAGCTTAAAAACTTTACAAAAACACACTCTTAAGACAAGGAGACCGTCTAAAAAGACTGAAAGGCTCAATTCCTCATTGAGGCCATTGGGTTCTAAAGTGTCGAGTTTGTTGATCCATAGGGCTTCTTCTGCTGAGTAGTTTATTTATGATATCGCCTCCTCCTGGTGAGGCTGAACTTTTCTCTATCGCTGTTTTATGCTCTCCAATGCGTAATTTGAGTTGTCTTTTAATGTCCATGCTAGACCGCATGGACATTAAGCAAGTATACTGTACATGAGTAGAATTGCAATTAATGAAGGAAGATATTTTATGTTTTTTGCCTGTTCGTGGGTGAGTGAAAAATTGCACTGGCACATTTTCATTCAACTGCATTCTTTGTCATTTTCAGCATTTTTCTTGTATTTCCAGAATTAAAGTGTGCAGTCAGCACGAGGAGGAAACGATCCTTGACCATAATAGATGTCAAGACGACCCTAGGTAAGAGGGAAGGTTCCCACTGTTAATTAACTAATAACCACACATTCTGTGTAGGCCTACAACAAAAGTCGTAACGCCAATCACCCCTGTGAAACAATAAAGCACGTGCAGACCAATAGAGTGGTCCAGTATATTTTATTTGGGAAGTATTTTTCGTACCCAGGTATTATTCTTTTCTCTGATGCAAGTTGTCCCTGTTGAGCACTGCAAGGACGAGCCCTTCTACCTCCTGCTGGCTGAAACATGCAGGACTTTAACTCTTCTGTGTACTTGCCCGTCAGCGATCTAGTTCAGGCAGTTCACCAACATGTGGGTGGTGTTGCGTGTGACATGTCAAGCAGCTGACCAATATGGAAGTCTACTTTAGGTTCAGGTTCAGGTTTATTTGTCATTTGTATAGATACAGAGTATACATACAATGAATTTTATTTTGCTCAGAGCACTCTCAGTCTTATACATACACAGGACATAAACAAAGATCTATAGTGCAAGAAAAGACAAAAACAGGAAAAGAAAAGTGCAAGTGAAGTGAAGTGCAATACAGTTCAAGGTCAGCTGTTCAGCAGCCTGACTGCCTGGGGGTAAAAACTGTTACTGAGACGGGTGGTACGAGATTTGATGCTCTGGTAGCGTTTTTTGGAGGGGAGTAGTTTGAACAGGGTATTTGCGGGGTGGCTGGTGTCTTCCATGATGTTTCATGCGGTGTAAAGTCTGGTGAAGTGAGGTTACTCCAACACGCCATTCTGTCTCTCCATCCCTCCACCAGGGCGGCGGTACAGTGATGAGACTCAGCGTCAGTGTTGTGTGGATGGGATGAAAGACACCTCAGTGTCACGGGACTGCCAGCGTGGAAGCCACTACATGGGAGAAGACCAGGCCTGTGTTGAAGCCTTCGTGCAGTGCTGCACGGAGCTGGCTAGCCAGCAGTCTGATATGAAGAAAGAGCACCTCTACCCGGCTCGCAGGAAGAGAAGTAAGCAGTGGTGGAAGAACAGTACTGCATTTCTTTGCCTAAATGGATCCCTGGTTTATGACTTGTATGCCTTAATACATTATAATAGAGGTGAGAAGAGAGAGTATTGGGTATGTGGATAATAGTAAGTTTAGCCTGTCTGTCTTTCTTTCCTATGTTACAACATGGTATCCTAGGTGAGGATTATGATGAGGATTATATAGACAGCGATGAAATCATTCTACGTTCACATCAACCTGAGAGCTGGCTATGGAATCTTGTCACACTGCCCAACTGCCCTCCCAACGATGCAAACTGGTGATTTAAATGAAGCCTACACGCACGCACATGGGCACGGGTAATACCCTGACTGCCCCACCAAACATGATGGCATGCAAACATTTCAAAGATATTTCAAATTAAAGTGCTTATATTACTTACTATTTGAAACTAACTACAACTGTCGCACCACCACCAAACCAACACCATTTCATCATTCAAAAAAGAAAAATCCTGTGTGAACTGAGTGTTGCAACTCCCCTCCCCAGTCCCCCTCCTCTCTCTCTCTCTCTCTCTCTCTCTCTCTCTCTCTCTCTCTCATTAGCAGGCAACAGTGCAGCACTATCTCTCTCTCTCTCTGTTTCTGGCACAACAGTGCCCCTACTGGACACTGGTACTCATTAAAGTCACATAGTCACACACATACATAGTCACATATGTTAACACGGACATTGCTGTTCCTTGGAGTGGTTGCACCACTCAAAAATCTCTGAGTCAGACCGCTTTTTGCATGTGTTCCTCCTTCAACTTGCGCGTCTCCACAGTGCCCTGCTCAGTAAGAAAATGCCCTCCTCCCCCCAAGAGGAAATTTGACTCTGGGGGGGCAAGACAAAATAAATTACACTTAGAGCCTGAAGCATCATTTGCAGGTATGTTGATAATTTTTTAGTAGCTAGTACAAAATGGGGAATTCATCTACTACATGAAACGCAATGAGTTGATCCGTTGACCGCTGTTGTTCAAAACATGCACCAGCGTCCAGTGATGTGGCTCAGTAAACATATTGTATTTGGGCCTTCATTTATCAATTGAGTGTAAAATCTGCCCCACATTCGAGTGTAGGTTTCGTAGTATACACCCACGTCGCCACGGCATTTATAAAGTGATCGCAAACAGCTGAGCCTTCCTTAATTTCGTTCCGACGTTAATAAATGTGACGGCTGAAATCTATCTGGCACGCCCTATGAAATCGAGCTTGAACAACTGCAATACGATCCTGAAGCCATAGTTACAGGAAAAAAAAGTTTCGCTGGCATGCCTTGCTGCCCCCTTTCTCATACACACACACAGACGCACACACGCACACGCCACTTGCAACTTGTTGTATCTTAAATAAATAAACCTGCATTAATTAAATAAAGCTGTCTGTTTCTCCTCTCGCTTCGCTTCCCTTGCTGCCCGCCTCACCCCCCCGCACGCACGCACGCACATATCGCAATTTGCAAGCAACTTTCACTGTGTTGTTAGTTGTAGGCCTATATTAAATTATTAAAGTATTTTTAATTTAATATACAACAAGATATATTAGTGAACGAAAACCTGAACCTGTGAACCATGAATTAAATAACAAATAGGCACACACACGTTGCTGTTTTGCATAGGTACTCCTCCTGTCCTGTCTGTCTGTCTCTCTATTAGGCTGTGGTCCGTCCGTGACCAACTGACCATGCACGTTCGACAGTCTATTTAGATTGCCTCGCAGTCGCCAGTCGCTGCAGTGGCTGGGCTGTCAACTGTCATTATATGAATGTGCAGCCGTATAGCCTCATGTGGCTGGCACTGGTGGGGGTGGTGGGCTGGCTGGGTAGCCTACCTATCTCCGATGCGATTCCCACTTGTGCTGGCACGGTACATTCGCATTCGTACAGTCGCATTCGAGTGACGCGTCGGGTTTATTAAACGAGGAGGAGATTGCACATATCGTAACTCCAGAAAGACATCGGCCTGCTGTAGATTAGGCTACAGTAGGCTACCCACGTTGGGACTCTCCACAACTGCAGCACTGCACTATACTCTCCAACGTCCCGTCATGGAAATATTTCAGCACAGACAGCCCAAATCCTTGCATGTATGCGCTCGTGCAAAACACTGTTTAAATGGCTTAAGCATCTAACTTAAACTAGATTAAACTAGAGTATGTAAAAATAGTTTTTTGCTTAGAATTGTCTTAGTTTGTTAAAACCTAGGGTTGCCTAGATTTCTTTGTTTTTCTTTTCATTTTATGTGATGAATTAAGCTCTTTGAAGCTTAAAAGGGTAGGCAAAATAAGCCTCGGCTTCAGCCTACACCTTTTCGGTCCCACTTGTATAAGTGGACTCTAATGTATCTAATGTATGTATATTTTTTATTTTATTTTTAGCTTTTTCAAATGGACCGAAATAAATATTTACTTACTAACTTGCAACATTGTTTTTAATTGCGCAATTTTTATCTCCTACTAATTTCATATGACACAAAGAAACATCGTTGATGTATTCCTTTACTTTTTTTATTTTTTTTGTATGTCATATACATACCTGTTTTATATAAACATTTTAGGAGTGAATACATATGTTTAGATGCCTGTGACAGCCTCTCAGCTGGTCAAACAATGCTGCTCCGCTGCTCAAGCTTTGGCGGAAATGGTAAATGCCGAAAATGTCGATAATTTCGGCGTGCACCCATATTTTGGTGAATGCACGGTTGATAAATGAGGGCCATGTATTTTTAAAAATATATCACACGCACGCTCCCTGACAATGCATGCATGCTGTCATTGCTGTGTGCTGCTAGCCTATGCCAAGTGACTGACAAGTGTTGAAGTCTGTCACTGTGAGTGATTTATGGTGTAAACCTTCTGGTAAAATCCAAATATGTTAACTTAAAAGGAAGCATTTGTTAGGGCTTTTGCACAGAAAAGCAGTGAGTGATTTATGGTGTTATTTTTCTGGTTAGATTTCTTTATTTGAATCCACAGATTGCAATACATTTTACAAGGAAACAAATATAATGGGGTTGACAGTTCATGTTCACTTAAGGATACACACACACACACACACACACACACACACACTCTGTTCCATTTAGTGTACAGTGGGTTCCCAAACAGGACCCCATAGCTCTGAACAAATGGAACCAAATAGACCTTTACATTTGGTTCCATTTGTACACTCTCATAGTTACACACCCATATGGGGCCATTCGAAACCCACTCAAGGACACTTATTTGAGACCCACTGGTGTAGCAGAGTGTTTCCAGTGGGCCAACATGCACAATAGCAGAACCCTGACCTCTGATTGACCAGAATGGAACAGGGCTCTTTTCAAATCTTTGCTCCTATTCATGTCCTCACTGTATTGCATCACTGCTATTATTTTAATGTTGTTTTATGCCCTCAATTGCTTTTCTCCCCCCCCCCCCCCACCATTGCTCTGTAAAGCACTTTGAGCTGCATTTCATGTCATGGAAGGTGCTATGAAAATAAAGTTTTATTATTATTATTATTATAGAGCCTAATGCCATCTCTTCTCTTTCAGTAAACTCACATCCACTGTGCTCAATCGTATTCTACCACATTCAGTGACCACCTGGCAAGTGACTGGCATCAGCCTGTCCAAGACGCATGGTAAGATGTGTTTCCACTATATTTTGTGTGCAGTGGGTGCACTGCATAGTCTGTCTTCCCTTGGCAGTGGGGGCTGTCTGACAATTTCATTAACAGATACTGTATAAACTGGACTAAAATGTTAGGGGGGGAGTGAGGGACTAGTGGAGAAGAGATCCAGTAGAACTAAAGGACAAGTAATTTTGTGTTTCGTTGCACTCACACTATTAAGGCAACCGGCCGGTTCAACGCGCTGCACAAGGTGCCCTTTTTTCAATTGAGCACCTGCCCCTCTAAATGTCTGTGCACGCCACTGGTAAAATTGCAGAAGTGTAAAATCAGACAGACAGACAGACAGCGACGGTAATAATCATAACAATAAGCACTACAACTGTTTCCCTGCTTTTTCCGTATGCTAAGGACTCTGCGTGGCTGATCCACTGGAAGTAATGGTTCGGAAGCCATTCTTCGTGGACCTCAGGCTGCCCTATGTGGCCGTCCAAGGAGAGCAGCTGCAGGTCAAGGCAGTGCTGCACAACGCTAACCCAGATCCAGTTACAGTAAGTACATGGTACTGTAAATGGTGCGTTTATATAGCGCTTTACGCTGTGCATTATACATTCACCCATTCACGCACGCACGTATGCGCGCGCACACACATTCATACACCGACTGCAGAGGAAACCATGCTCATTGGGAGCATTTTTTATAAATGATGATAAATTCTTAGTATTTTGTGCAATATCAGTAAATACATTATATGTTTTTTATTTTGTTGATTTTAATTTAAAAAATATATATATATTTATTAACAAATAAAATGAATAAAGCCCACTAATAAGGATAATATTAGTCACCAGAACTAGCCTGGAAACCAGACAAATCTGCCACAGGGAAAATGAATCCCTGGGGCAGTGATATTAGTCTCGCCATGCTACACCAGAACCAAGGACAGGTGTTTTCAATGAATCTAACATGGTTCAAATGGAGTTTGACGTTACAATGGGTTCCAGTAGGAAGGGGCGTGTCTGATAAAATTATTATGAGATATCTAAATACTGAATCAAGCAACTTAAAAAAAAGTCTGTAGACAGGCAAAATGTCTGCAAAGTGAAATATCCATTTTAATGTCAATTTTGCGAGACACATTCTCCGCACTTTTTTAGATTAAAGCAACACACTTGAACTCCTATAGGTGCGTGTGGACCTGATTGAATCTTCAGCCCATGTGTGCAGTGTGGCCTCTAAGCAAGGGAAGTATCGTCTGATGGTGGATGTCGAGCCCTACGGCACACGGTCGCTGCCCTTTGTCATTAGGCCCCTGAATGCAGGCTTGCACCCTGTTGAGGTCAAAGCCTCCGTTAAAGGAGACTTTTTCACTGATGGGATCATAGAGAACCTGCAAGTATTGGTAAGTAACATGCACTGTGATGCGACGTATAAGACTTCCATTCAAAATCATACACTAATAAACATATTTTAACCACATCCATGTTCTATTGCAACACGTTGTGAGCTTGTAGATCTGCATTTCCCTTTTTCTCATTCAAAGTTTTTAGCTTGAGACCCAAAAGAGAAATTTAAAAAAAAGAAAAAAATCAAAACTAGTGAAAATAGCCGATCTACTCGTCACAACACGTTGCATTGTGAACTTGTAGATCTGCTATTTTCACTACTTAAAGCTATGATTTTCCCTCGAATTAATTTTTTTTTTTTCATGGAATTTGGAATTTGAGCTATTTAACACTGTTACTGAACAAACACCCTGTTTACTATCACAATGTAGAGCTATTCAACACTGTTACTGAACAAACATTTTGACTTTTAACCCAAAATAAATCACTTACCCTTACTCTATTTACCTTTAATGATGTGTGCCAGCCAGAAGGAGACTTGATGAAGGAATCCAAGCATGTAAAGCTGGAACCTGCTAAACATGGTGAGTCCACTGGTTTAGTTTGTTGGAATAAATAATGTTCTCATACATATCAAAAACGGTATATTTTTTGGCATGTAGGGGTGGAGGATTACCTTAACTCCTAATTCGATACAATCTCGATAGGGTGCCAATTCGATACGGTATATGGTATTGTGATCCTTAATTATATTGCCATTCTGTGATGCAACGATTGTTGCGATTCGATGTTACCATTTTTTACTATCATCAAGTCGATTAAAAAAGTGAAAAAAAGTATGAGGCCAGTCCGCTGCCCCTCCCAGGTTGGCAGAGGAAGTGTAGCGCCCAGGATTACATTAGATAATTGACACTGGATGAAACGATGGGTTGCAATCGTGGGATAAAAATGTAATACTATAACAACACTATACCTGTCCATATGGAATTTCCTTTAGGTGGTGTACATGTGTTATCTTTGGTCAGCAGCGTCATTCCTGAGAAAGATCTAATCCCAGGCACTCCTGTCACCACCATGATCTTATTAAGTAGGATGTCTGTCTGTCCGTCTGTCTGTCTGTCTGCTATTTTAAGTACATTTTGATGCCATTACCTCTGGACTTTTACTACATTGCAGTTGATATTTTTAACTTAAAGTAAAGAAAGCACTGTCCACCACTCTGCGTGAGTGCGTGCTTGTGTGCATGTCTAGCTGGACAGCGTCCCTTCAAGGAGCCTGTGGTCAGTGGGAGCTCTATGGGCGGTCTCATCCGCCAGACCTCCAGCACCGATGGAGAGCACAACATGATGAGCATGGCCTTGACCGTCAGCGCTGCCGCGTACCTGGACAAAACCAACGCGTGGGAAGACGTGGGCTTTGACAAGCGCGAGGAAGCCCTCCGACACATCAGAACTGGTATAGCGATGATGTACAGATAACATTCACTGGATTGATTTGGTTTGTTTAGTTATTGTTTTTTAACCTTTATTTACCACGGCAAGGTTCGCTGAGAACGAATGACCTTTTTCAACAACGCCTTCTTTCACATGCATCTCATCCCAAGTTGTCGAAACCCGTCCGTGGCTGGCTATGCCCTAGGCTGGATCAAGAGAGGAAACAAAGTTCTTAGCCTTGCACTGCTGCTTGGTGTTATCGGACCCCATAACAGGACTGCAAGGACTTTTGGGGTGTTTAATCCTTTTAGACCAAGTCACAAGTGTTTGACTGCACTCGTGCTGTTTGAATTTCCGTCTAATAAATATTCAATCAGCAGTGTTGGGGGAGGGGTGAGTGGTGATTCAAACTGGGAACCTTTCGGTTACAAACTTCTGTAAACTATGTGACTAAGGCCAACATATTTTAATCACACCCTTGAGATAGTCCATTTTACTAAAAGGGGTGAAAAGGATCAGCATGATCCTTTTCACCCCTGACTTAGGCCGCTTTACCAGAGGTGTCACGAGGAGCTGACTTAGGCCAAACAATAATCTTCCTCAAAAACGGACATATGCCATTAGTTGAAGAAGGTGACCATGTGTTTTGTGTGTATTTTAGGCTATACAAATCAGCTTGCCTTTCGAAGGACTGCTGGCTGTTTTGCTATGTCTCAACAACATGTATGCAGCACTTGGTGAGTTTCATCTCCACGTTTCTTTCCCCCCCCAAACATTATCAAAATGTATCAAAGACCTTTAAAAATAGCTGTTTTTGAATATACTGTATAGTATACACCATATACGTAGATATAAAAAAAAAAATAGATGCCTCATTGGCCACTGCAGTTCATTGGAGCCATATGTGTGCAAGACGGGGCGGAAGTGCGCAGGAAGTGCTGAAGGCACGCTGCGTCACTGCCCAAGTGACGTCATTCATGCGACTCCTCCATGTCTCTCGCTGCCACTCAAGTGACTACTGGCCAATCGCAGCGCGTCTTTTCCGGGACTTATGTTACGCTCATGAAAGCTTGACAAGCTTCCGCTCATGCTTCCACTATGCTTCACAAGGAATCTCGGGAAAATGTTGCCCCCTCTCGAGAACACATGCTCCAGAGCTGGAAGAGGCGTCTACCTTTATATGTCTATGGTATACACATTATAAAATTGGAATTAAACGACTAATGTATGTTTTGTAATTAACTAGCGCCTAAAGTGTTGTGGAGTAAAAACTAGAATATTAGCCCCTGATTTGTCAAAACTGGAAGTACCACGCACGCACGCACGCACTCACACACACACACACACACACACACACACACACACACACACACACACACACACACACACACACACACTATGAGTTTTAGACAGCTATAATAACCCTGTTTCCTACAGGCTGACAGCCTTCGTGGTCAAGGTGTTAGCCATGTCCAGTAAGCTGGGGGTCGACGTGCATGCTGGGCTGATCTGTGACTCTGTCAGGTGGCTCATTCTCCACACACAAGTGAAAGGAAGCTTCGTAGAAACTGGACGGGTGAACAATAGAGAGATGGCGGTATGTACACTGAGATCACTCTTTACTTAATTATATCCATAATAACTGCACTACATGATTCGCATAAATAGTTACTGTATCGATTTTAAATCATTTAATCGTATCGTACTGTATTGCCATTAATGAACCAATATCGCCCATGTATCGCCAACCATGTAGCGTGTTGCGTCACTGTTAAAATACATCGTTACCTGTGTGGAGTTTGCATGGTCTCCCCGTGTCCCCTAGGGTAGGTACCCTCAAAAATAACATGCAGTAATCCTGGTCTCTAAACTACCTCCCCCTGGCCAGCCGGGGCTCCTGATGGAGGTGAAAGGAACTGGTCGGAATAACGTGTTCCTTCCACGCGCTACGTCCGGCCGGGGAAACTCTCTCTGTCAGGTGAAAAGAAGCAGCTTGGACTCCTCATGCATAGAAGGAAGCATGAGGTCAGTCTGCTGCCCCCCCAGGTTGGCAGAGGAAGTGTAGCGCCCAGGATTACATTCGATTGACACTGGGTGAAAAAAAAATGGGTTGAATAAAAAATGGGTTGAAAAATCGTGGGATAAAACATTTTAAACTAAAAAAAAATATCGTTACATCCCTAGTAAAGTATGTGCATTATGTGTGTATAATTAGGGGGATGTTTTCGGAGTGGACTCTGATGCCTCTATAACTGCCTTCACGCTCATCGCCATGCAGCAGGCACACCATATATGTGCTGCCATCACTAATGTAAGAAACTCAGACACATGCATTCGCACACTCCTTGCCATCCTGTGCCATGTTCCTAGCAATCTGAAGTAGCCTCTTTTGCTATGAGTCAAATGACTATAAATGTTTCATACAAAATGGTATGAATGAGGTCACACGTAAAATAGAGTAATAACGTCTGAATAGCAGCACCCGAACCTCCAATAGAGTAGTACCATCTGAATACCAGCCCCTGCTACACATCATACAGTATATAGCAGGGGTTCTCAATGTTTTTGGCTGGGGACCCCTGAAAATGCTTTGGCGATGTCTCGTACTCTGAAGGAGTAATATTAGAAAATGTGTTTTACATATGTCGGCCTCCTGGTGGCGCTATAAAGAGCAGATGTGAAAAATTCCAGGCAAAGGTTTTTCCTTGGCCTCTAGGGAGTTGGCATACAAAGTTATCCACAGATTTGTGCAGTTGGAGGTAAAAACACTTTTCGGCGAGTTATAGCGCCACCATGAGGCTGAGTTGAAAATGTTCACGTGGCATTTCTTCCTCGGCCTAGTGGGAATGTGCGTGCACAATTTCACGGAAATCACACGATGTGTTTGAAGTAAATGAGCTGAACAGTATATTTACTATATAGCCCATAAACATACGTAAACTCGACGAAATACTCAGGCAAAGATACGGAGAATAGGACGGACGACCGACAGGCAGATGAAAGTTTCCAAGTCCATTTTATTTCAGATTGAGTAGAGTACAGCATTCACAGCCATGGGGCATGGAGCCCCATGCACCCAGGCAGCCTCACGGCTCTCTGGGCACTAACACACCGTAGATACATTTCAATAGGTTTAAATACAAGTCAAGACAAAGAGATCAAAGAGACATGACCAAAAGGTGGTCCCTAACCCCCACTGTAGTCTAAAGTGGTCCGTGCATGTCCAAAATAGATGTTTGCCTGCAGCCGCAGCTGCTATCAGCCAGCTATAGATCCACTTAGCATACAGGACCCCTGTTGCTGTCCAGGCATGTTTGTTCTTGTTCCTCTCATTTGAGCAGAGATACAAAGATCCACTTTAGTTTATTTAAACATATTTAGTCTGTAATTGTGATTTCAATATACTTCATAGCCTCCCTTTGAGGCAACCTTGCCTCATAAAACGAATATTGAACACAATCCTCCCTTTTGCACTGACTGGCTTGAACATCAGAAAACATGACACACAAAGAATCACATCAAACATTACAGTATGTATACAAAATCGGTCATTCGTACATGTATGAAATCGACATAACTGATAAACCATATTACAAAAATCTGACACTGAATCACAGTACACGTCGCTGAATCCACCCCTTTTGCTTATCAAAGCAACCCAATATTCAAATCAAAGTGTGTTACAGTTTTCAAACTTGGCATCTGAAGCTCTTAGCTTCAGCTAATGTCAAGAATAAAGTTTACTATAGCCATCCATAAAATGATTCGTAACTTTCGTTATTTTTAGTTAACTCCTCTTTTAGCACATGCAGAAAGCACTCATAATTTATATCTAACACTCTAGAATACCAAGGCTTACAAATAACCAATTTACTGCGGCGACCGTAACGCTACACTCTTCCCTTCATGCACACCTGACCACATCTCTGTGATTCACCGTCACTGTTAAAAGAGCTGTACGCTTCCAGATCTCATACATGCTTAAAGGTTACTTACTTACGTTAAAATCACAGAGTGTCCTATATAACTTTAGAGTCTCCCCACATGTCACAGTATAAATACCTTGTTGACTTTACCCATTCACAAATTTATTCGAACACAAATAAAAACTTTATGCATAATTAGGACGGTTGACACTTATGCGTACGACAGGATCACTGCCTTTCGCCTGACAAAGAAACATCTAACTAATTATACTCCGGTAAATATCTCTGTTCAGTTTCAAATCCCCCTTAGGCATATTCATCCCCATTAAGTCAACTTCTCTAATTAAAATACCCGACACATAAAAATCAACATACAGGCCCAGTATATGTTGAACTATAGACAAACGTAGACATATACATTTGAAATCAAATGGAACGATATCCATCTGATATAATAGAACCATTCCCTGTAATGTTGCTCTTCTTTCTTTGCCTCACCTTTCGAATGTCCATTCGTCAGCCTCAGCCAGTGCACACAGGCCAAACGAAGTTGTGTTGCAGTACAGATGCGCACCACATGGCATAGGCCGCTCTGTTATGAAGAGCTGCCCATTGTCCGAAAACGTTCATTCTGAATTCTGATCTGAATTCACTTTCCACCTCCTCCCTTTTCAGTCACGACATGACTGAACAAACAGAAAGTGAAATCAGCGCGTTGCGCGCCGCGTCGCGAGCTTGTAGATCAGCCGCTTTGCCGTCGCCGACGCCGAGGCGCGCAGAGGCGCACGCCGAGAAGAGTGAATGAAGAGCGTCACCGCCTCCCTTGGATCGCTGACCGCCGAAGAACGCCCACGGGCCGGCCGGGGCACATGCCACGCTGCGCACCCTTACCCCGCCGCCCAGTCGCCGTGCATCCTCTGGTCCCCGATCGACGAGAGCCGCCGCCGTTCATCGCCGCTCCTCCCCGCCGCGCCGGTCCGCGCCGTCGCCGGGCCGCGCCATCACGTTGAAACACCGCTGGGTCGACTGCAGGACGCAGCACGCAGCACCGCGCCGTCATCCTCCATCCAAAAATCGCCGACCGAAATACTATTAGACTGAAAAAATGTTCCTGCTGGTTCTCTCGCCTGGCGCAAAAAAGCACCAAAAAAGCGACCGGTATCGGCACCACTTTGAAGTAAATGAGCTGAACAGTATATTTACTATATAGCCCATAAACATACGTAAACTCGACGAAATACTCAGGCAAAGATACGGAGAATAGGACGGACGACCGACAGGCAGATGAAAGTTTCCAAGTCCATTTTATTTCAGATTGAGTAGAGTACAGCATTCACAGCCATGGGGCATGGAGCCCCATGCACCCAGGCACCCAGGCAGCCTCACGGCTCTCTGGGCACTAACACACCGTAGATACATTTCAATAGGTTTAAATACAAGTCAAGACAAAGAGATCAAAGAGACATGACCAAAAGGTGGTCCCTAACCCCCACTGTAGTCTAAAGTGGTCCGTGCATGTCCAAAATAGATGTTTGCCTGCAGCCGCAGCTGCTATCAGCCAGCTATAGATCCACTTAGCATACAGGACCCCTGTTGCTGTCCAGGCATGTTTGTTCTTGTTCCTCTCATTTGAGCAGAGATACAAAGATCCACTTTAGTTTATTTAAACATATTTAGTCTGTAATTGTGATTTCAATATACTTCATGTTCATGATTTGGAGCATTTTGTTTGAAACTGAGCACTGTGTACCAATTTGCGTGATGTTTGGACAAAATCTGTAGGTGTACTGTCCAAAAACTTGTTTTGCACAAAGCACTGCTCATCAGCGATGGTGAATGTAAAACCATGATGTAAATAAAATGCCTTGATAGGCGGCAGTCGCGGCAGCGACGGCCTTTACTGCATGTTTCCCCCCCCCATCTCTCTCCCCATTTCCTGTCAGCCTACTGTCTGTTAACCTGACGCTGCCAGATCCAAGAAGCTTGCTACACACATTTGTTTCACAGCTTATTGGGATCTCGGGAGCCAATTCGATGATGGGGCTGTTCCTTTTTTTCAAGATACTTGGTAGATGATTGGATGGGACCGTCTGTCTACCGTCTGTGGGCGTGCAAACACAACCAATCATATTGACGTGTCTACGTGACGTATGGTAGGTGCGGAATTAAACTCTTGCCGAAGCCAGTCGGGAGGAGAGCAAAAACATATTTTCCATGCAGAAAAGCCTTCAGTGCCATACTTTGCTCTTCTTTCAACAAAGAAATATTGTCCAGTTGAGAAATAACTGATGTTATTGCAGCATCTATCGTCATATCGGTCTCATGGTAGCGGCCATGTTGACTAGTGAAAAAACTACAACCCCGCCCTTAGCTCACGCTGATTGGTTCGAACCGGGAGCGGTTCGGTGTTAGCTCAACCCCCTGAGCGATCTCAGATGGATGCTGTCTTGGGGAACAATACCGCCCCCATCTGGCAGAGTCAGGTTAACTCTCTGTCCCTCCATAAAAAAATATAAAATAAAGGCGAAAGCCACAAAAAAAAACATAAAAAAAAAAAACACTGAACCATTCCATCATCATGTTGTGTCCTTCCCAGAGCATGAGCATGAGCATACACGGAGCAGTGGGATATCTAGAGAGAAGGCTGCCCAGCCTCACTAACCCATATGCTGTTGCCATCACTTCGTATGCCTTGGCCATCGAAAACAAATTGAACAAGGATATTCTCTACAAGTTTGCATCCACAGGTAACTTTGAAGTGTGTGTGTGTGTGTTTGTGTGTGTGTGTGTGTGTGTGTGTGTGTGTGTGTGTGTGTGTGTGTGTGTGTGTGTGTGTGTGTGTGTGTGTGTGTGTGTGTGTGTGTGTGTGTGTGGTCTATACGTATATGTTACAGTACGTTTTATAATACCAGATAAAAAAAGAAGGGCTCGTTTTGAGGCATGAGTTAACACTTACATCTGTGAGACGAACAAACTATCCCTCCTTCCCACGGACGCGGTCCGTCCCGGTGGCATGACTCTCGACGGGGCCTTTTTCCGAGCTTACTCATTTCTCACTTGTACCGTAACATCTATACAGTGTACTGTATATATATGTGTGCTCGCTCACTCCTCAGATGCCAGCCACTGGCCTGTGTCCAGTGATGTGTACACTCTGGAGACCACAGCCTACTCTCTCGTGGCACTCGTCGAGGTCAAGGTGAGCTTCCTCTCTCTTATGTCACTGGGTCATGGTGCAGTTCATGAATCCTTCTGTCTACTACTACTTCAACAGGGGGGGTTAGAGATGTGCCGTTTGAGAACTTCACATGTCCTGCCATTGGCAACTCAGTAGAGTAGATTGTCAGCGCAATGTAAAAACATTGTCAGTGAGATAAGGGGGGAATTTGCCCACAGTGTTATATGTTCATTCTATTCAGATTTCCTGAATAGATTAGAGATCAGTCAGACAACTCAAGAAGGATGTAATATATATTTATTGAATATAGATGAGCAAAGCAATATATATATTATGGTTTGGCGATGTATTGGATCTGCTTTTTAGGTACTCAGATCAAGCGCATCAGTCCCGGCCATAGGGACTCCGAAATCCCCCGTACCTAAACAGTAGATCCAAAACGACAGGTGGTAGCTGGGGTGGAGGTGCGAGCAGCAGTTGTATACAGCAGCACGCAGGTATACAGTATAGCAGCAGCAGCAAGCAAGCAAGCAGGAGGAGGAATGCAAACCTCCGGTTAAAGTAGCCGGTATGAGATGGAGTGAGTGTGTGATTGGCTGAGTGAATCATGTGGATGAGAGCATGATGCTGAGGCGGCCCAATTAACGGCCAGCGCGACTGAACTGAGGTTCCCTGACTGAACTTGCTCTGCGCATGTCTACGACAGGCACAAATGCTCATTTATTTTCCTTGCAAAGCAGTAGAATTTGCTAGGCCTAATCAGTGAATAAAACCTTGGGGAAACTCTACATGCAGGGGTCTTCAACAAGGGCAACGGATTCCAGAATGTCTGTACATTTTGAATAGAGGTCATTGAACAACAGGGACAACGGTGCAGTTGATGGGTTTATAGCACAAGCTGTGCATGCAGGGGGAAACAGAATGTACCACAGAGCAGGGTGTTGAACATGTTAAAGACAATGGACAAAGTGGTCAGACGTACATGGCATGCGAAACACATGAGTTGGGTTGAGGTTGAAGGACTCCAGGAGGTCCGCAGCAAATATTAACGTTCACAATCACATCTCCATGAGGATCTGGTCATGTTTGATCAAAGTACGTAAATTGTCATTGTAATTTGCGGGCAGATATTATATATCGGTGCACGGCTGAGGATAAATTCACCTAAAAATATAGCTGCAAGCAGCGATAAGGCGGGACCAAGAAAGAAGGCAATAAGCAATGAGAACAATACGCACAATACGCCATAGAATTCTTCCAAAATGTAGTGCCATGCAGTGCCTCAGCGGGCAGAGGTGGGCGTGCACAGTGCTGTGTCTACAGTGCAGGCCAGATGCTGACCATTAGATTGTCTGTGTCTAATTAGAACAGGGATATGAGACGGGTGTATACTGTGTACTACCCGGGCCAGAAATATTATTATTATTTATACCGTTCTATAACTTCTATTATTTGGTCCAAGCCCGCTGTAGGACCAATGGGACGTCAATTACTGACTTATCTGTGGTCAGCAGTGGTCGGCAGGTACATATTAGCAGCTAAGTTAGCCACCAGAGCTATCTATTAGGATGCAGTCACAACATATGAAGTACCACATGTCTTCACATGTTTTGACGTGTGTTGTGTTTTTAGTTTTTAAGCTAAATAGTGCTCTTTGCTAACCTATGAATCACCATTTTACTCTCAGTGAAATATTCTAGCAGGAAATCGCATGATCACAAAACAAAAACAGAAACGTTCACTTCCATTCTAATGGATTTGGAGAAATGCCTTTATCTCTGCTTCCGTTGTTGGCTTCGATTTTTGGCCAGACATGCTATTTTCAACGGACAATAACTACTAGAGAACCGAAGGTAAAAAATTTACAAAAATAAAAACACCCATAGGCCTTTACCATACTATTAATGATGAATATAATACTGTACCTTAACATAAAGTGTCTTTTTCATGTGTCCTTTTCATGAACGAAGGCCTTTGCCGATGCAGAGCCTGTTGTCAGATGGTTGAACAAACAGAGGAGGAGTTTTGATGGAGGCTACGGATCCACTCAGGTAACCACTGGTGGAAAAAGTTCTCAAATTTTTTCCTTAAGTAAAAGCATCAAATACTCTGTTACGGGTAAAACTCTGGAATTCTGGTACTTGAGTAAAACTCAAGTACAAAAGTATGTATCAACATGTACTTAAAATAAATCTTGTCCACTCTCTTCCTTAATCTATCTGTGGGTGTCATGTCCTTCCAGGCAACCATGCTGGTGTACCAGGCATTATCTGAGTACTGGACCACTGAATCAGAATATGATCTGGATGTGATGGTCTCGGTGCCTCATAAGATCAAACCATATCACTACAATTTCAACGACTATAACTTCTATTCCAGTAGGACATTTTTGGTATGTTGTCATGACGCACACGCACGCACACACACACACACACACACGCGCGCGCACGCACACGCACCCACACACACAGCTGTTGATGAGCATGCTCTACCTATACTGTTTGTCCACTGTATTTGCATTTGGGTGTGTACGTGAAGCAGATGTAGCGCAGTGCTCAAATGGACTCCCAGGCGGCCTGTGTGTGAGTGTGAGTTTGTGTGTAAATGTGCATTTTAAACACTTTAAATGTGCACAGTTCAAAGGTATAAACCAGAAGCTACAAGTGACCGCCATAGGATCAGGAGAAGCAACTCTCACAGTGAGTATATCACTCTCCTACCATTTTGTTATTTATTTATTGCGGCCGCAGGACCATATTTGGTCATGCCTCGTGACATCACATGACATCATCAGGGGGTGGAGATCCCTGATGTCATCAATATTAAGCCCATATATGGGAATACCCATATATGGAGATCCCTGATGTCATCAATATGATGTCTCCCTTTTGACTGATACCTGTCCAGTTTAACTCTAGACAGGCCCGCCCCAAAGTTATTAGTTCTCAACAGGCCCGAAAACTAAGGCCTTACCTGGGCCCTCATCAAACCCTGTATACTCAAGACACTGCCCCCTCTGCCACCCTTAGATTATATGGAGCTGACCTGTTCTGACATTCCATATGTTGACCTGACCACATCAAACCCTGTACATTTAAGACGCTCCATATATGGCCAGTACAGAATTAATTCCATATGTTGATCTGACCCCCCATACCAAAGCGCCAGTGCTCGCCCAGCAGTCTGCTGTCACCTATAGGTGGATGCGTGCCCTCAGGGGTCTTACTGGTTTAAATATGCTATTTAAATAACAGGTTTATTACTTGCACAAGCAGAGCGTGCAAGTAATAGTTTTCGTTTTCGTATGTCGCCGTTTGATGTGTATGCGCCGTGCCAGCGTATGACGTAATGACTACTTGTGCTTGATATGGCAGTGGTGTCAGATTACATACATGTATACATAGGAGCATTCCCCGGTGGCTCAGGGGTAGAGTGCCTGGATGGTAACCGTAACGTTGCCAGTTCGAACCCGGGCTCCCCCAGAGTTACTGTCGAAGTGTCCTTGAGCAAGACACTGAAACCCTAATTGCTCCCGATGTGCTAGTTGGTGCCTTGCATGGTTTCCGCTGCCATCGGTGTATGAATGGGTGAATGTAATGCACAATCTCTGTAAAGCGCCTTGGATAAAGGCGCTATATAAATGTACCATTTACCATTTACCTTTAATCCTCCCAACACTAAAACATATCGTCATTACGTCACCATCAAAAACCAATTACACCCTGGCATTGGGTCCTTTAATCCACATCTTTATTACGTCATCATTGAGAGCTAGTTGTACCAGTTATACTCTGACGTCATATGCTGCTACGATACATAGGCATCAAACGGGGCATACGCAAAGTAACCACAGTATACCGCCAATCAACTTACAAATTACATAATACATACATAGAGGCATTTCCTTTAATCCACCCGACACTGATCGACATATACGTCACCATCGAAAGCCGTCACTCATCCGTATTAATTACAACATTACGTAATTGATTGTTAATTACGTAACGAAAGAATGAATTTGAAATGCTTAAATAGAATTACCTTCATGTTCCTTCATGTTCTTCAACAGTTCTTCAACAGAAGAACATGAAGGTAATTCATGTTCTTCTTTCACAGAGAAGCTGAGATTTGACAGTTTACAGCGGTCGACAGTACTTGCGCGCTCTGCTTGCGCACTAGTAGGCATGGCCATTTATGTGCAACAAGCAAGTAGGCACTCGACAGAGTGCAGTTCTAGTTTTGTATGTTATTTGTTTCAATTAAAAGAGTTATCTGCAAACACCCTCACCCTACAGGTGGTACGCAGGCCCGTTGAGTGATTTCCAACAAGCGCTTCCCAACCCCAATGCTCCATACGGCTCAATGTTTTGCTACTCAGTCTACAGTAGATGAGGGGGTGTGATGCATGTGCATACTCTCATTGCATTATAGCTAAAATGCCTAAATTCTAATTGTAAAATGCAAAATGACACAAATGCTCTCCCGGATGGAATGGGTTAAGAAACTACCATAGAGGCAGGGGATCACAAGGGGCCGTCTGTCCTACATGTTGTGTTGATTGTTCTAACTTCTAACACACTGTGTTTCTCTGGCTGACAGGTGATGTCGTTCTATTTCAAAGAGAAGAGGAATGAGCTCTCAGGTGAACTGCTGTTATGTTACCTTATGTTATTCGTTATGTAATGTGTTGACCTTTTCTTTCTTGTTTATACTTTTAAGATTTTAAGTCTTATGTATTATACTATTCTCCTCAAAACGTTCCAACTCCTTCATATTTTCACCTAGAAACGTCATATAATATAATGTCCTGCTTCTTGTGTGTGTGTGTGTGTGTGTGTGTGTGTGTGTGTGTGTGTGTGTGTGTGTGTGTGTGTGTGTGTGTGTGTGTGTGTGTGTGTGTGTGTGTGTGTGTGTGTGTGTGTGTGTGTGTGTGTGTGTGTGTGTGTGTGTGTGTGTGTGTGTGTGTGTGTTATGAAGGAGCCCACCCTCGTCTGTCTTGCGCTATGCAGCTGTTTCTACTTTCTAGTTTCTACATCAGTTCCTTCTGTTTAACATCTAGCTCCGTGCTTCTCCAGGTGTTTTGGGGTCTCTCTATTCTCCGTTTTCCCTGTGGGTTCCATGTTAGGGCCTGCTTGGTTATTGCAGTATTGTCTTTTCTTAATGTGTGACCAATCCAGTTCCACTTTCTCCTTATCAGCTGTATCGCTACGGTTTCTTGTTTGGCGAGTACCCATAGGTTGATGTTGTTGATGAGGTTTGGCCAGAACAGTATACTCTCCGGAAATCACCCATGATATCAATAGGTTAGGTTTCTGTTTTAGGGTTGGGTTACTATTTTGGTTACAGTCAGGGTTGATTTAGTTTAGTCCGTCTTGAACAAAATACCATTTAGTTTTAGTCATATTCTGAAATGTTTTAGTTGACTAAGTATCACAATATTTTAGTCAACAGTTGATCTAGTCAACTAAAATGTATTTTGTCAGGCCTTGATGGCATTGAAATGTCTTATTTATACTCAGCTGTGTGCCACAGCCTCATAAATCGTCTATTTTCCAACCAAGCATGAAATGGCATCAAGGCCTCTAGGGAGTGTACATGCAAGGTTTTACACAGATCGGTGCAGTTATAGGTAAAACACACTAATTGGCCAGTTATAGCGCCACCATGAGTTGGACATTTTCAAGTGGCATTTTTTCCTCTGCCTAGTGGGAATGTGTGTGCAAAATGTCACGGAACTCCCACAATGTGCTCACCTTCCCACCGAGAATGCATACGGAGCGGTATAGACTCTCTTAGGGGTACCCCTAGGGGTACTTGAGGGAGTTCCAGCTCAATTAGAGATAGTTAGGAACCAAATGGACCCTCATGGGTCTGTAACTCAGAGAGTGTACAGATGGAACCAAATGAACCCTAACGGGGTTGTACACTCTCAGAGTTAAATTAACAGCGGTTTTACAATATAAATTGGACCCGTACCAGAGATAGAAATGCCATTAAACTGGGGGTCCGCAGCATAATGTTGATTTGGGGGTCCTTTGGGAACCACTGATATACGGTACTATGTCTTCATGTTGTCCAGCTCAGTTCTCAGAGTGCGGCAGGCCCCAGTACGGCAGACCTGAGCCTGGCGACGTAGAGAGGATCATTGGAGGAAAGACGTCACTCCCTGGGACTCACCCATGGCAGGCTTCCCTGCAGCGCAGACCCACCGGCTCTCCTGAGCCCTTCAAACACGTGTGTGGAGGCAGCCTCATTGCATCCTGCTGGGTTCTCACTGCTGCACACTGCATGTGAGACCATTCAATGTTCTTGTTCTTAATTTAACTTCCATTTTTCATGAGATATCGTTTGATAAACTCCCGTTGCATGATAACATTTATCAAGTCGGTGTTCAAGAACAGTGGTTCTCAACCTTTTTAAGCTCAAGACCCAAGTATATTCACGTTACTTCTCTCTGGAGAAATGATTGACCATAGTTGTTTCTCCAGTAACGATTCCATGGACATGCGGGTGGTCTTGGGGGGAGTGGACGTCATTAGAGATGAAGAGTATGACCAGTTCATCCCCGTGGAGAGAGCCATCGTTCACGAGGACTACAGAGTATCGTACAGCAAGGGTCGGGCCAGTGCTTTGCACAATGACATCGGTGAGGCCATGCGTTTACATGCGTCACTGTCACCACTGCATGGTTAACTGTCAAGCAAGTTACCATTCTGAATGTATTGATGCAACTATGAAGAAAGTATGCGACGTTGTTCAAGAAATTGGCTTAGACAGTGACGTAACCCTTTGTGAAATGTGATTCAGGCTGACAAGATTTAAGGTGATTGTTTAGGGCTCCTTTGTAATGACGTTAACAAACGTCCCTCTCAGAAACTCTATGGAATGTCCAGAACCACACACACGTGTTGTGACAGGGCCAGATCTACCATATGGGCACATGCCCAGAAGTTTCCCCCATTTTGTTATTATCTAAGAAATTAGTCAAAATGACTTGTTGGTGAGAATGCAGCTGGAAAGTGCAATTAGCCCTTCACTAAATCCCACCCCAAAAAGCGATTGTCCAATGCCAATCCAAATAGTTTAGCAACGGTTGCTATGCAGGTCAAGCTTTCTTCGCTGCTAACGTGCCTATTGGACAAGGATGGGTGGGGAGACTTAGTGAAGGGCTAATTGTGTGTAAAGCAGTAATGATGCACTAGATGAACTTTGTTCAAGGTAGGTGGGCTGCGTCTGCCATCCAGCATGCAGGCTTTGTTTACATTCTTCACGCATAGCGTGTCAGGTGGCTTGACAAAAAAAGGTAAAAACACTGAAATACACTGGCACTGGCGGATTCTGCTCACGATGTGGGTCAAATGAAAATAATGTGTATGTTAATGCCTGGCTGTCACTCGGGGACGGGGGAGGCAGCCGGAATAGAGGGTATACTGTGCGTGCGTGACATCATCATCATATACCCGGAAGTTATGCAGGAACGCCTACTGAGTGGCCAAAAACTACTTTCTGGCCTTGAAAGCCCATACATCCAAACAGAAAAGTCCTATCTGTCTTAAACAATGTTAAACAACGTTAAACTGCACTTTGCCACTCGATTTGCCACTCGATTTGCCATTGACATTATGCAAACGCATACCCACTATAGGCCAAAATAAATGCCAAAGAATTATATCGGGTTCGCAACTTCCCCCCGTCCAAGCATGCATTTGCAGGGGGGCCCTTTGAGTTTCAGTGCCCAGGGGCAGACATGGCGACTCCAGTTAAAAGACTCCTACTCAAGTCGCACTTGAGTTGCCACAAATGGGACTCTAGACTCGACTCAGACTCGCACCTCAAAGACTCCAGACCCGACTCTGTCTCAAGCTCCGTATTTTTAGACCCACATTAATGAACGATATGCCCGGGGAAAAAATCCAATCCTATCACTTTTTCCTTTCCCTCTCCCGCAGTGCAATTGCACAAATTAACCTCAGGTGCGCGGTCGGGATTTCATAACCACAGATATGGCGAGACGAGCACAATCTGATGCACGGTGGAGCCTTTCACTATTTAAAGTAAATTTAAAACGGCGAAAATAAACAAATATGTTTGGCTTCACATCAGCTATCCAAAGTCATTCAACTTTGCATTTGTTTAATATGTTGATAAGATAATAGGATTGTCTGTGAGGGAACGTTTTTGAAACATCGGGTTTCATGTGCGCTGTGACTGCTGACCTCGTTAAACACTATGTAATTAATGTTCACTGCATTAACGCCGTTCCATATGTTGCTCACCCCGTGCCAATAACGTAATGTTACAGTACCGATATAGTATAAATAATACAGGCTTATTTGGTTACAAAAATGCTTAGCAGTAGCCTATACTCCATTGTGCGTTGTGCATCATTGGTTATTTCCTCAAAAGAACAGATCTGCAAGCTGTCAACGCGCCATGATGAAACGGCGTGTCGACAGCTTGTAGGCGTAGTTACGCATTGGAACAAGCTGTGGGTTTGAGAGGCTGATTTATATAAACTGTAAACTTTATTAGATAAGTTGTCACTTTTTACGACGATAGCTGTAGCTCTGTTTTGGACCATATGCACGAATAAGATGGATAATAATAATAATAAAAGGTTCACGGAGACACTTACTTGGAGTCTTTGACATAACTCGTTACTTCAGTGGAAACGAAATGAAGATTACCTACTTCAGAGACGTTTAGGCTATTCACTCCTGTCCTGGAAATGGAAGAGAAGGTTGGCACTTTAACAGCCAACGTGAGTAGCCATTCCTGCCTTTCCTCCTGAAACTGGCTAACTATACTGTGGTGACTGTGAACTGCGGGGAATATTGGTGGTTACTGGCTCTCGTTACGCACACCAGTGCGCAAATTGATTTGATTGATATGATACGTATTAAGATATAGACGCAAGGAGCCTAAATGAATGAATGTATGTAGCCACAGTATGTTATTCTGATAAACATTCATTCCGTTTTTGTTTTTTTTGTCAGAAATACAAATTAATTGTATCTCAACCTTTTCAGGCCAGGGGACCACCCCCAAAACCATGTGGGGAACACACTGGGGGTTCCAACCCACTGTACTAATGTGCCATATTTCTGTTCACCTTGTCTCAGCATTACTCCAGCTGAGAGTCATGGACAGCCCGTACTGTGTCAAGGAAAGCCGCTACGTTAAGACTGCCTGTCTGCCAAAGCAGCGCTTCCCTGACGGCATGGTGTCGTGTGTGATCTCTGGATGGGGCATCACTGTTCCAGTCATAGCCATGCACCAAGTACCACCATGTATGTATCCAGCTACACATTACCCCCAATGTACCATGTTATATGTACAGTACTACACATTACCACCGTATTCATTGTCTGTGTTGGACAAGGTATACCTTCATTTTAAAGTAATACATCTCGTTACATATTACTGTCTGAGCAAGAGCAATTATATTATTATTAATTTCTAGTTACTTTTACCAAAATTATCAAATAGAACAACTAAATAGCCTAGATCTTTATTTTTTATTATTATTTTAATTATTATAATTTATTTATTTTTATTATTTTTACAAAAATCAATAAATGTCATTATAATTTGTATGCTCAGAGTTGTTCTTCATATCGACACAATGTTGGCCAATTTATTCATTCATTGAATGCATGATTTATTCGACAGTTACTTTTGTAACTACTTACCCCCAACACTGTTCATTGTCTGGGTTCTATGTTAGAACGAAACCAAACAGAATGTCTTCCTCTCTGTGTGCTCCTGACCATCAGGGTACCGTCCCAGCAAACTTTTGGACGCCCAGGTTCCCTTGCTCTCTAAGCATAGCTGCATGGCTCCACATGTCTATGGAGACCGACTGGACAATACCATGATCTGTGCAGGATACCTGACGGGAGAGGTTGACGCCTGCCAGGTGCGCGCGTGTGTGTGTGTGTGTGTGTGTGTGTGTGTGTGTGTGTGTGTGTGTGTGTGTGTGTGTGTGTGTGTGTGTGTGTGTGTGTGTGTGTGTGTGTGTGTGTGTGTGTGTGTGTGTGTGAGATTTATTTTTGTATTTTTGAGGGGCGCTAGCCCTTCCTATAATGTTTGTTTTTAGTTCAATGTTTGTTTTAAAAACGCCAATGACAATGAAGAGAAATTAATGTTTGTTTTGTCCCTAACACAAACATTAAATCCCATTAACAATAAACATTATTATTATTCACGTACACTCAATCTGTACATATGTTTGCACATGAATTGCGTGTGATTGACAACCTGTCACCCCTCAAAAATGCAGAGGTTTCTACAAAATATGGAATACTAAGTATTTACTTGCGCAAGCAGAGCACGCAAGTATTGTGGTCGGCTGTACCAGATGTGGTATGTATGTATGGTAGGCGTGTTTATAATCGGTCCATATAATCGGTCCAGCCGACCACAGTATACTTTACTGTGGTCTTTACGTTACATACATGTATAGTCATACATACATACATACATACATTACCTGTTACCCAAACAATATTGAAGCCTTTTGGCCCAGCCCTCCACAATATTTTCTGTTTCTCATTTGGCCCCTTGGGGAAAAATAATTGCCCACCCCTGCTCTAGCGTAAACACTGAAAACACCTTTGGCCCTGTAAAGCAACTTTGAGTACCTAGAAAAGTGCTATAAATCATATGTATTTTTATTAGGGATTAAGCCAGAAGGGGTGAAGACCCCTTATTGTTTTCGTGCAGGTCCGCCATTTTTCGCAGTTTTGGCAGTTCTGTGCTGTCGTTTTCCACGATATTCGTCAATATGGTGGAGGGTTGTGAGAATCGCTCAAGAACTGAAGCTCACAGTCATTCGTTGAAGGACCCTTGACATCTAGATCTCCCAATGAATGAATTATATGATCTGCTCTATGGACTCTTGACGTCCTTGAAATTGCATTTCCATTCATCTGTGTGTAGTCTCGACCCTGCTAATGCATGGTTGGTTGGCCGCGGGAGTACAGCGTTGACAGACAACCCCTTCAGCCAATCAGCGTAACAAATAAAGTGACAACATCTCCAGTCATCCAACCAGCTATTTAAAGAGGAGACGCTGTGAAGAAAGTGGCCTTTATGTCTTATCGCTGCTTGCAGCTATTTATTATTATTCTTTGTCTCTGTAGGGTGACTCCGGCGGGCCCCTGGTGTGTGAACAGACTGGAACTCACTATATCACTGGTGTGGTGAGCTTCGGGGACGGATGTGCTCAGAGGAACAAGCCTGGTGTTTACGCCAACGTCCACAGATATGTGGACTGGATCACTGAGATGATATCTAACCCTAACGCTAGGAACAGTGATTCTCAACCTCTCGACTATAATTATTAGCCCAGTGGTCTGGGGACCACCAGTGGTCCTTGAGGGGGTTCCAGGTGCTCCCCAGCTAAATGATGGGGAGAGTTGGTAACCAAATGCACCCTTATTAGATCTTTAACTTTAAAGGTGCATTTGGTTTCATTTTACATTCTCAAGAGTAAAAATGTTCTGCATTACTTAATTTACAAGAAGTCTACATACACAATTACTGTAGATAATGTAGAATAATTGTTATTTTGATCTTTGCCTTTTTTATTTAACCTTTATTTAACCAGTAAAAACCACATTGAGACTGAAGTCTCTTTTACAAGTGTGAATTGGCCAGGACAATAGGCAAAATAAGTGACACAACTCTGCCAGTAACAAAAAATACACAACAAAAAACAGGACAGACATACAATGCTCATAAATACAGTACCCACTACCGAAGAATCTTAAAGGGATGCCTGTTATCTCTCCTATATACCACATCAATACAGCATGGAATTGGAGACTAAATCTTATCTAATGATAACAAATAATCTTTGTCTGAGAGGCTAAATCTCATCAAATACCAAATAAATAATGGACATTGATATGAAAAGGGTTGAAAACCACTGTATTAGCCCAAAACCCAGGAAAGCGTATGTCATTTTAGATTTCAGCATTAGGTATTCAATTATGCAAATTTATGGAAAAATGTTGAAGATGTTTGAATAATTTGTTGTAGAATCTGTCTTAATGGGTTAGTATATATACAGATGTTATGTTAAATATTTCAAAACATATGAAAACAAAATGTGTGGAGGTACTTCCTTTCCCTACTAGCAGTGTGCACAACTCATCTGGTGGTGATGTCCAGTGAACCGAGTACTGAGCCATGTCCAAAACATTGACTCAGGGCATCTGATCTGAAATGGATGGACCCGTATGGACTATACAGGTTGGCATTTGTAGTCTTATTTAGTGGTGATGGTGGCTGGAATTTATATTTTTATTTAGCAGTGATGGCCTGTGGGGCTTTTGTTCTCTTCATGAGGTTTGGAACAAACAGCAGCCCTGAAGCTCTCTCAATGGTTTCTATGGGAACCAGAAAACATTCCAGGGGGATCTTTTCGTCGACTGGCAAGTTGGGCATGATGTAAGAATGAAGCTCCACCCCATCTGACCGCTCCAAAATCAACACCTTGAAGAAGTGTGTTGGCACGGCAACGTGGTTCCGTCCCAACACCTGGTACCTCACATGCAGCTTCCCATCCGGCTCCTGTCTGGGCAGGTACAGCGGTGCAGACGTGCAGACGCAGGTGCAGACGTAAACATTGCAGTAATCTTTGAAAAACTGGAAAGAAATGCAGAAATCACAGCATTCCATCTTTAAGCATAACTAGAGTGGTGCCCATTGGGAACTGGCCTAGTTGGAATGATGCACATGCTCCACCCAGTGTTCCTTTTATGCCCATATATGTAGTTCTTTGTCAGGCATGTCCAAATATGGAGTCTATGCCGAAGTCAGAATATATTTGTGATGTCAGAACAGGCCAGGCAGAGGCCATTTGTGGCGGTTCTGGAGAACCGTGGGTCCGCCCCACCCAGTTGTCTGTCTACCTTTTATGCCCATATATATATATATTAGTGCTGTCAGGCGATTAAATGTTTTAATCGCGATTAATCGCATGATTTGTGTAGTTAATCGCGCGATTAATAGAAAAACCTTTTTTGCTCTAAATTCAATGATAATTGAAAATGCTGTATTGTAGAGATGCTCCGATCACGTTTGACAACATTAATGATACTTTTTTTATTTACCTTTTTTCCACATGACGTATGAAAATTATTATTTTATGGCTTGCCCATTTTCTCTCTTTTGAATAATTCTGTGCAATTAGCACATTCAACACAAACAACTGTTTCCATAAAACAAACTAACATAGGCTACTCTATAAGCAGAATCATGAATAGGCCTATTTAATTTATAAAAAAGGAGAAGAGAGAGAGCAATGTGTTTGTGGCTCAAACTTTGTCTAATATTGTTTTAGAGCAGTGGTTCTCAAACATTTTCATGCCAAGAGCAAAGGACCCCCAATATTTTTTCAATCTACAAAAATAATCCCAAAATCGCTTATAAATTAAATTAAATTACTTACTAATCGCTTATTTGGCAACACTGGCCAAAAACGACCAGTGTTGCTTCTTTTTGTTTTATTTTGTATAGACCTAGGTGGCTTGTTTCTGCCATAGAGTTATACTGTTATACTATAACACCTCTGGCTTCTAGCCCTAAGCTTCTAGCTAGCTGGTGCGTCTGGCTGCTGCCTGCTGCTCGACTCGTCTCTGTCTGTGTACTGTCAGTCCCAGCTCCGTGACTGGGAGATGGGACTGGGAGATCGAGATGGGACTGTGGATAGCCTGGATAGAACTTTCTGTTACATTTAAATCCATAAACAAGTACCACGAGGCATAACGGTATAACGAGGCACAGCTGTTTACAATGCGATGCAACATTAACAGCGGGGGTTTTGCTTTTGCTTGGTCTGGATGGATGAAGCAAAACCTTTATGAAATGTAAATGGAAGGCTGTTACTCCACTTAAAACATCCTAACAAGGGGTCTGGGAAGGGAGTGCATTGCAGGAACCAGTATTCCTCAACATCCCGCCTGCCAATCGCTGTGTCTTTTTTTGTTGCATTAATGCGATAGAAAAAATTGTGCCGTTAATAAGGTGTTGCGTTAATGCATTAATAACGCGTTAACTTTGACAGCATTAATATATATATATATATATATATATATATATATATATATATAATATATACCAGTAAGACGACTTCATTTTCCTTCCTATATACCCAGGGTAGTAGCTGAGCACAAGTGCTCATTTTCAGCAACGCCCTGCACATTGAAAACACAGACAGACACACACATTAAAACCTGGGAGCTGACCAGTACAACCTCAGTCTTATACTGTTGGCCACTAAGCAGCTCCACTGGAGCAGTTGGGGGTTCAGTGCCTTGCTCAAGGGCACTTCAGCGGTGTTGGGTGAGTGATGACCAATCACTTCTCGACCCAGATTTTTCCTGTCCATCCGGGGAATCGAACCAGCAACCTTTCAGCAACAAGGGCGCTCCAGATGTCAAAATGATGGCAGAACAGGACAGCTCAATGTGGAGGGAGATCAGGTCCAGATCCCGGGCAGAGGCCTTTTGTGGTGGTTCTGGACAACCGTGGGTCCAACCGACTTGACACCGGGCACTGGACTCCCTGTGGGTGTGTGGAACACGTGTGTCGAATTTGATTCTTCTTTTGGTTCTTGAGTTTCTATAAATATTTTTCTACCAAGGTTAAGGAAAACAAATCAGTTTGACCTAAAGCTGGCCCAAGTCCATGTTCTGTCTATAGCTTCGCTTGATATTTCATTATAGAAACATGTTGGCTGACCTTGTATCTTCAAGGAAAGACAAAACAGTTTCTACTCTTACACTGTACAAGTGTACATTGTTCTCACCTTCACTCAGATCAGCCATATATGAGTCTCACACCGATTCTTATTCAGAACATCTTGATTTTGTTTTGTTAAATGTACATTTATTTTGCCACTTCTCTCCAAAGTTTCATCTTTATGCCAGTTAACCTGCTATTGATAAAAGACGTGCACACTATGGGCACGTGCTGAGTGAGAAATAATGGGCAAAACACTGATGGGCTCCACTTAATAAATGTATTGCACCCTTTAAAGTTCTGTGAAGTTTCAGGCTCACATGCTCTTTATCAGACACTGCTATTGTAACCTACGGGCTGACCTGCCGGCAAGGAGCCCCCACCGGGAGGATATAGCACCTCCGCTCTGCTCATCTCTCGTTCAACACCTCCCACTGACAGGCACTGCTCCCATGACGCAGAGATTGTAGATTATTTTTAGTTTTACAGTTTGGCCAGCTGTTTTAGACATGGTCACTAAACTACTGCTACCCCATGCACACGCACGCACGCACGCACACACGCACACAGTCACACACACACACACACACACACAATGACTGTTCTAAGTGATTATAATGTTATTGTTCTATGCTTTTTATTTATTCGAAATGCATAATGTATGAACTAGTGTTGTAGTACTCGAGTCCGGTCTCGAGTCCACATTTTGTTTGTGTTCTTGTCTTCCCCAGGTGTTTCTCATGTGTAATCAACCTCATGTGTATATTAGTCTTGTTCCCCAGTCAGTCCTTGTCGAGTCAATGTTTGGTGTCACTTCATGTTCAGTGTTAGTTTGTGATTGTGATGTTTTCTCAGTTTTTGTAATAAATCCCCAATATTGGATTTTGAACTATGCCTGCCTTGCTGTCCTGCATTTGGGTCCTCGCCACACCACCAGAACACATTCACATTCACATTAACATTACCAGTAACTTTCCCTAAAGGGTGAGGTTGTGCTGAAACAGCTTCTTAATACGGCACAGTTGAGAAGCAGTAGTTAAACTATTAATCTGGTGTCAGTGAGGTCAGATGAAGAGTTGCTGGCCAGCTCCATATATTCAGATCTAGTATGTCAAACCATGTATGGCTATCCAGGGTTTGATGAGGTCAGTGTCGTTATCTTCATATATAGAGATCCAGGTGATGATAGTCAGCTCCACATATGGAGATCCATGTGTTGTACCGACTTGTTTCATTTGCAAGTGTGACTCGCAACCACACTGGTTATCATGAGACTGTCACGATATGGCCATATATTGACATAAAACGCACGCACGCACACACACGCAGGCACACACGCAGACACACACACACACACACACACACACACACACACTGTAAATTAACAGTTAAATTAACACCTAGGATTTTGTTATTAGGAGTGAAGTCATAGTGACATCTGTACTGTATGTTTGCCACCTGAGTGGCCATTGGATCACCATTTCTATTATTTAACCCACAGCTTTATAAAGGAGAAAAGATATGTTTAAAAAAAGCTAATATATCATATTTAGATTTCAATTCCAGTTTAACCAATTTCAACCTGACAAAGTGGTTCTTGCACCAACCCTACTAAACATGCTAATTGGTATAGGGTAGGTAGGATCCCTTTAATTTCAAACCTTCCAGAAGTTGAACAGCTGCACAGTAGCTGATAACTCTAGATTAATCTGTGTAAATATGCTACAATGCAGGGACTAATGGGAAAATAATAATGAGTCCTGTTGAAATGCAAACTCATCCTCTGCACAAATCAATGTTATCTGAATTCATTAATTGCCTGTGCAACACAGTTTTATGGAAACTGTTCTGTCAAGGAATTGTGTAGCCTAATAATGATTATAGGATTGGTGGTCTGGGTCCAATGTCCACAAGAGGGTAGCATTGCTTAAACAACAAATATCCCCAGTAAACCGCTGTACATTCTTAAAGCTACTGTATGGCCTGATAATTATTATTGAATATTATTATTATTATTATTATTATTATTATTATTATTATTATCATGCTAACATTTGGTGTTGCCCTTGATGGTGGCTGATTAAAGCCTGAGCACACAAACATGTTGCATTATGATCTGCTAATAAGCTCAAAACTAACTTTGGATTGTGAACAATAACTAGACTAGAGAAACACTTGTGGACAGTCTGTCTGGCAGCTGTATTACACAGGATATGTAGGCTAAAGCACCAATGGCCGCTTCACTAATGATCTGTGATAATGATGTAAATTATGTGAAACACTGAGACACTCTGCTGCATGAAATCTCCTTCTAACAAAAACAATGACAACAGTGTGTGTGTGTGTGTGTGTGTGTGTGTGTGTGTGTGTGTGTGTGTGTGTGTGTGTGTGTGTGTGTGTGTGTGTGTGTGTGTGTGTGTGTGTGTGTGTGTGTGTGTGCCTGTGTGTCTGGTAATTTAATTTGAACCTCCTAAGTCCCAATGATTTATGCTGCAATTATTTCCGTTAATTTGTACCCACTACACCAGCAGGTGTTTCATATTCCATCCCAACCACACATACTGTACACACACCACACCACCCTCCTCATTACAATTTACAATTTAGGCATTTAGCAGACAGTCTTATCCAGAGGCAGAGGGACTTACAAATAGTCAGGCCTGGAGATGGCTTTGCAAAAGGAGCTGGCTAGACTCCTTGGTGATGAAGGGTCTGATCCTCCAGATGGATCGTCATCATTATTGACTCTTCTCAGAGCTGTGATATATTTATCAAGTTCACACCAGTTCTAGACTTGTGAGAGCAAATACTTGTGAAAGCCCCTTTTACCCAATTAGCAGATTTTAACCACTTGAATTCTGAGCAAGCAAACATTCATGTCCAGCTTTGAGGGTTTGTGTAAACACATTATTTTGCTGCCGTTTCCTATGACTAGTTTTGAGTGTTTGTGCACATTAGGCCAGTGTAAAGGTGTAAACACAAACATTGATGACAAAAGTGAGGACACAAATTGTTATCTGGCCGGAATGAGATAACGTATGATGATAAGAGGTCCCTCACTTCACACATGTGTGATTTATTTTCAAAAACAGCTGATTCACAAGCTGTGAGCTGAGGGGATTTGGGGTAGAGGGAAAAGTAGGCGGCCATATAGACCACTGCAAACCCTGGTGAAGATAGACGACTGCAAACCCTGGTGAAGATAGACGACTGCAAACCCTGGTGAAGGAAGAAAGTATGCAAGTGGTTATTGGCCGTGCTGTTAGGAGCAGCAAGCGTTGCCGAGCATGTGGCCTATAGGGTGGGCAGGAGCCTATCTGTTTCCGTAGCATGTGGCCTATAGGGTTTCCGTATCTGTTTCCGTAGTGCAAGGTTAATTGTTACAATGAATAAGTAAAGACAAGAAGAGTGAGAGAAGAATGCCACAAGCAAGTTGTGCCACTGCAGATTTTGGCAGCTATAGTCAGAACTATGATGATAGTATAGTTCAGTATAATTAATTTATAAGCAGTTGAGACACCCACGTTTCAAATTGATGTTGAGTAATGTTTAGGTTTAGGTTCAGTAATGATTCCGAAAACAAGAAGTTCATGTCTGAATGATGCTAAACCATTATTCTGGTAAATACACAGATGTTGATTCATTAAAGCTGCACTGTGTGCCAAGCACAGCCCCACTACCACTGAAAGGGCATTGTGTTTCAAAACATGCCTCTTCCCCCGGGCTTGACACATGTAAAATGACACATGTACACGTAACGTGAATTATTTATTTTATGTTTTGTTACAATACGTTTTAAATACGTAGCACTCTCTCTCTCTCTCTCTCTCTCTCTCTCTCTCTCTACTTTCTTTCCTTACTCTTTACCTGCGCTGTAACTCTTAACTGTTGTGCTGTCTCTAGGCTATCTATCTAACTATCTATCTATCTATCTATCTATCTATCTATCTATCTATCTATCTATCTATCTATCTATCTATCTATCTATCTATCTATCTATCTATCTATCTATCTATCTATCTATCTATCATTACTATAGACTATAGAGAGTGCAGTTACAGGGTTCTCACTGTCTCTCTGGCTCTTTAATAAGCAGAAAATGAATAAATCAGGAGAAGTAACTCATAAATAAATGTAATCAAATCAGGAGAGAGAACTCATACAGGAAACGGGATAAACAACTGAAATTGGAAGTGGTAAAACAAACAAATATGCAGACAAAATTGGAACTGGAACACAAGTTGGCAAATGTCTTTCTGGGCTTCTACTGTTGGGATGTCATTTGTAACCCACCTGAAAATGTATTTTCTGTTAAATGGAACAGCTGGAGAGATGGGGTTACCCATGTTATTAGCAATGTTTACTATATCGGACTATAAAGCTTTAACTTTTTAACAAAAACATTATTATTAATAATTACTACTACTACTACTACTAGTAGTAGTACTACTACTACTAATAATAATAATAATAATACTAATAATAATAACTTGAATTTATATAGCGCCTTTCAAGAAACCCAAGGACGCTTTACAAAACAGAAGTGAACAAATGTCACTTCAGTGCAGACTTGAAAGAGTCCAATGTAGGCACCTGGCGAATCTCCAAGGGGAGAGGGTTCCAGAGGGCAAGGGGGGGGCTGCCACATAGAAGGCTCTATCGCTGAGGGTCCGCTTTTTCGCATGACGGGTGGTGAGGAGCTCCATGTCCGAAGACCTCAGGTTCCGCTCAGGGGTGTAGTCCTTGAGGGACTGGGGTGGTTAATACTGGGAGAGAGCCTCCTTGTAGTCCATTACGTGGTCTTTGAAAGCCAGATGGTGGACAGTGAGGCCAGTTTTCTTGTAGAGCCTCTCCAGCCGTCGACCATCAGCCTTCATGACTCTGAGCTTCATGACTACTACCACACAACTCATAATAATCATAAATAATAAACGACCACAGTCGTTACAATGATAAACTGTATATAGGCCTATACAGAATACATAGGCCTATACTACAACACTTGACTGCTGACAATTTCCCAAAGCTTATGGGATTTCTTGGATTTAACAGTCACATCAAATAAGGCCAACTGCATTTTGAGTTAGTAGCCTACGGTATAGCAAGTTTCCTAATAACTGATTTTCAAATGAAGATCATTGAAGCATGTTTGTGATTACCAACGTCTCGGCAGATAACTGCCTTAATTCCTCAGAGTGAAGAAGGCTGTTATCTGCCGAAACGTTGGTTTCTATGCTCTGCGTCCATAATACAAATATTGGCACTTTGGCTGCCAGTGTGCATGGCCATATTTTAATATTTAATATATTTTAATATTGACTTATAGGGAACCACATACGTTATATTGTAACTTCAACCCCAACAAGATGTGTGGGTGTCAGAAGACCCCTAGGCTTGAAGATAACTGATGGCCTTGCTGTTTCCATGGCAATGCTATCACAGATATAACTACGGGAGTTTCACATACTCATCAACATGTACATATACAACACACTGGAAACTACTACCCCTTTCTCAAAGGGGACTTCCACAGAAAGATTGTGTGTTTGCTGTAGATAATAGGTACGTAGGTGGTCTAGACTCTAGAAACAGGGCACCCAAACCTTAACCATGGGGCAGTCACCAAAACATTGGCCGTGAATGACACCTCCTTTCTATGGTAAATTGCATTCACCTCCCCTTGTGGTCTCCTAGTTCGTTTTGAAAGAATCCAGTGATTTAGTCTACATAGTTTGTAATGGATGGTGTCAGAGCATTCCACATTTTGGTGGCGGAGTAGTAAAATGATTGTTCTAGACTCGAGTAGGCCTACCAGCAGTGGTGTAAAGCAACTAAGTACATTTACACAAGTACTGTACTTAACTATAATTTTGATGTATTTGTGCTTTACAGAGTATTTCCAATACATTTACTTCTACTCCATTACATCTCAGAGCCAGAATTTGTACTCCACTACTATAAGTAACTTTGTTACTAGTTACTTTGGAGATTTTAATTTTGATTAGAAAACAGGCATTAACCACTTCAACCCTATATACTGTACACATTTCGGCCATTTGACAATAGCAGATCTACAAGCTCACAATGCATCGCAATGTGACGCATTGTGAGCTTGTAGATTGGCTATTTTCAAAACATCTTGTACACATTTTTAACTTGTGAAATGGGATATTCTGCAATATGATTACTTTTACTTTTAGTACTTTAAGTACATTTTGATGTATCTACAATGTGTCGTGATGTGACGCATTGTGAGCTTGTAGACCGGCTATTTTCAAATGGCAGAAATGTATACTATATAGGGTTGAAGTGGTTAATGTATTCTAATTTTCTAATCAAAATTAAAATCTCCAAAGTAACTACTAACTAAAGTTTTAAAATAATTGTATTGGATTAAAAGTAAAGTAAAACTGTTGGATTTTATATGTAGTGGAGTAGAAGTAAAAGTAATGGAAATGGGAAATTCTCTGGTAAAGTACAAATGCCTCAAAAATGTACTTAAAGTACAGTACATAAGTAGGCCTAAATGTACTAGTTACTTACAGCACTGTGTAAATCTCTGCTGTTGGACAGAAATCATATCAAACCAACCTTTTTATGATTACAGTTCTTGGGCAGTTTGTAGTCTCGTACTTTTATTATGTAGTGATGTTCTAGTGTTTCCTGTTTTCCCTAGTTTATACTGTTTCTGTCTAACCTCCCTGTGATAATTCGTTTTCTCCACCTGTGTCCTATTAGTCTCCCAGCCAATCCCTGTGTTGATTGTTAGGTCTGTTCACCTTTGTATTGTTATCCTGTGTCTACTTAAAGGGTAAGACCACTTTTTGAGAGGTTTGGATTGTTTTCTTACCTTATTATGGGCAAACTATTCCATGAGTTATTTTGTGCCGTTTATTAGCAATTTAAGAAATAAAAAATAGTCGCTCATTGACTTCCATTGTGACGGGGAAACAGCTCTCAAAGTCACTCTTTTAGCACATAAACCAACGCAACAAAAGCTGACAGTTTGGAAAACTCATGCGGTTTTATTTTCATCTTTTAAGATAGATTTATAAAGTTACTATTTTGGTCGGAGATATACTGAAGCAGTACTCCGGCGTTTCCAACTCTCGCGGGGACATCTTGCGAGGTTTCGTTTGTAAACAACTTAACAAGTCTCCACGCTGTTTGAGATGCATCCCAGCTGCAGCCTCGCATAGGCCTCGATCACACCTAAAAAACATTTGTCTTGTCCGTGTCTTGTCCGTGTTTAATGGCCGCCTCAATGCATTTCCAATGAAAGTCACATGGTTTGACCAAACATTTGTTTGATGCGAGGGAGGGGGGCACAACACAGCAATCAAACAAAAATGTTTGGTCAAACCATGGCTTCCATTGGAAATGCATTGAGGCGGCCATTAAAAACGGACAAGACACAAGATGGGTGTTTTTTAGGTGTGTGTGAAGCCATATGAGCAGTCCCTTCAAACACGTCTCCTTCAAACACGTCCATTGTGTATGTTTTTAGTGACAAGCGGACAAGATCAAATCCATTTGTTTTCATCCCCGTCGTGGCTCAACGGCATTCTAATAATACGTTTCAGGAGTGGGTGTACAGTTTTGGTCCAATCAGAAAAGTCGTCTTTTTCAATTGCCGAGTTGATGGCATCAAAAAGAAGTTGCTTGGCCTGGTAGCATTTTGAACATTGGAAGTGAAATCGCCATTATAACCAGCTGTCCCTGCCCTCCCACGAAATGTTCAAATAAAGTTGTTGAGAGATACAAAATGTCTGTTCACTTGTCCAAAATCGTAACATTGGCTTTCAAAGTTTGCAGGATTGGCCCGTTTTGAACAAAAAGCCTCTAATCATGAACGCAGCGTGCAGTTTATGTGCAATCTTTCGCACACTTTCCTACTAGGCTGAGGAATATATCCCACCCTTTTCACATTGGCCTGTTATAGCGCCACCAACAGGTGGATTTTTGCAAAACACATTTTTGGAACAGAATGCCTCAAATCATCCAATTGCCATCAAAGGCATTAGAAGAAATGGCACCCTCTTCACATTGGCCTGTTATAGCGCCACCAACAGGTGGATTTTTGCTAAACACATTTTTGGAACAAAATGCCTCAAATCATCCAATTGCCATCAAAGGCATTAGAAGAAATGGCACCCTCTTCACATTGGCCTGTTATAGCACCACCAACAGGTGGATTTTTGCAAAACAAATTTTTGGAACAAAATGCCTCAAATCATCCAATTGCCATCAAAGGCATTAGAAGAAATGGCACCCTTTTCACATTGGCCTATTATAGCGCCACCAGGAGGCCACGACCTGGCACTTTTTCTAGTTTTACTCTACATCATCCAGTGTGCAACTGTTTCTATCCTTCCCCCCCCTCTGCCACTCAGGTGGAAGAGCGCATCACCGCATGCCTGGCTGACATCTCACAGTGGATGTCCTCCAACCACCTCAAACTGAACCCAGACAAGACTGAGCTTCTCTTCTTCCCAGCTAAGTCCTGCCCTATGCGGGAGCTAACTATTTCCGTAGACAACGCCCTGGTAACGTCTGTCCCAACAGCCAGGAATCTTGCATGGTGTTGTCCTGGACAGTCAGCTCTCGTTCAAAACCCACATCACAGCTGTCACTCGATCCTGTAGGTTCACACTCTATAACATACGACGAATTAGACCGTTCCTCACCCAGGAATCAGCCCAGCTCCTAATCCAGACAACAGTCTTGTCAAAACTCGACTATTGTAACTCCCTCCTTACTGGCCTACCAGCATGTGCACTTAAGCCTCTCCAGCTGATCCAAAATGCCGCAGCTCGCTTGGTCTTCAACCAGCCAAAATTCTCACATGTCTCCCCCCTGCTCCGCTCCCTCCACTGGCTCCCGGTCGCTGCCCGCACAGAATACAAAACTCTGATGCTGGCATTCAAAGCAACCAAAGGTATGGCTCCCCCATATCTTCCAAGTATGATCGAACCCTACAAACCCTCCCGCACACTCAGATCAGCCAACGCAGGGAAGCTGGAAGTACCCTCACTAAAAACGCCGGGACAACGCTCCATACGTCCCAAACTCTTCTCCCTTCTGGCTCCAAAACTGTGGAATGCACTTCCCATTGCAGTCAGAACTGCAGCATCACTCCCAATCTTCCGCCATAGTCTGAAAACCCACCTTTTCAGACTCCATCATGGCCCATAGCACTTACCCCACCCCCTTAGATAGCATTTCTGTAGACTTAGATAGCATCTGATACAGACTTATAGCATGTTATGTAGACAGCACTATAATTGCATTGTATGTAGTCATAGTACATATGTACATAGTACATATGTATAGCTTAGTAGTATATATGTATAGTTTATAGCTTTATTATATAGATATTCCACTGTTACTTTCTTAGCTTACGCATGTTTCTTTTTTTTTTTTTTTTAAGATATTTTTTTGCGGCTTACGCCTTTTATTGATTTTTGAAGGGACAGACAGTAGGCTGACAGGAAACGGGAGAGAGATGGGGGGATGACATGCAGTAAAGGCCGTGTCAGGTCCGGGAGTCGAACCCGCGGCACACTGCGACTGGATTACCAGTCTGGTGCCCAGACCGTTACGCTACGGCCTGGGCCTTACGCATGTTTCTTGATACATGTTTTTATGTGATGTATTCCCATGCTTTTTTGTTCTTGCTTAATGTAAGTCGCTCTGGATTAAGAGCGTCTGCTAAATGCCTAAATTGTAAATTGTGCGACACAGCAAGCAATGCAGTGCTGACCTGTAAACAGCATTGCACGCTCATTTACCATTCAGCGCCTTCATGAAAACTACAAAGAAAAAAGTTGTGACATACGTCAGCAACACGTGGAAGGAGAATAAAAATAACTAAGAAGTAACAAAAAAGAGCTGCCTGGCAGAACAATCCCATCAAAGAAAATTGCAACATGACGTGAAGTAGCTGGTGGTAGATTTGGAACACCAAACAATAGTGGTTGATGAGATAGGCCTACATGCATGTTTTGAATATGAAGGGACCTGGAAATTATTGATGGTTGCATCAGCACACCAAGGAAACGAAGCCATACACGAAACGAAATGTACCGAGTCCGACTGTCTTTTTACAAATGAATAGGCCTCATTAAATTTGACAAACACAGCAACGTTTCAAAATTCAAAATGTACCATTCTCAAAGCCTACTACCACTGTCCTATTTATACTTTGTTGTAAGGTGGCGTCTCGCAGCAGGGGACATTTCTGTGAGCTTGTATAGATCAGCCATTTGAGGAGAAAAATCGGGTTTTAGAATCTGCTGCGTTCGATGACTCGTATTTGGAGATTGCGCATCCTGGCGTGATCACAGAAGCGTTACATTTACGTCATATACTCATGGGCCAACTTGATTGGTTCAGGTCTGACACGTGGGCGCTCCAAGGGATAGAGTCTACCTGCAGGCCATGTGTCGTCATTGCTTACATTCTTGGGGTGGGACGTGGCTGCCCTTAGGGCAATGTGCGGTCCATCAGAGTTTTATGGGCAGGAGTTTTGGACTGGGTCCAGACTTCGGGATTCATTAAGGGAGTTTATCATATCTCCCAATGCGAGTCATTGAGCACAGCAGATTCTAGTAAAACTGTAGGTTACGGAGGTAACCCCTGTTTTATAACTGCAAGCCAGATGACTTGCCAACATCCCCTTCTTGATGCTTGAGAAGAATTGGGGCCGCGCCAACGTAAATACGCTTGCGTTGTTGCCCCTCAACTTCTCTGCCCGTACAGAAAAGAAATGCAGGTCTCATTGAAAATGAACTATAGGCGCGTTAAATCGATTCCCGTTTGAAAGGCCCTTCAGGCTGCGCAACAGTAAATTGGTGGTGAAAACCAACCAAACGCTTGATGAATTGAACAAGGTGGACCCTCTTGTAAACAAGTGTAATGCTTTATTGGGTCATCCACTCACAGTTAACAGTCTTTGTATTGAGTTGTGCTTAAATGTACTGTAATTCTGCAAACTGTTAATAAATATTTAAATCAATATCAATCAAACGCTATTTTCGTGCTTGGACAGACCCAGCCAGGGACCCAGGGACCCACATAGCTGTCTATAGGAGTGGTTGCACCAATCAAAAACACTGTAGTTAGTGGGTATTGTATTGGACATTTGTGAATTGTATCTGGAATGTCATGTAAGCCAGGAGGACTGGCAACTGCAGAGGACCAGAGTTGTGTAGTTTCTGAAATGCATCGCATAGCCTAAAGCCCCGAATCCCCGATAGGCTACGTTCCCACTTCCCTCAGTCCCTATACGCTCATAGGGACTGAGCGAACGTATCGGGGCTATACGCATGCATATAATATCGTGTCAGACTGTCAGTCAGTGTCATTTAGAAACCTTATCAGAGGCGTTCTCTCTGTAAAAGCAGTGACAGCCAGCTGGTGAGAACACAAACCAAGTTCCTCAAGTTCCATCTATGGGAGTGAGTGAGTGAGTGAGTGAGTGAGTGGGTGGCTGAGTCTGTCTCATCCATAGAGTTATAAGGTCTCATCTCACTGTGCTAGCAAAAAAAACTCTGCGCGCGCGCGCTCTCTCTCTCTCTCTCGCACGCACGCGCACACACACAGTGACACACACACACACACACACACACACACACACACACACACGCAGTCACACACACACACACACACACACACACACACACACACACACACACACACACACACACACACACACACACACAGTCACACACACACACACACACACACACACACACACACAGAGAGGGGGGAGAGAGAGAGGGAGAGAGAGACGGTGCCTCCTCCTCCCTTTGCTCGCATGCGGCTGTGGAACTGAGCCCAAATGCTCTGACGAGACGCCGCGGAGACAGCCGGGCAGCTACTGCTAGCCGAGATGCGCCGCCGTTCCACCGACTCTCAGGTACAGTGACCGTGGTGTGTGACGCACCAAAAAATGACACTTCCCAGACTTGTGCCCGTGAGTGAGCAGCAGTGCACACAGACAGACACTTAGGGCAGGATAGCGCTGCTACTGCACCAAAAAAAACGTATATCCTCTTTCTTCAAAGTAGAGCCTTTATTGTGCACGCCTTTTCATAAGTGCACCGAAACGGTAGTTTCGTTGTGTTCAGTTCGTTTATAATCACAATGTCTGGTTTAATGGTCTATGACTATCTTGCCGACGGTGACGTCTACCGAGTTTCATTCTTCTGCGTGATGTCACCGTTTCTTTCAGCTGGTTCTACGCTCTGCCGCTCCGCGTCTCCCAAAGTGAGAGAGAGCCATTCTGCAACGTGCGTCCCCGAGGCGACACACCACGGACACGGCGCGCTGCATGGAGGACAGGACACGCTGCCGGAGTCTAGACCTACTGCCTGCAACAGACACCTTGAAAGCATATTGTCAACTCTTTGGCTGATGGAAGATTTGTTCCGTGATGTCTGCACATGGAATAGCTCAATAGGCACACTATCCCCAATTCCCCTACACCAGGCTCCTGTTATTTAATCACCTAGTGTGATTTAACCGAAATAATAGCACGATATATTGGAGATATTGTTATGCACGCGTGATAATGATACCCCTAGAGCCTAGGCCATACTTCTTTTCTACTTCTTTTTTTACCTTTGCCATTTTGCTGACACTTTTATTAGGTTATTGCAAATGAACTGTGGTGATATATGGACATCGCTGAGTGGGGATGGTAGGCTAAGTTATGGAAGGGCATCGTTTATGAAAAGTCGTCACTCTTCTTGATGGTGGATATGACGACGAAGAAGAGCAGCCCGAGGATGCCGGGTGGGATAATTCGGGATGTTCCAGTGGTGAACAGCTCTCCAGCGGTGGCGACCAACGCAGAGGGAGAAGAGATCGAGGTCTTGGAGAGCACCGATGTTCTCCCCGTGGCCCCCGAGGACGTAAGTCTACCCTGCTCTGTTTTCTCTAACCCCCATCATCCACAGCACAGCCTACCGTTAGGGCTATCACAGTCACACTCAGCCTCAAATCTGAAACAGCATAATAATAGATGAGTGTGGTGAACTGTCATATGAGGCAGATATAGGCTCAGGTGTTTTATACACACACAAGTTGCATTTCACGTGTCTCGCCCAGTGGTCTTTCACCGTGGCTCACTGACCACAGCTAGACAGACAGTGCAGAGAAGAAAGTTAATTATAGCAACTTAGCAAGGCTGCGAAACTATACCAAACGAAACAGGCAGAAAGAACATTGTCTGGAGGAGATTGGTACCCAGACCTGTCACCTCACTGTATTTCACCTGTCTCATATTTTCACCCTCTTCCCTTGGCTCACTCATCCCCTGCTCTCTCTCTCTCTCTCTCTCTCTCTCTCTCTCTGTCCCTGTCTCAGCAATGGAAGTCTCTATTTGACAAGGTAGGTATGGATACCGCTATACAGTACTTGTGTACTTGTGCTTTTCAGACTTTCTTTGATTTGCATGTTCATCTATTTGAGCTTTGCTGATTCCTATAAAGCGTTCATCTGTGCCATTTGTGCTCGGGTCTGGCTTTCATTTGTTTTTTTAAGTTGAGAGGATCTCAGTGGTGCTTATTTAACAAAATGAGGCAATGTGTTTTGGCAATTGGCAATGACACCTTCAATTGAAATTGGCTAATAAAAATCACAGCAAAGTCTTGATGTCACCTGTCTATTATGACGTATAATATGCCTACACTTAATTGCACACTAATGACATTGACCAATTCCTTTGACTTTGTCTTAATATTCCTCCCTATATGTCGTAACACAGTGGACAGTAATCATGGCGTGATAACCTTTAACCCAGTTGTGGTTTTGTCAAACCTGCTGTCACCTTTATTGGAGAAAGGTGCCTGATTAATGACCAGTGCAGGTTTAGATCCCTGTCTCTGACCCATATGTTTGCAATTAGAGTGATACATAATCCTGGTTTATCAGTCAGTCAGACCCCTTGGCAGGTGTGCCGCATGCACGCACGCACGCACGCACGCACGCTGCACGCACGCACTCACACACACACACACACACACACACACACACACACACACACACACACACACACACACCACAAGGCCCACACACACTCATCACAAGGCCCACAAGGCCCACAAGGGACAAGTAACATAGGCTGGTTGGTTGATCTGAACAGCAGCAGGTCGTCTGACAGACGGCAAATGGACCCCTACCACCACTGTTGTAAACACACGCACGCATGCACGCACGCACACGCACACGCACACGCACACACACACACACACACACACACACCCCGTGGGGCTGCCCCAGCACCTGCCTATCCTGGGGCCCCATACTCTCTCTTGAGGATGAGTGTGTGTGTGTGTGTGTGTGTGTGTGTGTGTGTGTGTGTGTGTGTGTGTGTGTGTGTGTGTGTGTGTGTGTGTGTGCGTGTGCGTGTGCGTGTGCGTGTGCGTGTGCGTGTGTGGTGTGTTCAGAGGTTAGGGTAAAGGCTTGAGTCAGAGGCTCGTGTCAGACTCACTCTTTCAGCAGGGACTGGGGGTCCCATGGGAATATGGGAATGGCTAGCCATGGCATAAGGTGTGTTTGTGTGTGTGTGTGTGTGTGTGTGTGTGTGTGTGTGTGTGTGTGTGTGTGTGTGTGTGTGTGTGTGTGTGTGTGTGTGTGTGTGTGTGTGTGCGTGGTGCGTGTGTGCGTGTGTGTGTGTGTGTGTGTGTGTGTGAAGGGGGTATTCTGTGGACAGGCATTAAGTGGGACTCTCAATCCACTGCCTTTATGCTCGCGGCATTGCTTTGAATTTCCTCAAGTGGCCTTCTAAAAAAAAGAAGAGGGTGCGAGGGTCTCTGTCCAAATGGTGAGGTCGCTGTCCGGTCTGGCAGCTACAAATGTCCTTTCACTCTTTTATTCTCTTTCTCTTCATCCTCCTCACAATGACCCACTCCGTTTGTCGAAGAGCTGACCTCTGGGATTCCCCAGACTCTCTATGAAGCACAGAGGAAGAGAAATGATAGGCCAACAGTGGTGACCGGGGTGGGAGTTGGGGGTGGGGACGTCTGGCAACCCGTGTAGTTGACCAACAGACAGACGGGAATGAATTAGCGTTGTGACAATGAACAGCAATGTTGTTTGGTGTATTACATCTGTACACAACCTCTTACTGTAGGTAGCACAGTTTAAGTGTTGAAATTATTTAGTCGGCCACAATCTAGATAATAAGATAAGGAGCAGCATTTGCCTCACTTAATCAATTTTGGCTATGCTGCTTTAGTATTCTGCCAAGTACATTGTGTTCATCCAGGGATGTTGATTGTGCAGCAGAAGCAAGATGGGATCGTCTTCCAATGTTTTTTCTTAGCTGTAATTTATACCGTATTGTACGATTGCGTTCCTCTCCGAATCGAAATGGATTTTTGGCGAGTGACGGGGTGGTTACATGTTTATCAAAGTGCTCATGGGATTGACCCTGTCCAGTTCCCTCGCTATCTCCACTTGTCTCCCCCTCATCCCCCAGAGGGGGCTTTAATATTGCAGCGCAAGCGCTTTACTCTCCTCCAAACTCGGGAAACAAGCGGGTAAAACCTCAAAATGTGTTTGATTCCTAGTGTGTAGTGTGTACACCATCTTGGAAAAACAAATGGGAGACTGAAGTGAACACAGACGAGACGCACACTGCAGAGCTCTAATGAACCAGACGGAAAGCTGTCAGGAGGAGGATATAGCAGCTGCTCCTCTCCCTCCCCCCTCCCTCCATCCCTCCCCCCCCTCTCTCTCTCTCTCTCTCTCTCTCTCTCTCTCTCTCTCTCTCTCTCTCTCTCTCTCTCAGGCACACACCAATCTAGAAAGATCACCGAACCTTGTAGGCTAATTATACATAAAGGCTGCATCATTCAAGCAGAATCCATTTGTATTTTTTGGCTTTCCCTGCTGTGCACTCAGATAGGAGTTTGGAGGCATACATGCTACACGTATATACTTTAATTTTGTTTTCTTTTATTTATGCCTTTAGGCTGATAGACCATATAAAAAAAAAAGAAATGCACATCTACAAGCTGACAATGCATCATATGGCAACCCATTGAACAATGTATGAAAATAGTATTGGACCATTTATTAAAGATATTTTTGAGGGGCACTAGCCCCTCCTATATCCAGCTTTTAGTGTATGTTCACAAACTTTGTCCTAAACAAAAAATTACATTCCCATTGACAATGAATGGAGATTTTTACGTCAGTGTCTGAGCAATATAGACATACAGTAGTGTCTATTTTATGTCATGATGATGTACGATGATAAGAGCGCCCCTCACTTCACACAGGTGTGATTTCTCACTTATAATAACATGCCTAAAGTAGGAAAGTGATTATTTTTAAGTTGATGTTATAATAGCCATGGTTCACATGACCTTAAAAGACAACTTTAGTTTTTTTCAACCAAGGTTCATGTTTTAGGTTGTTATTAGAGAAACTGAAAGGTGAGTGTTCATTTTCTTTCATTTGCTGCTTTCTTTCGTTTTAGGGATTTTAGCAGTTTTTGACAGGGGGGCGGGGGCATTCGAGCATGGGGCTAAATATGTGTTTTTTAACACAATTTTATGGTGATTTATTTTTTTATGGTTTACTATAGTCCTAATAAACGCCAGGAAATTACATCTGGCCACAAAAGATCACAGGATCTACTGAATGTGACAAACTGACATATTGAGCCTATACACACAGTATAAGCCTTCCCCCAGTAGGCTACCTTCACATTCAGTAGATCCCTGTGATCTTCTGTGGCCAGATGTAATTTCCTGACGTTTATTAGGACAATAGTAAACCATAAAAAAACAAATCACCATAAAATTGTGTTAAAAAATACATATTTAGACCCATGCTCGAATGCCCCCGCCCCCCTGTCAAAAACAGCTAAATTCCCTAAAATGAAAGAAAGCAGCAAATGAAAAAAGATTAACACTCATCTTTTACTTTATCTAATAACAAACTAAAACATGAACCTTGGTTTAAAAAAACTAAGGTTGTCCTTTAACGTGTACATAAACTTTCAGATTTCAAATATAATGTGCTCATGTTAGAATTTAGCTGGTTGTTCAATAAAAAGCATTTTGGTCCCTGCTATTTCCAAACTTTTGTTTTGCAACAGAAATCTTTGCTGAGACCATGCAGTTAATAGGCCACTATGTCGTTTGGTCAATAGGTCAGTAGGTCAGTTTAAAATCACCAAGTGCTTCACATTTGGTTACCAATCTCCGCCTTTTTTTATTAAATGTTTTGTATTCATGTTCTGACTTTATCTACTTGTTGTAACATCAAATATAATTAGAATCCTGGAGATATGGAGAGAGAGAGAGAGAGAGAGAGAGAGAGAGTGTGTGTGTGTGTGTGTGTGTGTGTGTGTGTGTGTGTGTGTGTGTGTGTGTGTGTGTGTGTGTGTGTGTGTGTGTGTGTGTGTGTGTGTGTGTGTGTGTGTGTGTGGTGGAATGGGAGTAGATAACGGTGACCCATCGTGATTTAAATGCCACTTCAGTGCGCTTGTGTTGACATGTGGTAGTGTAAAACAAGCTGCAGGCACGCGCCCACAGGGACTTAGTGCTTAAACACTTTCACATGGCTGCACAAGTCATGCCACATAAGTTCCCCCCCCTCTCATTTTTCTCTTAGTGGCCTCCACAACAACAGTACACTGAAACGTTGTTGGAGAGCTGTACACAAAAATGTAATTTGTTTAAAGGTTACAGCATAGATGCTCCTCTATGAAAATAATTAATGTGAAGGGAAAACACACACACACACACACACACACACACACACACACACACACACACACACACACACACACACACACACACACACACACACACACATGCTTTATTTACAGCGGAGAGAGGCCTAGTTCCTGGATTGTAAATGGTGCGTGGTTTATTGCATTAAGCATCCATTTCTTAAAATCTATTCTTTGGTAGTTGGAACCGATTCTTGGAGTTATGTCGGTCCCTTTGTCTGGCAGTGCAGTCTCGCCCCATCATCTAATTCTGACTGCTACAGCTGGCACCTTTATCAGTGGCTCTCTTCTTTTAATTACACTTGTACTGAATGGTCCACCACCCAGGTGACTGACATTAATGGATCTGCCATATGTGGTCTCATCTGCATTTAGTGATGCATGCAGTGTGAAACTCATAGCGGCACTGGCGGGGCTCTAATGATGGCAATGTTGGTCAGTCGGTTGACAGTTGTCCAGTACTTTGATCCCCAAGCAAGATATCTTGAAGGCTACTGTATGATATGCTTTCCAGAGAATAAACCCCCACTTGGTGATACATGGCCTTTCCTCTATAGCACCCTATTTTGAGATACCCTATCTCAAAATCTAATGGGCAGGGGCGCCCGCTGGCCAAGGGGTCCAGGCGCATGCCGGTTATAGGCTTTGGCAGCACGTTGCACGTTCAAATCCCATTCACTTGCTGCGTGTCTCTCCCCATCTCTCTCTCCCTCTTTCCTGTCTATCTTCACAATGATAGTCCACTTGCCAGAATGTGAACCCAGGCATGTTGAGTACACCAAGGTTTTATGTTAGAAATCTTGAGTATGGGTCCCCATAGGACTGGCAAGTACAATAAAGGCTAATATTACTAATATTAAAAAGAAATCTAATGGGCAGATTGCCATGAAGCTTGTTGAGTGTTTTTCATGTGCTCTGAAGCTTGGACCCTAGCCATTTATTTGAGTGACTCCATAATATTGCCTCTAACGTGGCAACGCCAGACCAAAAAGTCAATTTTGCACACAAAGACGACTGATAATCTAATCGGCAGATTGCGGGATCTCACCCACTCTTTTACACCTGTGATGTGATGTTTATGTGTTTTATTGTCTCCACCAGGCCGAAGGCATGGGGAGAGAGTAGCTTTTGCACTCCGTCCGTCCGTGTGTGTGTGTGTGTGTCCGTCCGTCCGTCAGTTACCAGCTAATCTCCGGAACTTGGCCCGATGCCAAACTTTGCACACACACTCCCATGATGACTAATCTCTGCCCCAAGAACAGCCTATTATAGCACCACCATGAGGCCTAGTTTTGCTAAACACATTTCATTACATTACTCGTACACATTTTATCCATAAATCACGCACATCGGTATACACTATCTCTACAGTCATGTGATCAACACGGATCTGTCCCATTTCCCATATTCCCGATTGGCTAAGATTGCTGAGCTAAAAAAATTAAATCAGCCTCACGGTGGCGCTATAACAGGCCAATTCCTGTTTTTACCTGTAACTGTGCCGATCTGTGTACAACTCCCTAGGCCTAGGAAAAACATTTGCCCTGCATCTTTTGCATTCCCTTGATGGCCGTCATCACCATGACACAAACAAAATGTGTCAATGAAGTCGAGTGTCATTAGTACACGAGTACACATACTGTATTTACACAGAATGTTGTGTGATGATGAAGGGTGATTGTTGGCATTGATCATGATTTGCAGTCGCAAAAGATGTGATAAACACTGATTGATAATCAGACTCATCAGTCCATTAATGTATCTTTATTCTTTACATGATGAAATGGCAGGGCCTTGTCATTGAGAGATTTATGATCATTGTTCAGGCCATCGTATTCGTCCTCCGCCTCCGTCTGTAAATACATTTCCTAAACGAAAAGCAGCGTTCCAGTTGGAGTTCTATACACAGCACAGAGGTAAAAATAGCCCCTCTGCCTGTCGTTCTGATGATGGGAAAAGAAGATATGTGATGGTTTTCTCATAATTGGTTGGCGGTGTGCAAACTCATAATAGCAGTCAATCCTCCTCTTTTGATGGCTGAGTGGTGGAGCGAGGCTATTCTATTCAGTGTGTGAGTGAGTGAGTGTGTCTGAGTGTGTCTGAGTGTGGGGGGGGGGGGATAACATGATAGTATATTGAAGGTTTAATCGATGGGAGTAAGCATGAGTGAGCAGGGTGGGCATGCCAGCTGCCAGTTTAGGGCCCAGTGTCAGTATGGGGTTTGGAGGGGCCCTGCCACATTAGGCCTAATACATAATTTATACTCTGCTGCTATATCAGGGGAGAATGCCATCATACGACAAAGTATACATCTGCAAACTGTAACTTTTATATCCTACCCAGCCAGGATCCGAGCACCGAAATGACTTTTTTGTTTTGTTTTTGCTTTTAGTTTTGAACCCTTTTCTCCCCACACACATGTCTGTGTCGTCACTGCTGTTGTATCCTACTAACTCACCTGCCAGTGGGGAGCCACAGAGCTTTCGTCCTACTCCTATAGATTACGTGTGCAGCCCTACACCTTTACCACTGCGAAACCCGAGCGCCCAGAACAGTGAGCACAGACATTTCTACTACTGAACTAATACAGAAAGCCTGTTTGGGCAGAGTATATGAGTTGCGTTTTGAGCTTCGTGCAGTAAGCAGAACCTTTATCAACCAGCCACGCCCACTATTTCCGTAACCTTTCAGCCCCCGTCCCACAATAATGCTGCCATCGACTCACAACCCAACCTAACCCCGGAGGTCATTGTATGCACATAACCATTGTGTGCAAATTACCAAAAAAATAATTTGCGACCCCACCGCCATTTGTGTACCGGACCACAACTTTGGTAACCCCCCCCCCCCCCCCCCAAAAAAAAGATATCGGCCTCATGGTGGCACTATAACAGGCCGTTATAGTATTATATTATTATATTTGGGGCAGAGGTTTGTCGTTGCCATTCAGGGAGTGTGTGGGAAAAGTTTGGCATGGATCGGGACAACGGTGCCGGAGATTAGCTGGTAACGGACAGACGGAAGGACGGACACACACACACACACACACACACACACACACACACACACACACACACACAGTGCAAAAACATACTCTCTCCCCATGCCTTCGACCTGGTGGAGACAAAAAAAAGAAAGAGCATTAAATGTAGCATCTCCATCTTTTCTTTCTGCCTTCCTTTCTATCGCTCTCAGCTCTTTCTTTGCTCTCTCTCTCTCTCTCTCTCTCTCTCTCTCTCTGAATGTCTGTTTCTTCCGCTACTTAGTTCTCCTTTCTCTCTTTCTTTCTCTTCTTCTATCTGTTGTTCTCTTTTCACTACACATTTTCTCCCCAGTCTTTTATTTCCTTCTCCCACCGAGTTGATCCCGCATCTCATATTTGTAATTCTGAAGCCCGAGACTGATTCACCATCTCATTAAGTCCATGACACTTTAGATATATGGAGAGGTCATTATGCTCTCATTCTACTAACCAACACCCTCATCTCATTTCTATTCATTAGCTCTGCTTGCCGCCGCACAGTGTACAATAACAACATAATGATAAGGTCTCTGGCGGCAAAAGATCGTCAGCGATGACAAAGAGGTATTATGATTATTTTCATAGGGTCTGGAATGCTGTTTCACTGGCTGTATTTTGTGAACTATTTAGAATAAGGACATTATATGCGTCGCCACTAGGGCTGCTCGGTTACGGCAAAAGTCTTGGTCACGATTATTTTGGTCAATGTTGAGATCATGATTCTTTTAAAACGATGAATCGTTGACTTAGGAAACATTGTGCAATTATTTAACTTAAATTTATATTATGTATATTGAATGTTTCTCTGATATTTTCTTCTGGGCATAGACCACTTTGTATTTGAATTTAAATTAATTCAACAAATTGGTCATATTACCTTGTGGTGCAGGCACCGTCGTGTAACATCTTGCACGGTATTGTTCAAGATAACAAGATAGAATTAGAGAATCATTGCAAAATAGAGTGCGGCTCAATAATCCTTTTAAGTCAGTAATGCCAAAATTGCAATAGAAATATGATTGAAATTGTTAATTGAGCAGCCCTATGTGCCAAAGCAATGTGGTGTGACCATAGAAATAATAGAATAGTTTGTTTTTGTGTTCCTAAAAAACGTAGCGACTCAGTGGCGCGCTATGAGCTTGTAGATCTGCTTTTTTTCAATAGCTAAATGATAACAATGTTTAAAACACAAAAAGGGGTTCCCGCCCAAAATGGCTTAATGTCTATATGGGTGTGACTATTTACCGATTGAGTGCATTCACCGATTGAGTGGATGTTACATACAATCGTTGCTCTCGGGTGGGAACCTTGTACGTCTGAAACCGTTTTGTTTTAAAAACATTTTCAAATACTGAAAATCTACATCTACATCTACAAGCTTTTACAACGTTGTATGTGTGTGAGCTTGTAGATCTGCTATTTTCACTAGCCTACTTACACTACTTATACTGTATGATGAAGTTGGGCATTATTCACTTATGAAAAACATAAAAAGTTGGATTGAATTTAATTCTGCCCGACATACTTTACTAATTATTATTGTTATTTTGACAGTCTTATCCCATGATAACATTTTTCCACCCGGTGCCAATTTGCCTAAGCTGTAATCCTGGGTGCTATACTCTCCCTCTGCTAAGTGGGGAGAGCCCCAAACTGACCTCATGCGTGAGTGAGCAGGCCACTTCTTATCACCTGACAGGCGGGAGTTTCCCTGGTAGGACAGTGGGGAGGCAGTATAGAGACCGGGATTCCTGCATGTTTTTTGTAAGGGTACCTACCCCCTACACGGGGAGAACATGCAAACTCCACACAGAAAGGCCCTTTCACAAACCCCACTTAAGGTATGTGCGCTGATGATGCAGAGGAGAGAACAGGAATAGAACCCGGGAGCTATAATGCAACAAAGCTACCGACTGCGCTACCGACTGCACCCCTACTTTACTAATTGTTCATTTAACTCTGACAGTATGCGAATGTACACTATACGGTAAACCCACGTCTCTGGACCGGGACAAATGGACCCGTACAGGTCCATTTGTGTTTATCTGTATACACTGTAAGTGTGAGAGTTAAATAAACTCTAAATTTCACTATGCAGGGCAGGCACATATCAGAGAGCCTTCCCTCTTGACATTCCAACCAGGACGTGGTGAACTTGAGAGAATGTGGTGGTGTTAAACTACTTCCAGGATCCAGAGCCTCCAGTTTCATCTCGTCACTCAGATCCTTTTAGGGATCAAAGACGCAGAATCAGTCCATTCATTCTCTGTGGCTGAAACTGTGATACCTTCCCACAGGTTATAGTTACTAAGTTGCTGATAGAGTAACCATGCAAGGCCGAGCCTATGACCCACCACTCCAATGCCTGGGGCATGTGTGTGTACAGTGGTGTGTGTGTGTGTGTGTGTGTGTGTGTGTGAGCGAGCGCGTGAGCGAGCACATGAGTGCGTGCGTGTGTGCGTGCGTGCATGCGTATAATATTTCATTTGTAATATGACAGACTGAAGTGACCAATGTTGACTGTGAATAAGTTAATGTTGCTTATATTCTGTACATTTAGGGCTTATTTTGATTCAAGCACCGAGACACATGCGTGCATGCGACATGTGGCTACTGTGTTGCATTGTATTGCTCAACCTCTTAAGCCTCAGTCATAGTCATGCCGGTGTTGTGCTCAATAAATAGCGGAGCTACAAGCTCATAACATGTCAGGAAAGTGATGCGTTGTGAGCAAGTACATTTACATCTGCTAATACTGTATATATAATAAAATCCTGATTTTAGTATCATGCTATAGGTTTTCAAAGTTTGTGACTGGATTTGTAGAAAGTGTCTTGTCCGTTGACAAGGGAGACACACACCATGACCAACATTCACATGCACACTCACTCACAATGTGTATACTCACACATTCCTGCTACCCGCCTTGCAGGTTCTCATTGAAGATTAGCAGGTGGACTGTTGACACTGCCACATAAAGCCTGTGTTGCTGTGTGCTTGCATGCGTGGCTGCGTGTGTGATGGGGTCCTTTGTGCCAGTGATGTTTCCAAATATGGACATGCCTGACATCACAGTACTGATGCCGGGATTCATAAAGGTCAAGATGTCAGTCTGTGTGTACGTATGTGTGTGTCTGGCCCATGTATGGCCATGCCGATGTCATGTCAGCGTACTGGTGTGTACTTGTCTCTGTCAGCACACATCGGCATTGTTTCACAAGTGTTTCTATTGTGGGTGATCAGACCGGAGCTGGATCAGCAGGAGAGAGAGAGATAAACACACAAACTTACTTGGAATGATGCTCATGGCGAGTTTGGTCGCATTCGCACCTCTACTCCGGTAGACTTGATGCGAATGGGCGGAGAAGTTGCATCATTCTTGCATATTTAATGTGCTGCGTTTGCATTCACATTCAATTGGAAACGGAATCAATGTGTTCAATTCATAAACAACACAGTGAAATATATGGTGTTAAAATTATACTTCGAGTAATAGTTAGGACATACAATTAGTGCATGCAGTGTGTTGTCGGGGACTGGACGTCTCTCTCTCTATCTACAGTATCTCTCTCTGTGTGTGCTTGCGTGCATGCACACACTGTCGAGATGAAGAAAGTCCCCACTCCCCACATAGTGACAGCAGTGACAGCATTGTGTGTGTGTGTGTGTGTGTGTGTGTGTGTGTGTGTGTGTGTGTGTGTGTGTGTGTGTGTGTGTGTGTGTGTGTGTGTGTGTGTGTGTGTGTGTGTGTGTGTGTGTGTGTGTGTGTGTGTATGTGTGTTTGTGTGTGTGTGTATGTATATATATATTATTAATCATGTTGCTAGTGAATATATGGTATGTGTGATATCTGAGCCTACCATAATCACAGTAATCCTAGTAATCATATTCCATCAAGGGCAAATCGGCTAGAAATGAAACTGACTCCAGAAACTTTAAGTTAGAGCACCGAAGAGGCTGCGTTTCTGTGCTGTTGCTATAGTTGTCACTTGTTAATGCATCAAGGAACTAGGAAGACTCCAACCTCATTGAATGGATCATCCTGGGATACCCTGACTGCCAGTATTTGTCATGATGACCTAGACTACTGGGCTCAGCAGATGCCCAAGGTGAGTGACAAGTGTTTAGCTTTTGCTCAGATGGCCATTCCTATCCTGTCCCTGCCATCTCGTCTTACATGGCATCGCTGCCAAGGCCAGCTAGCAGGTCCGAAGTGCTGAAGTGGCTAACGCTGACAAGGAGAATGCACTGCATAGTGTATGCATACCTCACATCACAGGAACACAGAACTAGCCTCAATCTAGTAGTATACTTGAACTATCCCTGCTATACTAGTGTTGCTGTGTCTCCACCACCAATATATTGTTACACAGTATGTATACGATACAGGAGGTGTGGCTATGGCAGGGAAGTTTAGGCTAATCACTTTTCACTCTTTTCACTCCCAGATTCCTTGTGTGATCCACTGCAGTCACCTCACGTTTAGTCGTGCGTACAGTATATGAGTTTTCAGCTTGGCCTATCCTTGTGTCCCACTGACAGGTATGTGTCTAACTGAAATAAACTTCTGCAGACTTTGGGGTATTTCTTATCTTTTTCACTGGCTTTTGACCAGAGCCAGACTTGCAATTATAGCACTCATCAGGGTGCCTGTCAGGGTCTGGCATTGAGGGTGTCATTATGATAAGAACGATCGGCTACAGAGGTGATAACTCACACCTCCATTACAGCTGGAACCAAGATCTCTTTTCACTTGTCCTTCATACTTTGCAGCAGTGTCTTTATCAATCAATTGAATAGGTACAGTAAATGTATGTATTTTTGTACATATAGTAGTTGGTGAGTATTTGCATGCCTGTAACACTGTAGCTATAATAGTTTAGTCTCTGTTTTAAGTCAAGTAGTTCACTTAGGGTGACCACATTATTATCAACCCCCAAACTGGGACCCTTAAATCATGTGTGGATGTGCTATTGTACAGTATACATCCACCGTAGTTTTCATCAGGATGGGGATAATTAGGCTATGTTTGCACTTAATAATACACCTACTGTAGTGACTACACCTTTCAGCAACATAGATGGTGGTTATGATGAGTGGGACAGAACATGAACATCTACCGTAGCAAAAACAGAGAAAGGAGAACATATCTAAAAATGTGCTAACAAGGTGCTCTTTGGTACAACTGGATGACAAAATGTATGCAAAAAATGTATGAGAGAGTCCAAGGCACTCTTGTGGAAAAGTAAAAAAGCATTTAATAGTCTGGCTATAGCATAGCCAGAATAAAACACTACATGTTGCGGCAACAATGCCTTCATCATCACATACAGCATGACATACAATACATTTACTCTCTCTGATCGCAGCAAATACGTGTAGTATTATTGTTTTAATTGTGCTGAAAACTGGGACAGTTTTGTAGTCATTAGTCAATGTTGAAAACCAGGATATTTTAGTGTTCTACAGATATTTGTCAGAACTCAGGACACCCAGCTTGAAACTGGGACAATCGCGGACAAACCGAGATGTCTGGTCACCTTATGGTAACTCCTGTTTTCGCTACACTTTTTTTTGTTTTTGACTATTGCTCTAGTTTTTAATTAATTTATTCACAGGTTGCTTCATTATATCCAGACTCGCTACACATAGTATCTCGTTATTTTGTATGAACCCTGGCTTGTACGGATACAAATGAAGGGTTAGGGTAGTTGCTCACAGCCAGCTTACAGCCCCATAGCTTTAAAGACGGGGTGCAATGGCTTTTTGGGGCATTTTATTTTGAAATTTTACTCTGGAACGGAAGGCTGTGTGTTTCTGAGCCAATAGTGTTGCATACCTTCAAGGCTATGGGACGTAGCTCTGCTACATCTGCGACGCGTGGAGTTTGTTTACAAGCCAGACAGACGACCAGGAAACCATGTTTTGCTACTACTGTACTTATGCTTTCAGAGACACATTTTAGCGTTCTGTAATCAACATCAGCTGTGTTTGGAGGAACTTGCAGAAATAGGAATCAAACAGTTGAAGGAAATCAAGATAAATTTGTATTCATGCGGGCCTCGACACGTCATCACGCATTACGTTTTCGTTCAAAGGAAGTAATTAAAATTAGCTTTTTATGGACTTTTGATATAAAAATCTACACTCGTGTGAAGTGAGGGGCGATCCTACGGTATCATCAAACATCATTCCTCCATTCATTATCGATCATCATACATCACATTCCGTGCTCAGCCAATCAAATCATCACAAATGTCATTCCGGCCAATCACCTTTAGCTTTATCTTCACTTTTCAGCCTTCACCTTTACAGTATCTTCAATGAGTACTTTTCTCAGCCAATCAAATCATCGCTATGAGGTAATCAGCCAATCACAAGCCAATATGTTTGTGCTCACACAAACCCGGAAAGCTGGTCATAGAAGGGGCTAGCGCCCCTCAAAAATACACACAAATGGACATGTTCCCATTGTTTTGGCATAGATTGTTAGGTATTCCCATGTGAAAAGTGTGAAATTCCCTACATACATTCCCTTCATTTCTCTACATCTTTAAACCCCCTCAGTGATGAGGGGACTACTCACCCGAAAACAGAATTCACATAATTTCCTGCTATCTTGATTTGTGATATTATATAGGCAAAAATCGTTTTGAAAAAATAATTTGTTTTTATTTTAAGTGGTTAAGATTTCAGCAAGTCATGCAGTGAATTTGACTTCTGAGCTTGCTTCTTGTATGTGAACATCTACCTCCTCGAGCCACAGTGCTTCCATTTCCACCAGTTTCTCCCCACCACTGAGCCTATAGTAAGTTCTGTACAATCTCCTCCAGCATGGCCTTTAGATGGAGGAAAGGGGTATTGATACGTAGCAGAGAGAAAGGGGCTGTTGCCTCGCTCCCTGGCCTCGCAGGATTACGGGAATAGGATTATGAAGCAGAGGGTGCTCTGCAGTTGCAGGCTCACAGCTACCAGTAGACAGCTGACTTGCTCAATAAAAACCACTATGAGCTGAAATGGACTGAAAAAAGAAACCCCCAAAATAAATTAAAACGACGACAGCCTGTGGCTGGGAGTTAAAATGTCAGCAAGTGACAAAGGACTTGTTTTGTCCTTGTATTTTTAACATACAGTGTTGTTATAGAGTCTTTTCCCCCTTCCCTGCTTCCCTGTCCGTCTGGGACCGGGAGGGGGGGGGGGGGGGTAGGGGGGGGGGCAGTGGTGGTGGATTGACAGACAGTTTGAAGGGTCCCCACCCTCTCACCCAGATGGCAACCTGGAAAATGTCCTCAGACAACGCTGGACCCACCCACTGAGAATTGTGCTAAATCCCACCCTGATGTCTCCCCTTTTCTCCCAATTTTTGGGGAGATTTGTAGAAATTCTATCAAACCCCCACCCCATACACCCCTACGAGGCAGCAACCCCCCACGTCCGTCCCCCCTGTCCGTCCCCCGTCCATTTCCCTGCTATTAGGCATCATAAATCTCTATGGTGAATGGGTCTGCACTGCAGTGCAGCAGCATCAGCGGGAGAGAGTTGGAGGAGGGTGGGGGAGTGGCAGCTCGGGGCAGCTTTTTAGAAGAGAAGGAGACCCTGAATGGGACAGAAAGACAGCCCAGAGAGACGGCTGCTTAAACAAATGTTTCTCCTGTGTTTTGTGCACCCGCTCGTTCCACCGGGAAGGCCTCTGAATGCTGGTAGCTATAGTTGTAAAAAGGGTTGTTTTATGCTGGGTTTGGCCTCGCTTTAATGAGGCGGCCTCACCCCAGTGTAAATGGGAGGTGTGGAGGGGAAAAGGTCACGGCTCTCTGTCTTTGTGTCTACGGTGACCCGCTGATGCCCTATGCCTGAGTGACACGAATGCTCCATCACGCCTTTGTGTGTGTGTGTGTGTGTGTGTGTGTGTGTGTGTGTGTGTGTGTGTGTGTGTGTAACAAGGACCTTCGACTTTTGTATACTTTAGTCTATTGGCAAGCACTCAGATGTATTCGTATTTGGGACTTTAAACCCCAACAGTTTAAGCTTTCAGATCCTCATTATTGTGTGTGCGCATGTGCGCCCATGTGCGTGTGTGTGTGTGCCGGTGTGTGTGTGTGTGTGCCGCAGCCAGTATGTATGCTTCTGTACTGTGACAGGGGTTAACGTGTTTCTTTGAACACATGCTATAGGGAGCCTGCTGTGTGCTCTTGTGATGCCCCCTCTGCCACTGGAGACGCCCTGGGGGCATCACAGCCTGTCTCAGCTTGGTACCCATCTTCTCTCTCTCTCTCTCTCTCTCTCCCTCCCTCCCTCCCTCCCTCCCTCCCTCCCTCCCTCCCTCCCTCCCTCCCCCTCTCTCTCTCTCTCTCTCTCTCTCTCTCTCTCTCTCTCTCTCTCTCTCATATCATCTGTCAGACAGTATCTTCCCCTTCTAGCGTCTAACATTTTCTATTTCTCTGAATCTTTCTCTCTCACTGTCGTACACCCACGCACACGGTACACACGGCACACACGCGCACACACACACACACACACACACACACACACACACACACACACACACACACACACACACACACACACACACACACACACACCGTATGTGTATAATACCCGCCTGTGGGCCCTAGCCAGTTTACAAGTAGCCTAACACACCTGACATGGAGTTCATTATATCTGGGCTCTGTGTGATGAATGGTCCTCCTCTCCTCGGTGTGGTTCTGCCACCGAACGGCATCAGGCAAAGAAGAGCACTCATTATATTCCACGCTCAGGTCCCTCTCTCTTCCTCATACCTGAGTTTCTGTGTCTGTCTGGGTTGCCACAGACAGCCATTACGCCCAAAGGGAAATGACTGAGGGATATTTTTTTTTTAAGACTCTAGATACTTGCTTTGGACGAGGGAATATGTGTGTGTGTGTGTGTGTGTGTGTGTGTGTGTGTGTGTGTGTGTGTGTGTGTGTGTGTGTGTGTGTGTGTGTCTGTGTCTGTTTATGTGGCAGAGTTGCGACCGACACACAGAGAAGGTGTGTGTGTACTGTGCCGGGGTGGGTGGGTTGTGAGTGGGAGAGCAGCCTTATGGCCTTATTCGGGGTGATATATCTTAGTGGCTGTCTGTGGAGAGAGGTGGTGTGCTGTGCTAGGAGGAAATTAGTGCCGCTGTCGATAGGAGAGACAGAGCATGCTGTTCAGGAGTATTGGTACTACAGGGAAGACATATGTAATTTGGTTTAAAAGTCGCTTTCTGGATGGTATCTACTATCTGTCTACAATTCTCCAGTTGTTATGTTGCTTCGGAAGGCGCTACATGATGTTGAGTGTAAAAGCCCAATTACCCAGGTAATTCCCAGTGCTATGGAAAAAATGTTGTCAGTAATATGAAGTCAGTTGGTAAAACGTGCAAAATACAGTGCGGTCGGCCTGCGCCGTCCAAGCGTGTCGCGGGTTCGAGTCCCGATCCCGATGACCTTTGCTGCGTGTCTTTCCCCCCATCTCTCTCCCCTTTTCCTATCAAGCTACTGTTAATCTATAAATAAAGTGGTGCAACTCTGTGTGGGGGTCCCAGGGGGGTCTGCGGAAGTTCCAGACCCACAGGAACGCGGCCAGGGTGCCGGCCCGGTTCTGGCGAGCTGCCACCGTGTCCGAAATCTGAAATGACAGAGTTACCATGGTCCCCGGGGGGTGCAGGGGGCCGGGCCACTTCCGGCAAGCCGCCCCGCGTCCGAAACATGGGGAGAGAGTATGTTTTGCACTCCGTCCGTGTGTGTGTGAGTCCGTGTGTGTCCGTCCATCCGTCTGTCTGTTACCAGCTAATCTCCGGCACGTTAACCCGGTCAATGCCAAATTTTGCACACACACTCCCTGGACTCCTCCAGATTCTGTCAAAAATGCCCGCAAATCGTTACACAGTACACACTATCTCATAGTCATCCTAATTGGCTAACATTGGCTTTCAAAGTTTGCAGGATTGGCCCGTTTTGAGCAAAAAGCCTCAAATCATGAACGCAGCGTGCAATTTACGTGAAATCTTTCACAGACTTTCCTACTAGGCCGAGGAATATATCCCAGCCCATGCATTTCATGTTGTATATTAGACTCTGTAGTTCTCCTATATCTGCAGTTTAATCAAATGGGACACTTTCACTCTCAAACCGTTCAACACAGGTATACAGGCACAAACACAGAACAAAGTTGTTTCGTCAGCACTAAAACATGCCCTAGATTTGTTTTGTTGAAACCATCTCCCAGACAGCGTAGTCATGGTTTCCATCCCATAGCCGGATGAGACGGTCCATCCAAGAACAGATATGCAGTCGAACGCAGTACACTTTAAGCGAGCAGAGAACAGGCTGTGGTGTACACTGGTTGTAAACTCGCTGTTAGACGCTGAAAGCGGCTTGGAGAGCTGGTACTCTCTCCGGTCTCGGCTCCTCCAGAGGCCAATTTCCATTTGGGACACGAACTATTTCCGGGTTAAGCTGGAGGACCGAGTGTGGAGTGAACAGAGATTTGGGTATTGGAATTTGGCTCTATAGTGTCCGGCTTTCAGCCGTCCGGCCCGGCGGAGACAACAATGTCCTCACAGCCATGATTACATTCACACATGTAGACAGGTGACAATGATGACAGACAGAGGAAAAAAGACAAGAAAGGAGGATCTCAGGCAGAAGTCCTGACCGTGTGTGTGTGTGTGTGTGTGTGTGTGTGTGTGTGTGTGTGTCTGCCTGTGTGTGCGCACGTGCATGCATGCCAGCCCATTGTTGCCTGGTTACTGACCAGTTGGCAAGGAAACAAGTGACGGCATTTGCTAATTTGTGACAGCCTGGGACAGGTGGGGATGCAACAGTTCCTTTGTTTCTGATCTGTCAAACTCAGCCTTACGTCGTTACAATCAGTTTTCATCAGTGGTGGACAAAGTACTATCATTTTCTACTTCAGTGAAAGTATCAATACTGCAATGTAGATATACTTTGTTACACGTAAAAGTCCGGAATTCTAAATGTACTTGTATAACCTGTATATAGGAGGGGCTAGCGCCCCTCAAAATTATACTTAAGTACAGTACTTGAATTAATGTACTTAGTTACTTTACACCACTGTTTTTCATCAAATTGAGGCAAGGCCACCTGAAAGCTGCATATTGTATTTAGTTGAATACTTACTGTACGTATGTCTATAAAAGTGCTACAATTTACTACTTGGCATATATATCTGTTTTACAGCAGTCAAGTCAGTCAGTGTTTTCTGACTACAGGAAACCAGGGATTGTCAGTGGCATAACTCTTTCAGACGGAAAGTCTATCTTTTTCAATATTAGCAATATTCTGTGCATGAGTCTGTGATCCCCTGCTGTCATTTGATTTGTAACATCATATTACCAAAAGACGCGCTCAGGATCTGAAAGATACCTTTTGGTCCCTTCATATGGATTGTTACTGTTTTCTTTCTTTTTACGGTGTTTGAGATAGAGGATGAGAGCGACAGGGGAGTAAATCCAGTCACATGTAGCAGACTCGGAATTTCTCTCATCATCACCAAGGACGGAAGAAGAAAGGAGCGGGAAAAGAAACAGTAAAATAGAGGAGTTGAGATAATGATGCTGTGTCTAGCAGGACTTGTCAGTCAGTTCCGTGCTTACTGATTGATGAAGTCGGAGGTAGAAATACCCGCACGCCAATGTCACTGGGCTAGAAAGCCTCAAAATCACACCGTGTGAAGTGAGGGGCGCTCATATCATATATCATCATAGTACATCATCTCATTCTGGCCAATCACAATTTGTGTTTCTGGCCTCACTTTTATCGTCAATATGTACTTTTCTCAGCCAATCAAATCATCGCTATGGGTTATCAGCCAATCACAAGCCAATGTTTGTGTTTACACAAACCTGGAAAGCGCCCCTAAAAAAACAGAACAACGGCAGCAGCCCACAAGCTAAGATCTAAGCTGATGATATTCAAGGACTGAAACGTTTGCTCATTCTAAATCCACTTGTTATTTTCTTGGACTGACACCAATATTAACCCATTAAGACCTGAGGCCGATTCCAAAAATGTCTTCAGTTTTCTGAAAGAACGTATGTTGCTATTATCGGTGGTGCTCAAACTTTTTTTTATATCAAGGACACCTAAAATTGTATGTAGCCTATTTGCCCGTGGACTCCCATCGGAAAAGGTTTTGTTCCAGGGACCCCCAGAGCAATGATTTGAGTTAGAAATGTTCACTTAAAGGTCTGGTGACATTTAAAAAAATGTATTTTTGTGTAATTTTTATTGGATTATTTTCAAAATAGCAGATCTTCATGACATGAAGCTTATACTGTATATCTGCTATTTTTGAATAGCCAAATGACAGCTTTCCCAGTTTTAATGTGATAAATGAAATACGATACAATATTTTTGCATTAATCTCAGCCTGTACTAAGGCTTTCTAGCCCAGAGACATTACGTAAGCAACACAACACAATGTTCTGATGCCCCAAGCATTACCACAGTATCCTAGCATCTTGAAATGTTTTTGCATTGATTGATGATGCCAGATCTTGAGATCTATAGCTACTTGATATGATTTGGATGTAGCTTTTATTTTTGGTAGTGATATTATCCTTTAGGAACCTGAATTATTTAGACTTTTACAGTACTTGTAGGTCATATTTGACAAATTCAATAGACTGTTGGTGGGTGTTAAAAAATCTGATATGAGGGAAGAATGATAATAATCTTTCCCTTGTTCCCACATCTCTTCCCCCTTTAAGGTCATTTGCTTCTTTGCTCCTTTCTAACAAACACTTTTTCATCTCTGAAAAAGCAATATTCGGTCCGGGGTATTGCTCTCTTTGCCTGCCTCTCGTCTCTTCGCAATTCAAAGCCAGGTAGTTTGGCTTCCCCATCCTACAATGGTCCTCACTCCTCACACAATAAACCACAGGAAATAAGAGGTTCAAGTGTGCAATCTGTGTGAGCCTCGCCCCCGTCAGTCTTTCAGCAGGGCCCCTTAAGGGAAACACACACTGCTAGTATTCAACAAGGGAATGAGAGAATGAGCAGGAAGACAGAAAGAAAGAATAGAGAATAAACAAGGGAGGGGTGGAGGACCTGCTGCTTAAAGAATGTGTGTTGAGAGGGCGACAAACAAGGTCCCCTCTCTCAGCTGAGCTGGTTGATCTTGTTGATGTGTGCCAAGTTATGCTGTTGTTTGACCGAGTTGTTCTACGTCCCTAGTGAAAGTCAAAACCTCCAGTTGCATGTGGCCCCAACTGACTTCAGTGACCTGATGCCCACGTTCCACTGAGTCGAGTGCAACCATTAGAGGCCAACATTACCACTTTGTGCAATGCATTTTACTCCCAAACAAGTTATCTCAAAAACTACCGGCTGAATTGCATTGGAATCTTCTGTGCATCGGCATGAAGCCTGGTGGGCCTCACTGATTTTTGTGACACCATGGGCTTTCCTGTAGTGCACACACATACCTCAAAATCTAATTGATGTTTGAGTGTCCCCATGACCTATACTAGTGCAACCTGAATTCCAAAACATCAAGACATCTCATAATCTAATATGCAGCTCCCAGGATCAACCATACTGATATTTCTGACCCAATAGCTTTTCCTCTCGCATCACACTTTGGCACATTTCCAGTTTAGGGAGCACTAAGGGCTGCTTTTAGACTCTTAGTTTTGTTAGTCTGTCCGTGTTGCACTATAAATGTACAAAACTAGTGGCTCCCAGGAGGGTACATTATACACAGAAAGTGCATCATGCTCAAGCCCAGCTACTTATCACATTATCTATTTATGCCTCCTTTCTTATTCTCCCCACGGAGGGGACTGGCTGGGTGTAAGGAGCAGAACTGTCTCGGCCCACTAGGGGAGGCTAGCAGAGATTCATCTAGACTCACCTTTGTGGTTCAGTCTTTCTATCGGACACGGCTGTGACATTTCGGAGGCTATATTAGAAGTCTTGTCAAGCCATTAGTCATGCCTCCGCCATTGGCGTGATGTGGCCTGGTGACGGCCTGGCCGTAGGGGGGGGGGGGGGGGGGGCGTGACATGCATGGTGAGCAGGTTGCCCATGTGACGGGCTGACCTTTTCATCTGAAATCCCTCCAAACAGGAGAGGTGATATCTGGGAAATGAACCAGTGTCTCACTGTCTCATTGGATTTGATTCTATTCCACGTCCAGACTTGCACTATCATTGTTGTCAAGCTCACAACCTGACCTGATGCACATGCAGATTCAGACAAAAACTGCACTGGTCCAATAACGGCTGCACCCGTCAAATGTATCGTGATCTGACCCCTTTGATTCACTCCTTCAGCTCTGAACTCTGAAAGATTCTCTCGTCATTATTCAGACCATGATTTGCCTCTATAGAACATTGCTTGTGCAGTTCTGGGAGATGTCAGTTGTCAATAAACAACATGTTTGAACCTTGAACTCTCCATCCACCGTGCCCGTCTTCTTCATAGATGTTGCTCGCTGTCAACCTACCATCTACACCTAATGCCTGATTTATACTTGTTTGTGTTTTTCTATCTGAAAATAGCAGATCTACAAGTTCACAATGTAAATCTGCTATTTTCAGTGTACGAGACCGGCAGACAAACAAGTAGGCTATAATCATCCATTTAAAAACCTGGTAAAACCTGATGCCGATTCCAAAAATGTAAATCAGTTTTCCTCCAGGGACTGACAGAAAAGATTTGAATTAAAGATGTCACTATTTTTCAAAAATAGTAGATCATTTTGGGAAAATAGGTAGTCGATGAACATTTTTCATCGTGAGTGTCCATGTCTGTCAGATGTGCATTTGGTCTGTGACTGTCTGAGGTCTGTGAGTTTTCACACCTATCAAACACTGAACAATCAAATGTTTGGTCATTTTTTATTTATTTTTAGGCCACCACAATGCCTTTCCAATGGGAGTCACATGGTTTGACCAAACATTGTTTGGTCAAACCATGTGACTCCCATTGGAAAAGCATTGTGGTGGCCAAAACAGATGACCAAACATTTGTTTGATAGTGTTTGATACGTGTGAATGAGGCCTGAGTGAGTACTGACGAAGGCCCCAGTGAGGCTCTTCAACGTTGAAGCACTGGGCCCTAGTGGTACGAGGAGGGACTACAGGCGGACCCGTGGACGGTTCTTCCGGGTGCTTCAAAACGCCACTGAGCAACTTCCACTGACATGAATAGCGGTATGGTACTGACCAGTGAATGAGGTGCTGTGGGGTTCTTCCTGTCCTCCCCTGTTATCCTGTGTGGCAGGCTGGCACTTTATTAGATCCACTAATTAAACCATGTCGAGGGAGGGAGCACTCAAGAAGTAGCTGTGTGTGTGCGCGAGGGTGTGTGTGTGTGTGTGTGTGTGTGTGTGTGATTTTTTTATTAATTATATTTAAACTGTGACATGAGAATATGTGTGACTTTATATTTATTTTAGACCAGACAATGCACATTAATGAACAATCCATACACGAAGGTGAATTCCGTTTGTTTCCGAGCATATAGGCATGGCTGAGGCATCGTAACGAGGAAGGGAAAATAGATATTTTTATAGTACAATAATGTTTCAAGTTTACACAATCAACACAAACACACCCAAATCAAATCATACTGTATTATGGCGTGCATGTTCAATCAATTATCCATCAAAGCAAACGGCATAAACAATATTAGTTTGCCTCTTCTACAAAAATAAAACGTACAAGTTAGCGTTTCTTGTATCATACCATACATACTCATTTTCCACCACGGAGTAACCTCGCATCAGACTGTCCAGCAGTGTCCATCAGACTGTCCCTGACGGTGCGCATGTGTTCACCATGCACAAGTATGTGTGTGGTGTTGACTCCCATGACCCTGGCAATGTGATGCTTCTACCTATAGCCTCCCAATGCGTGTCTGCTCTTTAATGAACACTAATGAACGTGGTCTTAATATCTTACTGCGGCTCTTACCGTGGGCCCACTGGGAGACATTGCAATGTCTTTGACAGTGTAAGGTAATGAGTAATGTGACATTACACTCTGTAAGTGCTCTATTACAACAGTGTAATTAGCTTCAGTCAAGTGTACTTGAGATTAGTGATGCACAGAATATTCGGCCGCAGAAAATATTCGGAAGAAAATAGCTAAAAAAGCATTTTCGGCCTATTCGGTTTCGGCCTGAATAGGCAGAAAATATATCACCGAATAGTGTATGCAATTAATGCATTCAAATGAGCTGAATAAATGTTTTATGGACCCATAACAGTGATTATTATTGAAGTTAAGTTTTGCCATAACCATAAATCAGGTAGCTTTAAGGTACGGCAATGACAGCAATGGTAGGCAAAAATATATATAATATTAAATATATTCGGATATTCGGTATTCGGTTTTCGGCCAACTGTTTCTTATATTCGGTATTCGGTTTCGGCCAAGAATTTCCCTTTCGGTGCATCCCTACTTGAGATGTGCAGGCCATGTTTGGCCTATCTTATTCAGCAGCGTGTTAAGTTAGCCGCCCTGCCCCCAGTTATTTTCATCAATCTACTTGGTTTCTAGTAGGGATGCACCGATCCGGCTTTTTGGCATTCGATACCGATTTCGATACATGGGGGTCCAGTATCTGCCGATACAGAGTACCGATCCGATACCCTATGTCTAATGTATAATGTAATGTATTTAATACATTATTATATATATTATATTATATATAATAATATAATATATATTATTAACACATGGATTAATAATATTGGTCAACCATGGCGATTTCTGAGGGTTTAACATTCTAAGTACAAATAAAAGCTGTGCAGTATTATGCACTTTCATAGTTTTTAAAATGTTTATTCTTTTTATTATTATTATTATGCCTATAATTATTATAATAATTATTATTATTATTTTAGGTTTATAATCCATAGTTACTATGCATAATAATATTATGCCTATAATTATTATAATAATTATTATTATTTTAGGTTTATAATCCATAGTTACTATGTATAATATTATTATTATTATTATTATTATTATACATAGTCACTATGGATTATAAACCAGCTAGGCCTACACATAAAAGGAAAGTTGTAAAGCACAACCACAATTTAATTTCTTTCTGATGATAGTCAACCACATCATTTTGGTTTCTATTCCTTATTTATAACTCTAGTTAATGTTCTATTCAGATATTATTCAATGCTTCATGGCCAGCATTAGCCCCATATGTTCCCTCTCCCTACGCACATTCTGTAGCTACTGTGGGCCAGCATACTCAAACTACTATTATTATTTTAATATTCGGAATCCCCGCACGCACGCGCACACACACACACACACACACACACACACACACACACACACACACACACACGGTAACGATCGTGTTGCTGCAACGTTAGCTTGCTAGCCTAGCAGTGTTGTGTTGTGTTTTTGCTACTGTTGATAGCTTTAGCAGCTATCGCTAACATGAGGAACAGCAACAACAAGTAGGATGTAATTGAATGGGGGCTTTGGCAACTGTCCTCTTTGGCTCTCCGTGTTCATCGGATTCTTTATCTTACATAAAGAAATACGACCGACCTGTTAAAGAAGTTAAGAACACAGCGGGGGGACAGAAGTGACAGAACGAGAATGAGCGCAGCCCCTCCTCTCCCTCACCTCAAGGCTCAGGTGGGAGAGGGCTGAGGGAGCCTGGGGGCTGTTTGACTGTGCGCTGTGCGCTGTGCACTGGGCAGACAGGATGTCTGCATGTCTCAAGTTCCAACGGGAGAACGGAGCGGCAACTGGATCGGATAATGGATCGGCCCATTGCCACCGATACCCGATCTAGAATTTTAGCTCCGGATCGGCGCCGATCTCCGATACGAGTATCGGATCGGCGCATCCCTAGTTTCTAGTTGTCCTATTGGGGATGATAGAACATGTGAAGTGAGGGGCGCTCTTATCATCATACTGTACGTCATCATACATCACAGCTTTTGGTCCTTAACTCGTGTCACATGCCGGCTTTATGGCAACACAAACATTAAATGCCATTGACAATGAAAGGAGAATCTACGTCATATGTAGACGAGCAAATCGGCTATTTTGTCCTAACACAAACATTAAATGCCATTGACAATGAATGGAGAATCTAAATACAATAAAAATCCTAATCATTCTTCCTCCACGCTGGGAGAAAAACAGCATCTGAAAGTTTGAGGGTGCATTTTTTTACACGTGAGTGCAGTTAGAACTTTACCATTGCATCTTATGAGAGGCAGGGTTCTTGTGCTGCCGGTATGCGCGCGCATGCTGTTGCTTATCAGATAGAACCGATTTCGGTTCCTCAATGTTGGATCCAGTTCCTCCGGTTCTTGATCCCAACCCTACTTGCAGGTGAAGAGTTGTACTACAGAGGTGGAACCACCTAATTGACAGCATGTTCACCCCAATATTGGGACACAAGGCTTCATGTGGTTTTGGTTTCAGCCTCAAATGTTGACACTGAAATTCGTCTTTCCGTCTATGTTAGCTGTTCTCTGCATTCTTTCAATTCCCATGGTGCATTTTGCAATTATTACAATTTAAGCGTTTAGCAAACACTATTATTCAGAACGGCTTGCACCGTGCAAGGTCAACGGCATGAACTCTAGTAGTCAACCAACAACAGGGTAAATGGAAAACCAAATACAAAGTAGAGGATAAACGTTTCAGCAGTACATCGTTGCTGTTTCAGAGACATACAGAGACGGATCTGTTTTTTTTAGCCGCTACAACAAATACATACTGTAGAGCAGTGGTTCTCAGACTTTTTTATTAAGAAAAAATAAAACACAATTTCTGCATCAAAAGTAATCAACAAACTATACTATACAAACTGGTCAAACTATTTTCACAATATCTATCTGGGGGACAGAGTAAAACTAAATGTAGTGGCTTAACTCCTTCACTTCCATGTGCTTGTCGGGGTACGGGGTTCCCTGTTCAAATATGATTATTATGGGGAGTCGCTTCCTGAACCACTGCTTTCAACAGAAAATGTTGAAAGGCTTGATGTTTCCCTTTAAGTCCATTGGAATCACCGTCACCCCCCCCCCCCCTCCAATTTCTTAAAAGCAAACATGGTGAATGGTGATCCGGTGGTATTTTGTTTATTTGTTTGTTTGAGTTTATTGATTTATATCTATAAATACTGACTACACATGTACACTAACCTGTGTGCGGTGTAGTCTAATGATCGGCGAGTTTTAATAAGCAGTAGAGATGTGTTGCAGAATATAAATCATACGCTGGATGCAGTGTGCTTGCTTTGTCTCTGAGTCAGCACATACTGTATCAGTTACAGTATGAGACTGTTCTACTGCATAGGCCTGATAATAGCAACATCTCAATGCCGCAGACTGTCGGGATTGCACAGCCAGACTATCGAGATACTTTGTATAAGTATAAGTTTGAAGAAAGCATATGGCAACATTTCAACGGTGAAATGAGTGCACACACACTTGCACTTTCACACATTTCAGACAGTATATCGCAGCTGTCGTGCAGCTGCGATATACTACGTGCACCTATCTCCATTTTTTTAAAATATATCAGTGCTATTGAATACCCTTTAATAATAATAATAACTAGATAAAGTGCCAATCGGCACAGGTCTCCACCAGGATTCTTCCTCAGCCTAGTGGGAATATGCGTGCACAGTTTCATCGCAATCTGCGTTGAGGAGTTGTGGCCATTTGCTACTCCTGAAAACTGTAGGAGCCAATCGTGGCCAATCAGGATGGAATATGAGAAATCAAACAAACCTGTCTTGATCACATGACTATGGAGATCATGTGTACCAATTTGCGTGAAATTTGGATAAAATGTGAAGGAGTAATAATAGAAAATGTGTTTTACATATGTCGGCCTCCTGGTGGCGCTATAAAGAGCAGATGTGAAAAATTCCAGGCAAAGGTTTTTCCTTGGCCTCTAGGGAGTTGGCATACAAAGTTATCCACAGATCCGTGCAGTTAGAGGTAAAAACACTTTTGGGCCAGTTATAGCGCCACCTTGAGGCTGAGTTGAAATTGTTCATGTGGCATTTCGTCCTCGGCCTAGTGGGAATGTGGGTGCACAAGTTCACGGAAATCACGCGATGTGTTCATGATTTGCAGCATTTTGTTTGAAACTGAGCACTCCTGTGAATTTTGGAAGCCAATCTTAACCAATCAGGATGTAGTCTGAGAAATCTGAAAGACCGGTTTGGTTGAATGGCTCTAGAGAGACTGTGTACCAATTTGCGTGATGTTTGGACAAAATCTGTAGGTGTACTGTGCAAAAACTTGTTTTGCACAAAGCGGCCTCCTGGTGGCGCTATAACAGGCCGTTCTGGAAAGTTTGGGGCAGAGGTGCATGGTTGGCATCCAGGGAGTGTGTGTGCAAAATTTGGCATCGACCGGGTTAACAGTGGCCGAGATTAGCTGCTCACGGACGGACGGACACACGGACACACGGACGGACGGACGGACGGACGGACGGACGGAGTGCAAAACATACTCTCCCCCATGCCTTCGGCTGGTGGAGACAATAATAAAACTTTATTTGTATAGCACCTTTCATGACATGAAATGCAGCTCAAAGTGCTTTACAGAACAATGGAGAATAAAAGAAAAGCAAGGCAACGACATTAAAAAAACAAGCAGTAATGCAATACAGTGAGGACATGAATAACAAAAAAATAAAAGATCAATTAAAAGCAATGTTGTAGAAGTGGGTCTTGAGCTGAGCTTTAAAAATGTCTACAGAGGCTGCCTGACGAAGGTACAGTGGGAGCTTGTTCCATGCCGACGGCCCGTAGAAGCAAAAAGCTGCTTCCCCGTATTTTTTAGTTGCCATTCTTTTAGGCAAAGCGAGCAGGCCAGCAGTGGAAGACCTTAGGGGGGCGGTTTGGGACATATTTAGGCAGGCAGTCATGTAGGTAGGAAGGTGCGAGACCATTGAGAGCTTTATAGACAAGTAAAATAATTTTAAAATCAATCCTAAAAACAACCGGAAGCCAGTGCAGTAATGCCAAAACTGGAGTAATATGTTCTCTCATCTTAGCTCTAGTTAAAACTCTGGCTGCTGCATTTTGGACAAGTTGTAATCTGTCAGTTGTTTTCTTAGGCAGTCCTGAAAAAAGTGCATTGCAGTAATCAAGCCGAGAAAAAACAAAGGCGTGGATTAGCGTTTTTGCATCGTCCAAGGACACATAGGCTCTGATTCGTGCAATATTTCTAAGGTGAAAAAAGGCAATCTTTAGGTCTTTAGGTCTGTGTGTGGGTTTTACAGATATTAAACCTATGAAAAGTATTAAAAGGGGCTTCTGATTAATCCTCCTAACTCGACGTGAGCTGTATGTGGGTAAAGTAATGATAATATAAGGACACATTCAAGTATCTGACAATGTATAAAGTGACCGTACCAACTTTGATGAGGCAGTATTGTGTTTTCGGAAATACAATAATTTCCTGAAAAGTAAATATCTTTGACATCATTTTGGACTTGTTTCTGCCCGACAGCAGAGATATAAAAAGCATTTTGGAGGAATCATTGGCCTTGGAACGCCTCAGGATCACCCAGGAGGAAGTTCCTAATGTTGCTTTGGAGAGAGAAGTCTGGAGCTCTATGGTGGACCTGTTGCCCCCGCGACCCGACTACGGATAAGCGGTTAAAGATGGATGGATGGACACAGCTACTTATGAACAAACTCAATTATTTGACACGAGATATTATTGCCAACAAAAATGACAACATTTTGTAGGTGGCCCATTGCACTTTCTCTTACTACCTTTAGAGTCACAACACCGTAGATATGGGAGCGCCTTTTATTGGAGTCATCAATGTTATTGGACCGCCCGTCAATCCGGCACGCATGTTACAGAGCTGATGAACCATAACATGGCTTTGCATAAGGCTGTTACCAGGGTGACGTCAGATGGCTTTGCTGCAACCCAAGTTAACAAAGAGACCAGAGTTATTTCCGCAATGAACAAAATCTCTCTCCAAAGCTGCAGAACTTTGGCTACTCCTGAACGTGTTTTACCAAATGAAATGTCTCTGTTACCATCCACGCATTTTTTTTAAATGTTTTTACCACTTGTAAAAGTTAAAATGTTCACTCTGTAACAATATATATTCAAAGATTTGAGGCACACAAAAATAGCAGACCTACAAGCTCGTAGCTATGAGCTTGTAGATCTGCTACTTTTCAATAGCTAAATTATAACAATGTTTAAAACACCAAAAGGGGTTCCCACCCAAAATAAGTAACATCATTATTCTATATTATCATCACCCCATATTTGGTGGGTTGACGAGGGTTCATTTCAAGCCCTGATAAATATTCAGAAGGAAATGATTCTCTGCTTAATAGCATTTCTGCTTCATTAGATAACATGCAAAGGAGATTGAGAGGTGTGAGAAAGCTGCAGATGCTGACTTATAGCGTGTTATTTACCCCCTCGTCGGTCACACCACGCCACGTGTTCCACCGCTGATTGACTGTGTTATGTGACTACCAGTAGTCATATTTATGTGTGAAGAACATCTTTATTTGGAAGAATTACTTTAATGTGTATGTGCGTGTGTGCGTGAGAGAGAGAGAGAGAGTGAGAGAGAGAGAGAGAGAGAGAGAGAGAGCAGGTGAATGACAAGCAACAAAGGACACCAGCCCAAATTAAACCCATGATATTTTGAGTACATGAGCTGCCGTCCCTCCCAGCATATTCCTCCCGGTGTGAACCTGCTGGTCTTGGAGGGCCCAAGGTTTTGAGTTCCTTTTTACTGCTGATTCAACATCATTTGGAGACAACTTTACCGTAAGCGATACGGAGCATTTTTCTTTTTTCTCTTCTTCTTTTTCTTCAAAAGAGCAGAGCACGCAGTCTGCAAGCTATTATTCTTTTTTTTACAGTCAAAAGAGTCCGTGTGAAAGAAGGGTTGATAGCATAGCTTTACCTATTTTGAAGCTGTGTTGTTTTGTGAATCACACCCTATTATTTATAAAGCAACGTGATATACACGATCTCTTATTAATCTCCGCCAGGACATCATGCATTCACCCCTGTTGGTCTGTGTGTCTGTCCGCAGCTGATTGCATACTACTAGGCCGATCAGCGTCATGTTTCTTGTGTCTTCTGCCAACAGGGAAGGATCACCTCAATGTTTTTCAAATAAGTCTGAGACAGCTCACGTTTTTTGTGAATTAAAACCACAGAGCAAGCATCCATTCAGGCTATGTTATAGCTTCCCGTGAGTTTTCACTTCCGGTTCATGGTCTTCCACCTTTCAGATATAGCTGTGTAGACATATCCTACATCCATTACTTAACAGTTTCAACTACAATTGACTGTCATCTTTTAGCCTACTTCCTCTCATGACATACTCGCAAAGTGAGTGTGGGGCATCGACAACCTGGCACTTACACTTCAAATGCCAACCTCTGATCGACTGGTGATACAAGGATAATTGACAGTTTGACACATGGCATAACAATCAGACATTGTGCGTTACAGAGACATTTGATTGACAGCAATTTGTCAGAAAGATGGAGAGAGGTAGATAATGAACGTGTACTGTATGAGAGAGAGTGAAGAAGAAAGTAGGGATAATCACTACTGTTTCAAGATTCTAGGTGCTATTATTATTTAGGGCATGCCTCCTAGTTTAAATTATGAATTATATGCACTAGTCCTTACCCGTTGTGAGATATTTGTACCCCCTTGTGGCCGTGAAGGGTACTGCGCCCGGGTGCGTTTGTAATTGACTAATACATTAATTAAAGGTATATTCAGTGATTTCACTCAAAAAACCTTAGGTTTCGTTTTTGGCTGTGGGACCCAGCCTTTCGTCCAATCAGGATAGAGAGTCAAAAACGAAACCTAAGGTTTTTTGACCCCCAGGGGTTAACTGGGGACAGGGAGGAACTCCTTATATGGCCAGCACACTCTATAGTAGGGAGGATTATCACAACAAAACAAAAAAATAAGTGATATTTGAATTAAGTGAAATCACTGAATATACCTTTAATAATCATTAATGTGTCAAATCGAATCTTTACGCCCTCCATATGCATATGGTCAATGCCTGTGTGAAAAGTGAGAGTGATTGGTGCAGGCAGTAAGGAGTTACGGCACTGTTTCTGACAGACAGACAGACAGACACACACAGGCTTTTGACACCGTGAACCACTCCATACTGGTTAACAAGCTTAAAGCTATTGGTTTTGATAGCACATCAGTGAGCTGGATGCAATCCTACCTGGAGGGGAGAGAACAGATGGTGGAGGTGAACGGAACACTGTCCCCTCCCCTCCCAGTGAGCTGTGGCGTCCCACAAGGAAGCATACTAGGGCCTTTACTGTTCCTAATATATGTTAACGACATGACTTCAGCTTGTGACTGCAGCTTGTTCCTGTTCGCAGATGACTCAGCACTGCTGGTCTCGGACAGGAACAAACTGCAGGTTGAAAAGACCCTCAGCTCTGAACTCGGTAGAATCTGCACCTGGCTCGCTGATAACAAACTATCCTTACACCTGGGAAAAACTGAATCCATCCTTTTCGGATCAAATAGTAATCTCAGCAAGGCAGATGGCTTCTTGGTTAGAGTGGGTGACAATATTATCACACGAAAAGATCAAATTACCTACCTAGGTTCCATCCTGGAGGCCAATCTTTCCGGTGATAAGATGGCCACCAACGTAATCAAAAAAGTAAATCAAAGAACAAGATTCCTTTACAGGATCTCCTCACTGGTCAGCAAAAACACCTTGAAGACCTTAACAGGAGCACTCGTACAAGGTTTCTTTGACTATGCATCCACCTCTTGGTACCACAGCACCTCAAAGGCCCTTAAAACAAGGCTCCAGACCTCCCAAAACAAACTGGTCAGGCTCCTACTTGGCCTCACCCCCCGAACCCACCTCACCCCTGCCCACTTTGACAGGCTGGGATGGCTTAGGGTCGACGACAGAGTACAGCATCTTGCAATGGGTCTGGTCCACAAGATTCGATACACCACCAAGATACCCATGTACCTGTCTAAATACTTCCTTAATGTAAACGAAGTCCACACCCACAACACCAGAGGGAGTGCAACAAACCATGTACAACCCAGATTCGGCACAAACAAGGGTCTAAATTCTTTTCGCTCCTATGCCACCAAAATGTGGAACGCCCTACCAACAGTCATTAAGACATGTGAATCCCTTGACTCCTTCAAAACCGCTCTCAAAGGGCACCTACGGATGGCTGCAATTCGAAACTGGCCTCTGTAAAATCTGAATCCCCCCCCCCCCCCACCCCATTTCCCCTCACTGTATATGTATCTTTTCCCTTTTTGCTTCCTATATGATGAATTCCTGTTCTGTTCTTTAGCTACATAGAAGTGTCTATTTGTATGTCTCTAAATGTTTTGATGAATTGAACAATGTGGACCCTGTTGTAAACAAGTGTAATGCTTAATTGGGTCGTCCACTCACAGTTAACAGTCTTTGTATTGAGTTTGTGCTTAAAATGTACTGTAAATTCTACAAACTGTTAATAAATATTTCAATCAATCAATCAAAAACAGACACTCAGACATTCGGTTAATTATAGTATGATTATACAGGAGTGACAATAGCCTTCATTAGTCGTTAGTGAACGTCACATGAAGGTAGGAACTCTTTCTCTTTTGCCTTGTTGTCCTCCTCCAACCTCCTATGATACACACGCTACATGGTTCACTACTATGCATGTTAGTTTGGTACAGTGTACACTTGTGTAGTACTGTCAGAAAGCAGTACTTTACACTGTTGGTTATGCACACGTTAAGTAGGTACAGTATACGGTTAGTGGAATTGAGAATTTGCCATCGGTAAATGGTTTGCATTTATATTGCTCCTAATCCACAGCGCTTTACGGTGTGTTACATTCACCCATACACACGCGCACACACACACACACACACACACACACACAAGGCTGCAAGGCACTAGCCTGCTTATCAGGAGCAGCTCAAGGGCACTTCAACCCAAAACCAGGACTCGGGATCGAACCAACCAGGGAAACCAACCTTTTCACATCCCAGAAGGCCACTCTACCTCCTGCGCCACCGCTGCCACGGTAGTGTAGGGTAGAGTTGTTTGCCGTCTGTCTCAATTAACTCCAGTCTTTCTTCATTCCCCTCCCTGGCAGACAGCAGCAGCCTGTCTGTCAATCTGTGGTTACTGTTCCAGAGAATAGCTCTTCAACAGGTCAGCAGTGGCCTGCACACTGACCCGTACATGGCTTAGGGGTGAAAGGTCGCGTGATGGAGACTCCATAGTTCAAGCAGTTTAAATGGTTTCAACTCGACTATCCTGCCTTGTCTCTTTCCTCCCATGTCATCATCCCAGTGGATATTCAGTTGTGGGGAGCCTCTGTGTTCCATACGGTAATTAGAATAGTTGGAAGAAACCGATCAAATTGTTATAGCCTGCAGCTGCAAGTTTAGCCATGGTTTAGATGATGTTTAAGTTAAGGTTAGACACTGAATGGTTATGTTTAGACATTGGACTTCAAGTGGTTGTTTAGGTATTGGCGATAGTGTTTAATTCATTCATTTTAGTTGAAGTTAAGCACTTGCATAGTCTTATTAGGTATGTTTAGTCATAGCTTTGTTGTTTTTTAATTAAATATGATTAGGCACTATTAGGATGATTATGTTTAGGCATGGGTTTGTTGTATTTTGTTCAATATTTGGTGTGGTTAAATTTTTAGTTTGAGCATATTTATTGTTGGTATGCTTACATTTGGCCGGGATTTCATGTGGTTTTATTAATACATTCTAGTTAAGGTTAGGTATTAGGCCTATACGTTTATATGCATGGATTATGTGTGGTTAAGATTAGGGAAGGATCGGGTTGGACAGAGCAGTTTAAGTTTAGGGTTCCACAGAGGGCCTGCATGATGACTTAATACGTAGCATTTCCTATTACGAATGCCGTCTGATGGCTGCTGATGGCTACTAACACTGCCCGTACTGCTGTTTACTTCTGACCCCTGTTCCAAATCACTGTACTGTACTAGTCTCAATATGCCTGTCCAAAAAGAGTTGGGGGATGGGGGAGTGGGTGGGAGAGGATGAGCAAGCAAACTGTATCTGTACATGTCTGTATTGTCTATTGTGCACTGTCTATCTGTGTAACTGCACTGTACTGTATGTAAATGTTTTTCCCTGTACACGGGACCCCCTCTAAAATGAGATGCTGCATCTCAAGGGGCTATCCTTTCAATAAATTCTGACCAAATTCTGACCAAATATCCACTGCCTTTAATCTTTTGTTTAGTGATTTGATAGGAGGTAGGGTTTCCTAGGGAACCAGCTTTACTGCATTTTATGTCTTTGAGGGTGCCCCCCCTTCATTTGGTTCCATTGAAGGACACAATAAGGGACTTTGGCAGACTTAAAGGTGGTTCGTGCTCACTTTACAAAAGAACATGCCAGAGACTGTAAGGATTGTAAGTATAGTTGTAAACATCCATAAGGGCGTAATAAAAAATCTCATTCATGAGTGAAGGGAGGACGGAGCAGAAGCTGGAGAATGAGAGCAGCAGGGGCGGTATTGCAGTCGCTGTACCACACTGTTGTGATGAAAAGAGAGTTGAGCCAGAAGGCAAAGCTGTCTGTTTACCGAGCAATCTTCATTCCTACTCTCACCTATGGTCACAAAGTGTGGGTCATGACCGAGAGAATAATGTTGCAGATTCAAGCGGCTGGAATGAGTTTTCTCAGACGGGTGGCTGCCATCTCCTTTAGAGATAGCGAGAGAGACTCGGAGGAGGAATTTGCTGATGTTGCTTTGAAGAGGGAAGTCTGGGGCTCTCTGCTGGAACTGTTGCCCCCACGACCCGACTCCAGATAAGCGGTTGATGATGGATGGTATAAAAAGTTTATACTGGATAAAGTCGGGCAATTACTAGGGGGTGGGGGGACATAAACACACAGCAACACGTTTATTTTGCCACATCAAATTTGATCCATTTTAATCAAATGTTGTGTTGTTTCTCGTGTTTGGCACACTATGGTAAAGCTCCTAAACACAAGATATTTCATCTCATGGTTGGCATAGATTGTGTTAATTTTAGCACGGAGCAGGAAATCAATACGATTATGTCACCTTACTGTCTGTCTATAAAGATCTGTTCCGCTTTGGGCTAGGTACTGTGAATTTTTCACTGAAGCCATTAGGATACTTTAATGTTGTTATGGCAACTTTTTTTTTTGTCTGTGTGAGCTATGGGCCTCATGGCCTCATGGCTTCCTTCCCTCTAGCTCCTTAATATGCGGCGGCTTTATGTAAATAACACACACACATACACAGATATTTGCTCTTTCCCTATCATTCCTTCTCTCCCCCGCTCGTGGTCTGCTTTGCCTTTGTTAATTGCAGGATTTGTGTGTGTGTGTGTGTGTGTGTGTGTGTGTGTGCGTGCGTGCGCGTGTGTGCGTGTGTGTGCGTGTGCGCGATGAATACAAGTCTTTGTTTTAGCGGGGAAGCTTATACTCTTAATGCCCTAAAACAGACAATGTGACCGATATACGCTTAATCTGAAGGATTTGTAGCAGGTCAAATTACACTCTCTTTGTTGTTTATCATACCTTGCTTATGTCCCAGGCCATAGACAGTGGCTTAGAAATATCCTGACATGACATTTTCAAACATTATACAAAAACAAGCTCATATTATAGTGCATGATCACAATGCAATATGTTGTGAATTTGTACAGTAGAGCAGGTGTTCCCAAACTGTTTAGCCTGTGACCCAAACTAGTGAAAATAGCACATCTACAATCTCACAACGCGTCTTACTTCTTAAATATTTGTTTTCTAATTATGGAATTTCCTACAATTTTCTTTGATTTCTTCATGACATTACTGAAAGAAAAAAAAATCATTGAATTTAGTTTCTAATTCACGAAAATCTTAGCTTTTTTGGGAATGTTTTTTGCAAATATTTTTGGAATAATAATAAATAAAAAACAAAATGTAGTAAACAAGAAACAAACGGGTCCCGGCCCACTGTTTGGGAAACAGTGGTGTGCAGTAGAGTACAGTACAATCGCAAGCCATAAAATAGGGAAACCATTGTGGACAAAGGTTAGTTCACTCTGCTGGGTTTAGAATCCTGATGTGGGGGTTTGAAAAGATATGGTCACCCTATTTATACGTTGAGAGATAATGTTCACTCTTTTTTCACCCCACCATTGTAAAATGAGAACTTTTTCATGTCGATTCTGTGATATCTATATAAAGAAATGCGCTTCTCGGTTATTCAGTTTAACCTACATGAGCAAGATTAAGTCGGTTATTGGTTCTAAATGTTTCGATATATTTTTCGGTTAATTGCCCAACCCTATTTGGGGCCCCGGGCGGAAGAGTCTGAAGTGATCTCATGAGGTGGGTAAGGCCGCCCCTATATATCATACTCTGTCCGAGCATCGCCCACCCGCTGTGAATGTTGAGGAAATGGTCAGTAATTGGACTAAAGGGATTGGGTGAACCTTGCATGAAATTGCCGTTATGGGCCCATTGTTAAGTGTGGGTGCCTTTGCACTCAGCCGTAGCTATAGCCTGTTGCCTGGAGAATGCTCACTCAAGTGTGAAGCGGGGTGTGTGGGGGAATGTTTGTTGGGGTATAGTGTGTGCGCATGAGTTGTTTTTGAGTGCGACTGAAAGAAGTGAAAAAGAATGATAACGCATATGAATGTTTGCACAAATAGATCTGCGCTTTTGTTTGTTTTGTTTCATGTTATTTTGTGCATTTCTTGTATTGTTGGGAGAGAGCGACAGAGAGCTGGGACAACACAACGACGCAGAAGTGAGAGTTAACAGACAGTGATATAGAATGGTAGTGGGCTTAATCTATAGGGTATAGTGGGGTGGGGCATGGTTGGTGTGTGTGTGTGTGTGTGTGTGTGTGTGTGTGTGTGTGTGTGTGTGTGTGTGGTGTGCAAGACTGGGTGGGAGTTCTACATTGCAAGTGTAATCCTTCTGTCTTGCAAATCATCATCCTTCACAGTCGGGATCAGATAATGTGATCGAGACACGTACAGACACGTTATTCTCTGTGTCACACAATACGCTGCGTATTGTGTTGTATTGTGGGCAGCTGGCCTTCGTCCGCACCATGACAAAATGTTCCAGGCAGAAACTGGCTGACTTGCTGCAGGAGAAGGTTAGTTCACTCTGCTCTGCTTAGATCTTTATTCAACCGTTTGTCTTGCCAAGGCGTGCAGTGCATGCGTGCGTGTGTGCGTGTGTGCACTATACTGTAGTGTACACCATTACGCAGTCTTCAAGGTATCTGAACTCCACGAATAGTTTTGATGAGAGCTATTTGCAGATGAGTAATTTGCATTTTCATGTAATTTATTCATCACGCCCACAGCATATATTATAAATCTCTTTAGCTTAGTGTGATGTCTAAATGCCACAGATATGTATACATTTATATATAGAAAAGAGCAATATCGCCAACATTCTTAAAACGTTCATGTCTTCTGTAGTAAGTCTCTGATATGAAAAGGAAAGAGACATTTAGGGGAACCTGATCCACTAGGACCGTGTTCAGTTGACGCTCTGAAGAGGAGAGCACACAACTGCCCGCCTGGCTTTATATGTCTGCCAAGCCTGGCATAATGGCAAATAGTGCACGCACGCACGCACGCACGCACGCACGCACGCACGCACGCACGCACACACACACACACACACACACACACACGCACACGCACACGCACACGCACACACACACACACACACACACACACACACCTGTGCCTGTTCAAAGCCATTTGATGCTCATTTTTAACTGATTGTCAGTGCTTCTTGTTTACAGACATACAGTACATGCACGCACACACACACACACACACATGCATACGCTGTAAATATAGTGCAAAAAACAACCCCCCCCCCACACACACACACACACACACACACACACACACACACACACAGCACAGCGGGAAAGAGAAGCAGCCGCTGCTCTACTGCTTCTGTTCACAAATAACCTGACATCTAAACACTGAGCTCCAGGAATGACATATTTTACACGCATTCATCTTCAGTTGAACAAGTGTAGCTTTTCACACAGACGCAGATCTTTAGTTCTGTGTCGATCCCTAGAGATCCACAGCAGCTCCTCTCTCTCTCTCTCTCTCTCTCTGTCAGACATGCACTGTAAGCATCAAAAGGATAGGCTGTGTTGTTTGCTCCTGTTAGATGTTTGCATGCAGTTCCAGTCTGAGATAGCACATTCCGGAACGAAAGTGACAGATATTAAGCTCAAGGAATTGCGTAAATGTTAGGTGACGCGTTGAACCACTGAATGCAGTGTCTTCTGCAACAACAACACAAAAGTAAATCGGCATTAAATTAACTTTTTGTAGTTTAGTGAAACCCCAATTGCCAATTGGAATGTGTTCACCTTATACAATTGACTGTGAAGTAAACAAAAGAATAGTGCGACCGAGACGTGTGGTTCTCAAACTTTTTCATACAGTTAAGGACCCCCAAATGTATTTGGCCGCAAACCCCAATAACCCCCAATTAACAACACAATGCATTGTTTTGTGAGCTTGTAAGCCCTAACCACACCAAAGGGTCGAGGCGGTTTTCAGCACTGTCCCTGCAGTGTGGTTCAGGTTCAGGTTCAGGTTCAGGTTTATTTGTCATTTGTATAGATACAGAGTATACATACAATGAAATTTATTTTGCTCAGAGCACTCTCAGTCTTACATACACAGGACATAACAAACATCTATAGTGCAAGAAAAGACAAAAACAGGAAAAGAAAAGTGCAAGTGAAGTGAAGTGCAATACAGTTCAAGGTCAGCTGTTCAGCAGCCTGACTGCCTGGGGGTAAAAACTGTTACTGAGACGGGTGGTACGAGTTTTTATGCTCTGGTAGCGTTTTTTGGAGGGGAGTAGTTTGAACAGGGTATTTGCGGGGTGGCTGGTGTCTTCCATGATGTTATGTGCTGTTGCACGTTCGTGCGTTGACGCGCGTCGTCCCTAGTGATTCAACGCATGGAATTCAATGGCCCAAACCACACCAAAGGGTCGAGGCGGTTTTAGCGTTAACTCCTTGCAAACATTTGGACCCAAGGAGTTGCATGGTGACCCTTTGGTGTGGTTATAGGGCTGTAAATAGCCAATGTATAAGTGGTTAAAGGGATAGTTCACCCCAAAAATATATTTTTTTCCTAATGATTACTCACCCCATGGGGATACAAAGGAGAGAGAAGTCTACTTCTTTGTCCACTAGTCAAAGAGTCTCCATGGGGTGAGTAATCGATAGAAAGAAAGTAATTTTGGGGGTGAACTGCAGTATCCCTTTGAATTGATCTTGACGCTATATTAGTACCCACTGGAAACCCAAAAACCGATCCCTGGGGGTCCCCTGGACCCCACTTTGAGAACCACTGACCAAGAGGATAGATCACGTACATTTCTCATTACGGTGTCAAATAGCTCTGAAAGATGTGGGTCAATTGGTGAATGTGCAATATTCCACGTACAACTTTTCAATCTATTTGGTGGTTCATCTATTGAAGGCCATTGATGTATTAATTTAGCAGCCAAAGTTATTATCACTATAGCCTGTGGCTATAGTGGATTTGTCCCTCGCAGTCAGTTCCAAATTGAAATCCAAAATGATTGCATGGAATTATTTGAAGCAATTAAAATTTCTTTCAAAACAAACGCCATTAACAATGTGTTCACCGCCTCTTTGTCTTCTGACACAGTTCTGCGCAAAATTGTTATTGACCTCGCATGAATGTCTTTGTTTTTTTGTTGCCCCATATTTCGTGCTATCGTGCCTGCTTATTTCAATGTGCTGTGTGCGTTGTGCCCTTAATGAGACCTCTATTCCATTCTCAGTGGTGGAAAGTAAGTACATTTACTTAAGTATTGTACTTAAGTACAATTTTGAGGTATTTGTACTTGAGTATTTCCAATATCCAATACTTCTATTCCACTACATCACAGATCCAAATATTGTACTTTTACTCCACTACATTTATTTTAAAACTTTAGTTACTAGTTACTTTGATTAACCACTTCAGCCCAGCCCTATATACATATGGGCCATTTGAAAATATGTTTCAAATATTTTATATAGATATATATTTTTTTGAATATATATTTCAAAAGACTTTTTTTTAACTTTGAAAAGTTGGAATGGGACGTTCTGCATAATGAGTACTTTTACCATGGTACTTTAAGTACATTTTGATGTCAGTACTTTTGTACATTCACTCAAGTACATTTTGAATTCCGGACTTTTACTTGTAACAGAGTACTTCTATATTGCAGTATTGGTACTTTTACGTAAAACATGCGAGTACTTTTTCCACCACTGTCAATTCTCTTCCACTATGCTCCGTATATAGCTCACATCATCGTAACCATTTGGGTTTGTGCGTGTGTGCGTGCGTGTGTGCGTGCGTGCGTGCGTGTGTGGGCGTGCGTGTGTGGCTGATTCCAGTTTGACCCAGAGAGTACTGGCTTCATCAGTACGGAGAGGTTCAGAGACCTGCTGGAGGCCCACGGGTCGGAGCTCGACCCCCACAAGCTAGAGGTTCTGTTGGCTCTTGCCGACGGAAACGCAGATGGAAAGATCTGCTACCAAGACTTTGTCAACCTGGTAAGATGTTTAGACCTTTCAGTGGTTTTACACGCACATGCTATGGACTTAGTGTCCATGTTTCCAGGGTAGTGTTTGTTTGCTGGTTACATGCGGTGGTCGTCATTCAAACTTGACAAAGGTCCTCACACTCCAAAGTTACCAATCATTGAAACTTGCACATTGTCCGTGGAATATTGCTGACACACCCACATCAGGAACAGTTGTTCTCAAGGACCCTCTGAAAGTATACACATTGTCATATGGAACCAAATGGACCCGTGCCATCTATCTGTATTAGTGCAGTCAGTGGGATTTTCCAAAGTAGGATCAATGTTTATATCGGCAAAAGTCCCAGAGAGTTGTGTTCACTATCTATGTGTGTCCCTCTGTGAATCATACGTGTCCAATGCCTTGGTGTCCAAGATCAGCTTTCCCACAGGAAGATTCTTGTTGTGTTTTCTCCATTAGCAATCCCCTTGTGCCACTTTCAGTTTCAGTTTCACATTCACCGTGTTGCTTTTACTTGCACCAATACGCATGACACACCAATCAGCATGACATGGCACAGAGGGGGGAACAGTAATGCTGCGTTCACATGGGCAGATGCAAAGATACAGTCTATCGCTCATTTTCAGTGGAAGCCAGCGACATGGAGATACAAAGATGCAAAGCTACAGATACGCAGTGTAGTTTTGCATCTTTGCATCTTTTGCATCTGCCCGTGTGAACCTATCTCCTGTTTCTGTAGCGTGAGGCAGATTGATGTACAATACACCTCCTGGACACGACGCTAGTATGTCACAGAGTCTTTGGTATGACCCCAACCTCCCAGTAGGGCGGACACTCTAACCACAATGCCACTACTGAGCAAAATTTGCAATGACAAAATCACAATTAAATGTAATGTTAGTATTTGTAAGATAATTGATCGTAAAATGATAATGATGGCGACATGCAGCGCCTGTCGCCATCGCGTCTGCTTGTCTTTGGTTTCTCTCGAGCTCTTACAGTCACTCACTGTTAATCTCATTCTAATGGCCTCACACTGTTGTGCGTAAACAAGCCACATTCTTCTCTCATCCATCTAATTTTATCTTCCTTCAGTCCTCGTCCCACTCTCTCTCTCTCTCTCTCTCTCTCTCTCTCTCTCTCTCTCTCTTTGGTCTTCCTTCAAAGCTGTCTATTGTGTGACAGTGGGGATGGTTAGAATTTTTTGTCTAAGAGGTCGCTTGTCATTGGTCCAGCACAGTCATGTGATGGGCCTAGGGTTGGGCCATGATACTGGAAGTGGGACAGTGAGGATTATTTGGGAGTACTGCACGCGCGTGCGTGCGTGTGTGTGTGTGTGTGTGTGTTGCCCCCAATTTGAGAAATACACATTGTGTTGTGTGGCATTTTTAAAAGACTCAGTTGTGTTTAGTGTTTAGGCTTGGAGACAGATGTCTGATTCCTCAGTTGTGCAACGCGCTGCTACTTTGCACCAAAAAGAGTTGATCCGCAAGCACACAATGCATCGCGCCGCGGTGCGTTGTGAGATACAGTATAGGCAATATTTTTCGGCTTTATGGTTACATTCACTGTATAGCAGCCACGGCAGAGAGGAGACATGGAGGGTGGAGAAGCGAGCAGCAGGAGAAGTGCGAGAGAGACAGATGGGCTTTTATTTGCAGCTCTGTCCTTCCTCGGCACCGCAGCTCCTCCATATAGCCGTCCGTCAGTGTGATTGCCAGTAATTGCCTGATTACAGTTCACAGTCGCATTCTGCACTTCCATGATTTTTCTCTTGTTCCTCTCTCACTCATAACCTACTCATAACCTGCTCTCTCTCTCTCTCTCTCTCTCTCTTCCTCCTTCTATCCCCCTGTCTCTCTCATTCTTAAGGTTTTTCTCTCTAATGTATTTTCTCTCCCTTTCTATAACATTGGTGGTTCTCAAACATGTCAAGGACCCCCAAATTGTTTAGCCGCAGAGCTCCACTAGAAGATATTTTGCATCAGGGATCTCCAGAAGAGAAGATTTGTCATTAAAAATGTTCCGCAATTTAAAAAAATAAATAGCAGATCTACAAGGCCACAATGCAGCACGACGTGGCATGTTGTGGGCTTGTGGATTGGCTGTTTTTTATACAACAGGCCCATTTTTATTAGCGACCTAGTCATGATTGACTGCCCCCTAAGCCAATGGTATAGTCTGGAACGCCGCCTAAACCAATGGGAGTCTGCACCACTCGTGTAGCCAATCACTTAGTAGCGACCGAGTGATGATTGGCTGCCTCCTAAGCCCTGCCGCGCACCGAAGTCTGGCAACGCTGCACCGCAGCCACTCTAAGACCGCAGCTCGACGCGACAACAGCTGCTACTGTTATGAGCTAACTGCATGGACAGCAGGAAATATATACACATTTCAAAAATAATAATAATGATAATAATAATTTGGGGGGCTTGTTTCACCTGAGAAATATGTCATATTTTTTATTTTATTTTATTTTTTTCCCCCTTTTTAATAGCTGAAGCATAACATAGCGATGAAGTGATAAAGCTATATTCTAGTTGTGGACCCCCTGAAACTCCCCATTCTGAGGGGACCCCCCATCCTGACAAGCACTTGGAATTGTATGAGTTGAGGCATTCGATTTTGTTTGACTCTGTTCCATTGTGAAAATATCAGATATACAAGTTTCAAGACTTTGTGAGCTTGTAGATCAGCTATTTTCAACATTTGGCCAATGTTTCTATAGTATATTTTGTGGATTACTATTGATGCAATAAGGTGGCTGAGGGGTAGAGTGACCGGATGGGGTCTGCAAGGTTCCCAATTCGAACCCGGGCTCCCGGTGTCGAAGTGTCCTTGAGTGTAATGTGTAGGTTGGTGCCTTGCATGGTTTCCTCCGGCATCGGTGTGTGAATGGGTGAATGCAATGCACAATCTCTGAAAAGCGGCTTGGATAAAGGCGCTATATAAATGCACCATTTACCAGTAATGCTAATTTTTCTTTTTATTGTCCTATTAAAAAGGCATTAAAAGTCCTTAAATTGTCACTTCACTGTCATCTGGGGACCCCCCCCCCCAAAAAGCATGTGGAGACACACAGGTTGAGACTGTGCCTTTGGTGTGTAACAGCATCAAACGGCATCCTCCTGCCTGGCCCTCACACCACCAGAGTGAATAGATGGAATGTCAGCCTTTCTCTCTCGTGTTTTATGAGAAAAGAGCAGAGGAAATGACATTTGTGTTTGTCGTTTGAATGAGGAATCTACTGCGTTTGTGGACTATAGCTGCCCTGGTGGGGGGGAGAACTGGGGACTGTGTGTGTGCGTGCGTGCGTGAGTGCAGTCAGTAAGTGGTCATGGCAACTCAGTGCGTGCGTGCGTGCGTGCGTGCGTGCGTGCGTGCGTGCGTGCGTGCGTGCGTGCGTGCGTGCGTGCATGCGTGCATGCGTGCGTGCATGCGTGCGTGCATGCGTGCGTGCGTGCGGTCAGTAAGTGGTCATGGCAACTCACAGTCAATTTCCCACAGCTGTATGTCTGTCTCTGACCTCAAGTCTCATAATTGGCTTCCTATGAACTTTATCCGTTAGCGGTTAATGCCGATCCCCGTCATGATAATAAAAAAATAAAAGACATCGGAGAGGTCCAGAGAAACTATGTCAAGCATCTGGTCATCATATTGATATATTGACATTGTTTGTTGTTCCTTAGATTTCATTGTCCATATCTTTTTCCATATGAAGTGATAGGTGTGTATTTGCAAGTGAAGCTTGATATATGATATATATTGATATATGTTGCCGTTTATCAAAATAACAATTATTCTACATTCTCTAATATGTTTGTACTACTTCATGTAAATAGGCTAATGCAGATGTTTAACAACCAAATGGAACGCTAGGGTTCGTTTGATTTCATTTTACGCTCTCACCTGAGGACCACCTGGAACCGCTTAACTGTTCACCGTATAAATTAGCCAGTAAATCAACTGTAGATTTAGTTGACTAAACTCTTATGGTGTTTACTGTTTAGCCAACTAAAACTAGACTAAAACTAAACTCTTATGGTGTTTAGTCAACTAAAACTAGACTAAAACTAAACGCTTATGGTGTTTAGTCAACTAAAACTAGACTAAAACTAAACTCTTATGGTGTTTAGTCAACTAAAACTAAAACTTTTCAGGTGACAAAAATATGACTAGAATGAAATGTATTATTATTTTTCTTATTTTGAATTTGTTTTTTGTCAAGAGACTATGACTAAAACGACAAATGTGCAGTCAAGCATCAGCATCAGTGGGAGCTCGAAGCACTCTGGGTTCAGCGATCTCTTTTTTTAGCCGTGTGAAAGTGTGGAAATGGATCATAATTCTACGAGGTGTTACGACACTCGCTTTCCCAGTCTATAAATAAATGAACGGTGCTTTCATCATGGATGTGCCTCCAAGTGGAGGGCAGGCTGTACGTATGTGACGCCTGCAATCTGTCCCACTCTGGAGTCCCGGCTCCTCAACACCCTCCTTTTGCAAAAGGAGCCTCATGAATATTCCTAATCTGGGGTTTAGCGAGGAGAAGAATTCTCTCAGCATGCGTGTGTGTGTGTGTGTGTGTGTGTGTGTGTGTGTGTGTGTGTGTGTGTGTGTGTGTGTGTGTGTGTGTGTGTGTGTGTGTGACTGTGTGTGTGTGTGTGTGTGTGTGTGTGTGTGTGTGTGTGTGTGTGTGTGTGTGTGTGTGTGTGTGCGCTCGTGTGTCTGTCTGTCTGTCTGCGTGCGTGCATACGTACATATCAGGCAGCAGCTATGAGACAGTGTTTTGGACGAGGGGAAGGGCTTGCTGGTTGCTAGGTGACGATGGAGGCATTCTGTTGCCATGGTGAAGTGGGAGGTGTATGTGGTGGCAGTGTGGTTGCTGTCACAGTTTGACTTAGTGTACTGTGTAAGGGGACGAGGGCTGAATGGGACATGCTCTGGTGGACAGCAAGTGACTTCACCCATTTTCAACCTATCTTCATATAATTGGTCCTCACTACAATTAAAAAAAATCTACTCTGTCTGTGGCTCATAGGAGGACTGTGGAAACCCGCCTACCAGTGACATCATCATCATTTAGCGCCATTCACACTGAGCACTATAGGGCTGTATTTTGCGTGTCTTAAGTACCAGGTCTTATTCCCTAACTTGAGTAAACTAAAGACCTGGAGGCGTGGTCAATGCTCTTTGGCCACTCAGAATAGCCAAATGGCATTGATCACGCCTCCAAGTCTTTAGTTTACTCAAGTTAGGGAATAAGACCTGGTACTTAAGACACGCAAAATACAGCCCATAACTATATTTAGTTTCAAAACAGTTTCATTTTTATTAAAAGAAAATTGGAAAACCTTTTCGGTTTTTTACTAAACTAAAATGTTTTACCCAATTCTAGGTTTCATTATGTTGTGGCGCTATTGCCATTTTGTACACTCTATGAACTATGGGGGTCCTTGAAATGGACCCCCATAGTTCATAGAGTGTACAAAATGGATATCTAGTGTTACACATGTGGGGCTATGAGGGCTATATCTTACCTTACACATTTACTATTTAAAACAATATTTTCAAATAGTTCAAATAGCCGATCTACACGCTCACAACGTGTCGATGTAGATCGGCTAGTTGAACTATCTGAACAGGTTTTTCAAAATAGTAAAAAAAAAGGCAAATCCGTTTAGGGATAAGGGGTAATGCTGCATTCACATGGATTCAGGCAAGCACTAGACGGCAAATGGCAACCGTTGGCCGTCGCCGGTTCTCTCTGATGATAAACTGAAGTAGTACTCCTGTGATTTAACATTATGCTATTCTCCTTAGCATTATGTTATGCTTTAGCTATTGAAAAATAGCAGATCTACAAGCTCATAGCCCGCCACCGAGTGGCGCGCTACGAGCTTGTAGGTCTGCTATTTTTTTGAAAAATCGTGAAAATGCAGCACAAATCTTTGAAAATTGAACATCTTATATTCTTTCAGAAGACTTTTTTTTCGACGTCAGGCCTAATGGGTTAATAACTTTTCAATTTCATGTCCCCTCCCTTTGCCTTTCTCTCTCATCCCAGATGAGTAACAAGCGCTCCAACAGCTTCCGGCGGGCGATCCTCCAGGGGGGGCGTCAGCTGAAAGGCTGTGCCCTGAGGGAGGAGGCGGGTCTGGGCCTGTCCCAGCGGCTGGTCCGCCATGTCGCCTACGAGACCCTGCCCCGCGAGGTGGACCGCAAGTGGTACTTCGATAGTTACACCTACTGCCCCCCGCCCTGGCTCATCCTGGCTCTCACTATCGCTGAGGTACAAAAAACACAGAACCGTGACATAACACTCAAGAAGATAGGGATATTTTTTTGGTCATCCAAGTTGTAGAGGCCATCAACCTTATCCACAGACAGGGCATCAACCTTATCCACAGACAGGCCATCAACCTTATCCACAGACAGGCCATCAACCTTATCCACAGACAGGCCATCAACCTTATCCACAGACAGGGCATCAACCTTATCCACAGACAGGCCATCAACCTTATCCACAGACAGGCCATCAACCTTATCCACAGACAGGCCATCAACCTTATCCACAGACAGACCATCAATCTATCCACAGACAGGCCATCAACCTTATCCACAGACAGGGCATCAACCTTATCCACAGACAGGCCATCAACCTTATCCACAGACAGGCCATCAACCTTATCCACAGACAGCCCATCAACCTTATCCACAGACAGGCCATCAACCTTATCCACAGACAGGCCATCAACCTTATCCACAGACAGGCCATCAACCTTATCCACAGACAGGCCATCAACCTTATCCACAGACAGGCCATCAACCTTATCCACAGACAGACCATCAACCTTATCCACAGACAGGGCATCAACCTTATCCACAGACAGGGCATCAACCTTATCCACAGACAGGGCATCAACCTTATCCACAGACAGGCCATCAACCTTATCCACAGACAGGCCATCAACCTTATCCACAGACAGGGCATCAACCTTATCCACAGACAGGGCATCAACCTTATCCACAGACAGGGCATCAACCTTATCCACAGACAGGCCATCAACCTTATCCACAGACAGGGCATCAACCTTATCCACAGACAGGCCATCAACCTTATCCACAGACAGGCCATCAACCTTATCCACAGACAGGGCATCAACCTTATCCACAGACAGGGCATCAACCTTATCCACAGACAGGGCATCAACCTTATCCACAGGCAGGGCATCAACCTTATCCACAGACAGGGCCATCAACCTTATCCACAGACAGGGCATCAACCTTATCCACAGACAGGGCATCAACCTTATCCACAGACAGGCCATCAACCTTATCCACAGACAGGCCATCAACCTTATCCACAGACAGGGCATCAACCTTATCCACAGACAGGCCATCAACCTTATCCACAGACAGGGCATCAACCTTATCCACAGACAGGGCATCAACCTTATCCACAGACAGGCCATCAACCTTATCCACAGACAGGCCATCAACCTTATCCACAGACAGGCCATCAACCTAATCCACAGACAGGGCATCAACCTTATCCACAGACAGGGCATCAACCTTATCCACAGACAGGGCATCAACCTTATCCACAGGCAGGGCCATCAACCTTATCCACAGACAGTACTACATTGAGAAAGTACAATATTCGGGTACATATCTCGGTCAACCTCTTTCATTTCAAGGACGCCCAGTTTGAGACGCGATAAAATTCATTGGGGGGTCTGTGTGGTCTAATTCAAGGTGATAAAAATAGCAAAAAAAACAACCAACCAACTGACGGGAAATGCATGTTTTCATAGTAAATACTTAGATACTCAAATGCCTATCCACTATCATGGAGTTTAGAGTTTCTAAGCCACCGCACTGCATCCAGCTTGGTGTCTAATCTATAGGACCAACAACTGGCCTTGTTTATATGAATAGAGACGGCACCCGAGTTCTCCTCCCATCCACTTGCATTAAGTTGCTCTAAAGCGCATGAGGTGATTTCACTCCTCCTTCCGAGTAGGAACAGAGTGCATTCTGGGATGGATTGGGCCCAAACACATGAACGCGCTGCCGCTGACTATCATTGCACGCGTTCACGTGTGTTCACGTATGAAACGGCGTTCACGTGTCACGTGCACAATGATAGTCAACGGACCAGCGCGTTCATGTGTTTGGGCCCACGCTGCAATACCAAATTCGGCCACTATGTCCATTTCGCCTCAGGGTTTCCTCCGGGTGCCGTCTCTATTCATATATACTCTAAGGGGAAACCTTGTGGGGATGGGCGGGGCTAGGGTGGTGCCTGTCAGCGGGTGTATTGAACGGGAGGGGACGGGACAGAGGACCAGAGCTACACTACGGGGGTTTAACACAAGTGGCTAACAAAGGTTTTTAATGATTTGATTTGATTTTAACAAAGATGGTGGAAGTGCTGTTCTCTTGTTTTTCCCATAACCCATTTCATTGTATTCTTAAAATTGCTAAATACAACACACAAGTACTTAGCGTTGATTATTTGCATTGCAAAACGCTTCACTACTGATCACTGCGAAGCTACACGATTCGACGTCTGTAATTGTCACGATCTGGTGGTGGTGGTGGTGAGGACCCAAATGCAGGACAGCCAGGCAGGAGTAGTGATCAAAACCCATGGTTGGGTATTTTATTTAACTGGTGAACAGAACAGAAATCACAAATGCAGAATGACACTAAACAATGAACCGACAAGGACTGACTGGGGAACAAGACTAATATACACAGGAGGGCTGATTACACATGAGAAACACATGGGGAAGACATGAACACAGAACCAAAACAACTAGAACAAGAACATAGACATGCAACAGCTAGATAAACAGAACATAGAATCAAAACAAGTAGAACATAACATAGAAAAACAACATCTAGATGAGCAAAGTCTGAGAATCGTGACAGTAATGGTACGATGTGTTGCTGTTTACACATCGATTGCATTTAAAATAGATTTGTCGACGCAGTCGCTGTGTCGTGACACCGCTACTCATCGTGTGCTCGTCTCCCTGTGTTTCCCTGTAGGTGGTGGTGTTTATGTACTATGTGCTCGTCTCCCTGTGTCTCCCTGTAGGTGGTGGTGTTTATGTACTATGTGCTCGTCTCCCTGTGTTTCCCTGTAGGTGGTGGTGTTTATGTACTATGTGCTCGTCTCCCTGTGTCTCCCTGTAGGTGGTGGTGTTTATGTACTATGTGCTCGTCTCCCTGTGTTTCCCTGTAGGTGGTGGTGTTTATGTACTATGTGCTCGTCTCCCTGTGTCTCCCTGTAGGTGGTGGTGTTTATGTACTATGTGCTCGTCTCCCTGTGTCTCCCTGTAGGTGGTGGTGTTTATGTACTATGTGCTCGTCTCCCTGTGTTTCCCTGTAGGTGGTGGTGTTTATGTACTATGTGCTCGTCTCCCTGTGTCTCCCTGTAGGTGGTGGTGTTTATGTACTATGTGCTCGTCTCCCTGTGTCTCCCTGTAGGTGGTGGTGTTTATGTACTATGTGCTCGTCTCCCTGTGTTTCCCTGTAGGTGGTGGTGTTTATGTACTATGTGCTCGTCTCCCTGTGTTTCCCTGTAGGTGGTGGTGTTTATGTACTATGTGCTCGTCTCCCTGTGTCTCCCTGTAGGTGGTGGTGTTTATGTACTATGTGCTCGTCTCCCTGTGTTTCCCTGTAGGTGGTGGTGTTTATGTACTATGTGCTCGTCTCCCTGTGTCTCCCTGTAGGTGGTGGTGTTTATGTACTATGTGCTCGTCTCCCTGTGTCTCCCTGTAGGTGGTGGTGTTTATGTACTATGTGCTCGTCTCCCTGTGTTTCCCTGTAGGTGGTGGTGTTTATGTACTATGTGCTCGTCTCCCTGTGTTTCCCTGTAGGTGGTGGTGTTTATGTACTATGGCTTCCAGTTGGACCGCTGGGTTCTGCAGGTCTCCAGTCCGTCGTTCCTAAAGGGCCCGTTGCCTTACCACCCCCGGCTACGGGCCCAGGCCTGGAGATTCCTCAGCTATGTCTTCATGCATGCCGGGTGAGAGACCCACTTTTCATTTCCTTTTACTTGACTTTATTTGTTTATTTCGACAAATGTAACGTAAATACACCGGAATTAGCAAAGATGCTATATCTGCTCATAGATAGCAGATATACATGCTCATGGCGCGTCACTTCGTGCAGCGCCATGAACTTGTAGATCTGCTATTTCGAAATAGCACAAAATGTGAATACCGGTATACTGTATATGTATATTTTAAGTTTTAACCCATTTAGACCTGGTGTAACCTCTGTGTCTCATATAGCAATAGTTTTCAGAATAGTTGTCAGAAAACCTTAGGTTAGGTTTTAGGAGGCGTTTTTAGAATCGGCCTCAGGTTTAAATGGGTTAAAGCAAATCTTTTTTTAACTCAAATCTTTATTTGTGGCGGTCCCTGGAACAAAACATTTTGAGATGGGTGTCCGTGGCCAAATACTGTGCATATTATAATTGTGGGTGTCCTTGACATGAAAAGGTTTGAGAACCACTGCTATACCAACCACATTTTTCAGACAACTAATTTAGAAGATTTGTAGATTTCGCATTAAGATTGAGGATAAACATACCTTCTCCCTCTGAACCCAGGTGAGACCTGGCCAATGGCCATCTTTAGTTCATTTCATCGATTAAATCCCCGTCCAGCCGTGAAGGAGGGTGTAGGTTAAAATGAACAGTGCGGAAATGCTAAAAAGAAGAAAAATGCTTAAAAGCGAATATTTTCGCCGAGCAACACTATAAAAATAGGGGTTTAGCTTTCAGAATAATATATATTATATTATATTAAGTATTTCAGTGTGTGAGACCAGGCCAGATCATTCAAGTTTAATACTTTATTTGCCAGCTGTTGGCATTTATGAAGTTCCCAGTGCCACCATACGCTCACTTTAAGAGAAGGAGTTTGCCCGCCCCACACACACTCAACACACACTTTAGCATTGGCACAATCACAGTTCAGTTCAGTTTAATTTGGTCATAGAATGAACATTGTATGCATTCATTTCATTTGATCATAAATTTCCTTGCGCTAAGACCAAAAAGGTATAGGCTGAAGCCAGAAACGTTTACAGTACAAAGTCACAAATTACATCCAATCCACCAAGGACAGCTCTCCTGGATTGATGGATTCCGACTTATTGATGTTTGAATGCTTTTAAACGAGGAAAACGGTGATTCGATTTTACGTCCCATAGCTGGTGGTGACGTGGCGTTGCCTTAGCAACTGGACCAGATGTTTAAAGCTGCCATGGGGCTAAACCATTACACAGAGTATACGTTGGGGTCCGTATACGGACCTGGCTGATAAGGTCCCCTAGCGTCCCCTAGTGGCGGGGTCCATATATTATTATACAAAAATAATTAATGACCACATTGGGTAAATGTAGACTCAGTCGGGCAGTAAAGGGGAGGGACCATTTATATCACGGATTAAGACCTTTCTGAAAAACGTATCAGTGGTGCTCAAACTTTTTTTTATGTCAAGGACTCCCAGAATGATCTGTATTTGGCTGTGGAACACCATCTGAAAATATTTAGTTTGAGGGCCCCCCCAGAAGCAAATAGTCAAGTTAAAAACGTTCGCTGTGAAAGAATATATATTCAAAGATTTTCACACATTGTCACAGTTTTTCAAACATAGCAGATCTTCAAGCTCATAGCGCGGCACCCAGTGCTGCGGAAAGTTTTATATCTGCTATTCTTCTATAGCTAAAGTATAAGACAATGGAAAGAGAAGAATGGAAGTCCTTTGCCCATAATGACATGCCCCTGCGGCAATAGAGACAACCAGGTTAAGCGTTATAAAGCAACCTTCACGGCCGCTTACATGACCAGGAGAAATGTGTCTCTCTGCCACCACTGTGTCCCCTGAGTGTCCATACAGGATCATTTACACTGCTGCTGGCTCTTTAAAGACAGCAGTGACTGATTTGTCTGTCTCCACATTGCACAGTACGTTGCCTTCACACACACACACACACACACACAGACACACCATGAACTGATCCTTCCCAATCCTCAAAACATTTCCAACTTTGTATTTATTCTCTTTTTTTTTTTTTTTTTTACTTTTTGTTAATTAATGCCATACTGTATTTCATCATATAAGAGTGTAAAAAAATTGCAGATCTACAAGCTCACACAGAGCCAAGAGTCAAGTTAACTAAACATTGAGGGTTTAAAACATTTCTGAAAAAAACACATTGACATGAATTCAACATATGAACAGAAAAGATGATGTATAAACAAACAAAACATGAATTGACAAACACTGATGATAATGCTGTCAAACAAGTCTATATGAAGCTTCTATGAAAAAGTTTAAACTGCAACACAATATTAAATAATATATTGTACTCGTGTTGAGTGTCCAGAGAGAACGCAGTCCTTTGGACACAATGGGACCTCTCGTAGGGAAGCAGTGATCTATCTCATCAGCAGTGTAGAAACACAAAGGCCCTGTTATCTGGAGAGGAGCTGTTGTCAGGCATGTTCTAATCTAATCAATAACTCACATTGTCTCATTGTCCACAAGACAGTCTCTGTATTTGTGTTAGAGCTGGGAGGAATTAGGTTTGTTTTAGGTTCAAATAAACATAATTTTGTGTGTGTGTGTGTGTGTGTGTGTGTGTGTGTGTGTGTGTGTGTGTGTGTGTGTGCGTGTGTGCGTGCGTGCGTGCGTGCGTGCGTGCGTGCGTGCGTGCGTGCGTGCGTGTGTGTGTGTGTGTGTGCAGAGCATATCTGCACTGTGATATCAGCTGTGTGATTAAGCAATGGTCAATGACAGAAAGAGGCAAGAGGAGGACAGGCGGTACAGTCCGTACTGTGGATTATGGAAGAGAGACAGAGACAGTGTCACAGGGGGAGAGAGAACTACAGTATATAGAGCGAGTGGGAGAGACAAATACAGAGAGAGAGAGAGAGAGAGAGAGAGAGAGAGAGAGAAGACAATGAGTGACTGAGGCAGAAAGAGAGAGACGATGAGAGACGACCAGGCTAGGCTGCAGATTGTGCTGCTCCTGTCCTTTTGCGTTCTGCTGTGGCTCCCAAATGTGTCAGTGCTGCTGACTGAATGCGCTGGGAAGGACACAGTATATTTACTGTATATACAGTATATATACTGACTGAATGCGCTGGGAAGGACTCTCTAGGCATGAAGGACACAGTATATTTACTGTATATACAGTATATATACTGACTGAATGCGCTGGGAAGGACTCTCTAGGCATGAAGGACACAGTATATTTGCGCGTTTCTGTGCGTGCATGCGTGCGCGTGTCTTTTTATTTATGCCTGCAGTCCCTAAAAATAGCAGATATACAAGCTCATAGCACGTCAAGTCCCCGGCCGGAACAAAATATTCTGTGGCCAAATACATATCATTGCTGTCCGGAGGAAACCTCATAACTCCATTTTTGAAGTTTTTGATTTGTTTTCCCCATAAATCCAGTGCTATTGAACACCCTTTACGTCGTTGTGTGTTGTTTCGAAAATATTGAACCAAAGTAGTAAAAAACTGACAAAACCTCTTAACTCCATTGGACCCATAGTAGAATCGGCCTCAGATCTTACTGGGTTACACATGCAGTACTGTACTGTACTGTACTGCATGTGTCTAAAGACTGTCACAAATCCAAAACAACTGCATGCTTGTTCAGAGATGTCATCCTGAAACAAAGTGAGTTATTGTTCTGACTGAGCCTAATAATAACCATTATAACAAAAAATATGGCACTTTATTAATTTAAATAAAAGGTTGCAGATCCCTGGTATATAGTGACTATAGTCGCTTCTTTTGGGCTTATTTATGTATTTATTGGTTGCTTATTTTATTTATCTCACACAATCTGTCCTCAGTAGTGGAGCGCACTTTAGCTGTGCTGTTCCGTCTATCCATACTGGCTCAATATGTTTCAAACACAGCAGTTTGACTCGGCCAGTCATTTTCTTTTAATGTAACAAAAATATTTGTGTCGCTGCATGTTTTCCCTGTGCGTGGACATGAATAAAGTGCTAATGTGTGTGTGCGTGTGTGTTACAGGATAGAACATCTGGGTCTGAATATGGCCATGCAACTTCTTGTAGGGGTTCCTTTGGAGATGGTCCACGGAGCACTGAGGATTGGACTGGTCTACGTGTGTGGAGCACTAGCGGGTGAGTCCTGACGTGGCAGGTTTTACACACTCTAAACGCGTGAGGAATCACCAGGCTTGAAGGTCTGTCAGGAGGCAAGCAAGTTCTCTTTGTTGAAGTTTATTTAACGTGCACACCAGTATACACGGATGCTCCAGCTCACAGGCCGGTCTCCAAAGCAAGCATAACGATACAAGCACAGAGTTACAGTTTATATGGCAGTTTAGTCCCACCCACAAGGTGGACCCAGAAGTGAATACAATCTCTCTAGATGTAAGGACCATTTGCTTACACACAAAGGAAGAGGGGGGGTGGGGGGACAGGTGAGAAGAGGCTCCAGGACAACAGAGCCACGTGTTAATTTCTGTTGTTCTCACAGCATGGCTCAGAGCTTCCAAAGCTAAGGTTGTCTAGACTATTCAGTGTATTCAAATTACCTTTAGGTGATGGGAAATTCTCTGTCAAATCCTTCCTCTTGTTAATTAAACAACAACTTAATTAAACAATGATTGTGAATTTTCCATCAATATCAAAAGAATACATCATAATACATTTGAAGAAAATACATCAAAAATAGGAGTACTTGTAACATATTTGAGTTAAGCAAAAGAATGACACAAGGGTTTTACAATCGTGACTGGACAATCAAATAAACCAAGAAATCCCTAAAAATGATACTAATACAGTACCCTGTTGAATCAATTTGACCTGTATTTAGCACAGCAACATAACAAATAAACAGAAAACATCATATTCCAAACAATATTTTCTTTCCAGGTATACGGTCGAGTGATCCCCCCACTTTTTTCTTTTTCTTTTTAATTGGGCTGTAGGGGAGGTGTGTGTGTGTATGTGTGTTGAGTCTCATGGTGGGTAAGTCACATGGTACTCCTTAGCAGACTTCCGGAAAGTGTCTCTCCAAGTCCATTTCCACTTCACCTTCTTTTTCTTTCCCCCAGGATTGGAAAATAAAGGCATCTTTCTGGCCTTAGATTTAAGGAATGGAGGCGTGAACCTCTCCTTTCCTGCCAACTCTGACAGTGCGTGTAAAAACTTACGGAACGCAACTGCCGGTACTGCGGTCATCTCCTCCTTCATTGGTTGGCCCGCTGGAACCTTCCCTGGGCGTGTAAGTGTGTACACCTCTCCCACCGCCTGTTGAACGAGTAGATTCTTGGCCACACCCTCGACGTCCGTCGCTGGTTTGACGATTAGGGTCGTGTAGGTAGGCTCCAGGGCCTCCGTCTCTAGACAGCCGCCTGCCGCCTCTGTAGTCAGCAGCCCATCCAGGGCCTCCGTCTCTAGACAGCCGCCTGCCGCCTCCGCCCTTGTAGTCAGCAGCCCTCCTGCGCTGTGCACAGGAGATGTCCCCTTGCCCTCGACGTCTGTCGCTGGCTTGTCTCCGGTCCCGGGCTGCTCTGCTCCTGCTGGTTCTGTTCTCCCCACCTCGATGTCCGACGATTCCCTCTTGGTTGAAGGCTGTGGACCGTCCGTGTGGTTCTCCCAGGCACTCCCGGCTCCCACAGGCACCGTCTCCTCTACGTACGTAGCTGGCTGGATGTCATCGACTCCCCATGCCACTGCATCACCCACAGGTTTCTCCGCCATGGGCTGCTCTCCCCTGTGTTGAGCTTCTTTCAATAGGCCCAGCGCAGCAGAAACCAGGATGGTCGTTGGAGTAGAGAGTTGTATGCTTGTAGTAACGCTCTCCAAAAGGCTGATCAAGACTGCTGTTGGAGTAGAGGGCTGCAGGCCCGTAGCAAGGGTGACAGCTGCCTGCTGTAGCTGGATGGTAGATCGACTGGCTTGCATGGGGGGGTAGCCCAGGCCGATTTCGGCCTGCTGTGAAGGAGACAAAGGAGAATTCTGCGTAGCGATGTCACTTTCTCGCTGTCTATATTCTGCTTCGTCCATCCACATTGAAAGTACTTTTCTGTGGCGGTCACATCTGTCGAGTTTGTGCGTTTTAACGGACTTTTTCTTTCTCATTTTTTTCTCAGCTTCCTTCAGCAATTCATCTAATTCAAGCAATTTCTTTTTACTTAAAGAGCCTTGTTCTGGAAAGCCCATGAGTTTCCACTCATCAAGGCAGTCTAATGCTTCTGGACCATATTTTGCAACCATCACGCTCATGAGAGAAGACCATCTTTCTTTATCTTCTGCCACTGGCGCACTTTTTTTATTTCCCATACTGACTATCTATGTAACACGGTAATCTTTGTGCTACAAACTTTACTTGGTGTAAACACTGTATCTTTATGTCTTATCTGAGAGTAACAAGATGTCTTTATGTTGTTTTACAACAAGGTTCTTATGCTATTCTCAGTATAACAAGGTGTCTTTGTGTTTACAAACTTTACTTCTCTTTCTTTACTCGACTTAATGCAAAACGCTGTATCTTTATGTTTTCTTTATGTTGTTTTCAACAAGGTTAACAAGGTGTCTTTGCGTTTGCAAACTTGGCTTAATGCAAGGTCTCTTTTCTTAGGCTAGGCTTGCTGCTGTATTTTGAATCAAGCATACTTGACTATTACAATAGATAGGTTGGCAAAATATGGTCTTAGAATTTATAATTAGCTCTTCAATTGTCTGAAATTTGGAAGATTCTCACCGTTTTTTAGTGTAGCCACAGGTTTTTTTTTTTAATCCAGGCGTTGAACTCCATTGATGCAGCCATGACTCTTCTGTCCTTTTGGAGCGGTTCGTTGACGTCAGTTGTGGCTTGATCTTCCGGAGCTCAACGACACAGGATCCCGCTTCTGACACCAAATTGACGTGGCAGGTTTTACACACTCTAAACGCGTGAGGAATCACCAGGCTTGAAGGTCTGTCAGGAGGCAAGCAAGTTCTCTTTGTTGAAGTTTATTTAACGTGCACACCAGTATACACGGATGCTCCAGCTCACAGGCCGGTCTCCAAAGTAAGCATAACGATACAAGCACAGAGTTACAGTTTATATGGCAGTTTAGTCCCACCCACAAGGTGGACCCAGAAGTGAATACAATCTCTCTAGATGTAAGGACCATTTGCTTACACACAAAGGAAGAGGGGGGGTGGGGGGACAGGTGAGAAGAGGCTCCAGGACAACAGAGCCACGTGTTAATTTCTGTTGTTCTCACAGCATGGCTCAGAGCTTCCAAAGCTAAGGTTGTCTAGACTATTCAGTGTATTCAAATTACCTTTAGGTGATGGGAAATTCTCTGTCAGTCCACACACACGCACGCACGCACACTCAGAGACCTCCACAGACACACTTGTGTGTATACGCAGGCACAAACACATATTTTGCATACATTTATGTATTATTACACACACACTCACGCACACTCTCTATCTCGTGCTCTCTCTTTGGGACTAACGTTCTTTTAAGTCCACTGATGGTCCGTCCACCTGCCGTTCATGTGTGTTTGCACTAGCTGGGGGGTGGGGGGGGAGGTGTCTGGTCAGTACCATTGTGTGTGTGTGTGGGGGGGGGGGGGGGGGGGGGGGGGGCAGATGGCTGTGTGTTCTTCTGCTCTGACCAGGGGTGGTGGTGTGCAGGGGGTTGTTAGAGCTCCCATCAAAGACTGTTCTCTTTTGACTATGTGTAATAGTGTGCCCCCCACCATACATAATCATATGTCTCAATCGTCCACACGCACTCACGCACGCACCCACGCACACACACACACACACGCACACGCACACGCACACACACACACACACACACACACACACACACACACACACACACACACACACACACACACACACACACAATAATACCACAAATGATATGAAGAAGTAGAGGTGGATAATAGGAAAACAGATATATGGACAGGTTTTAATTGAACTCAACACATACGGGTCCATGATTCGATCCACACACGAACATGGAGGCTTGAGTCTGCAAAGTAAATGTAATGACTCGAGTTAAAAAAGAGTAAAATACAGCTCAAGAGTCTGAGGATCATTCATTGGGACTGAATTGTTTGTACATTGACTCTCTACTGCAGTGTTTCCCAAACCATGTAGCTCATGGCCCAAAACCTATACATTTGACATTTGCCCTGCACCCAAACTAGTGAAAATAGCAGATCTACAAGCTCACAATTGCGAGCTTGTATATCTGCTATTTTCACTACTTCTTAAACATTTGTTTTCTAATTTATGAAATTTCTAGAATTGGCTACTTTCAGCAAAGAGGTTTGGTCTGGTAGAGGGGGGGGAAGAGCAGACCAAGTACAGAGCCAAAGGTCAAGTTTGCTAAATATTTTGTGTTCAAGTGGTTAAATGTCTGGAAATACACATGAATATGAATCCAACATATTAATAGAAAAGATAATGTGTTTAACAAACATGCAAACAATAAAACATTATGAATTTAGTAAATTACACAACACTGGCACTAGCTAGTGCTGTCAAACAAGTCTATCAAATCCTTGAAAAAGTTGAATCTGCAACACGATTCTATACAATATGTAGTGGGGGTCCCTGCTTCATCTCTCTCTGTGTGTGTGTGTGTGTGTGTGTGTGTGTGTGTGTGTGTGTGTGTGTGTGTGTGTGTGTGTGTGTGTGTGTGTGTGTGTGTGTGTGTGCACGTGTGTGTACATGGAGGTCAGCAACAGAGACCCAGGGGATCCTAGTTGTGTTGGCCTGTAGCTTTAACCCCGCAGTGAAATGAGGGGGAAAATGGGCCATAAATCACTCACACACACCACACACACACACACACACACACACACACACACACACACACACACACACACACGCATATACCCCCACGCACCCACAGACGTCTGCTGTTTTAATTAGATATCGACCCTCAATTGAATAGAGGCGGTGTTGCTTTGGTCGTTTGTTCATTGTGATGTTTGTGGCTTTTATTCTGAAGGTTGCTAAAGTGCTCAGAAATTAAAACTGGACATAGCAAAACAAAGATTTTCTTCATTTCTTCATTTATTTTTCATAATTGACTAATCTGTTGATTCTTTTTTATTATTATTATTATTATTTGAGTATTATTGACTGCGATATTTTTTGATGATGATAGGATTAGGCTATGAAATGATGGAAAATGGTTGTTATAGCTTAAAGGGATATTTCACTTTCAAACTCACTTTTGGTGATTGTATCGTCTACTCAGGCTTATGTGAACACCGCAGACAAATTTAAGCTGCTTGATTCAGTATTTAGATAGTTGCATATTAATTTTAGGTGCCCCGCCCCCTTCCTATACAAACCCATTTTAATGTCTGTTTTAGAATAACATTTATGGACATTTCACCAGAAACAAAAGACAGTTGTATCTAGTGATACGTGATTTTTTTGGTATTATTCACGTGTTCATTTGATTAGGTTTTAGAAATCAAGGTGGGACATTAACTATTTTCCTGCCGATCACGTCTTTGATGACCTTTTTCCCAATGGCGCTCGCTGCCGAGGGGGGTTTATTCGTTTAGAATGTCTCGCTGATATCCACCATCTAGCAGCGTCTCCGTTGTTAGTCAACGCTCGGCTCCGCCTTGGTCAGTCAATGAAATATTTTCACCCATTCACTTCCATTACAACCGCATCTTAAAACCTTTAAAACACCTTTTTCTCTGATGAGTTATAAAAAGACATATTAGCTTTAGGCGATTTTGCTTCCGGTTCATTTTCGGGTCCCCACTGCACCCCGGATGCAGTTAAGTGACATATGAATCAATGTTGGCAGTCTATTTAATACATTCTTTTAAATAAATATATCAATGAAACCATGTCAGGAAAAGACAGAATTTATTTGAAAGCCTTTTCAACAGCAGCAGTGTGTAGGGACCTTTAGTCCTTGAGCCTTGAAACCCTTTGAAGAAGTGGGCCATATCAGTTAGCAATTTCAACACAAAAGCTTTTTCTTTTTTTTTGCTGCATTAAGGGAGATGTGAGGGTTCTGCTGGATGTTTGCTTCATTTGAAAGAACACACAGGGACTCAGCTGGAACACCCTGGGGTCAGGGCAGGGGTCAAAGGTCAAAAGAGAAGATCCAGCTGTCTGGAGAGAGAGGTCGATGGCTCTGACCCGGCGCACGCAGACGTGCAGACGCAAATCCCTAATTGATTTATCCCAAAAATAGGAGGGGGGAGGTACATACAACATTGCATATTAATTAATGTGCATTGCATATAAAAGCCGGTGCCCCCCCCCCCCTCCCCTCCCTCCCACATTGACCCTGGAGAGAGAACCAAAATACTAAATAGAATAGAAAAGTGAACTAATAATGATAAAAGAAAAAGCATTTATTTTAAGTAAAAAGCCAAATGTTACATAGTATTCCTACGTAGCCTGGTTAATAAACCAGACCGAATCAGCCGTTGGCAAAAAAAAAATTGCCTGCCGGCGGATTACGGTCTGGAGAGGCTCAATTGTACGCCCATTTCCTACACCAGAGAAATGGGGCGGCCAATCGGGACACGGTATGCAATATGGGCGGGCTTTGTTACAGTTACTTTCAATGCTTGAGACCTTTGACTGACAGTAGCTCTGACCAATTGCGTCAAAGAGAAAATGTTTCAACCCGCTCCCCTGGAAATGAAATCCAAGCTGAGCCTCCCCATACTAATATCCCGCGGTCCGTGCGATATTAGTCTGGTTTATTAACCAGGCTAATTCCTACGTGCCCCATACATTCACATCCTCTTCATACACACATGGTCTGGTAGAGGCATCATCCACTGTCTGATCATATTCTTTATTCGTTTATTTGGTCGGGATAGTGTATATTGATGAACATTACATTAAAAATGCAGTGTAAATATACCAGATTTAGCAAAACTTGCTCATTTCCATCTGCAGTCCCCAGACATCAAACATCAAACAATACAAACAGGACTGACGTACAGGACATAGCATACAAATACCTAGTACATTTAAAAGGTATAAGTGTACTAGGTATTTGTATGCTATAGTAAACACTACTTTGATGATCACAGTTACCAGATGATTGGTGCTGATGTGCAACGCGTTAGCGTTTCCTCATTGCATTGTTGATTTAGTTTGTTGACTCTTTTGTTTTACTGACGAAAACTAAATAAAGACTAAGCTGCTATGATGACTAACACTAAGACATATAATATTGACAATTTCGTCAAACAAATAAAAGTGTAAATGTTAGGGAGGGAATATTGGAGAAGAGATCCAGTAGAACTAAAAGTCATGTTTTGTTGTGTGCAGGTGTCACTCTCTGAAAATAGCAGATCTACAAGCTTGTAGATTTTCGGTGCACAGCTGAGTATAAATCAGGCATTTCAAAGCCATCATGGCCGGCCGAAATACATTTTACTTAAATCAACTGCTAGAAGCCATTCAGTTTTGCAACTGAATGGCTGGAAAATGGAAATGAAGAGTTTACATAGTACACATAGTACATGCATACACCTTCCCTAATGATTATCTGCTTTCAGTATTTATTTATGGTGTATTGTCTCTATTATTAAGGTTATTGTAGCAGTCAATTTATATTGGGGGTCGGGAGGGGGCGGGGCGGGGTGCCAAAGCATTTCCGGGGTGGTCCCCGGCCAAAAACATTGAGAACCCCTGATATACTCTACTAAAATGTTGGTATTTAGTCAAGTAAAACTAGACTAAAACATTTTAGATGACTAAAATATGACTAAAACAAAAATTAATTTTATTCAAAAGACTGACTAAAACTAAATCAAAATTGTCTGTCAACATCCAATGCTGCCTCGCTGCCCCTCGGTTCAGCGTAGAAGAACAACCAAGATAAATGACATAGGGATGGACGTCCTTCATAATGCTCTGTGTGTGTGTGTGTGTGTGTGTGTGTGTGTGTGTGTGTGTGTGTGTGTGTGTGTGTGCTTGCGTGCGTGCATGTCCGTGTGCGTGTGCATGTATGTGGGTGCATGATTGCATGCGTACTTGTCAGTGTGTGTTTGTTTGTGCAAGTGTGTAAGCATCCGTCTGTCCTCTGTGTCTGTGCTTGTGCGTGCGCGCATGCGTGAGTGTGAGTGCTGTACGTGTGTGCGGTAAACCACAGTGCTGAAATAATATGATCAAACTGAGTTAATTACAGGGATAGAGGTCACTCCGCCTAGACACACTCCCTAAACATTGGAACTGTGCGTGCGTGCGTGCGTGCGTGCGTGCGTGCGTGTGTGCGTGCGTGTACAGTAGAGGAAGGAAGTCCCTAACAGTGCTTTGGGTGTGTTTGTATGTGTGTGGGGGATTTGTGCGTCTGTATGTCTGTCTGTCTGTCTGGTCTGAGGGAAGGCTATACCTGCTCGTAATTACAAGTGGGTCATTAATGACATGTTGAGTCAGACATTGTTATTACAGCGGGTCCACCTACTGTCATCTAGTCGTCTTGTCAGTAGAGCAATACACATCAACAGTTGTTTGATGTTTCTCAGATCAGCCAACGCAGGGAAGCTGGAAGTACCTTCACTAAAAACGCCGGGACAGCGCTCCACACGTCCCAAACTCTTCTCCCTTCTGGCTCCAAAACTTTGGAATGCACTTCCCATCACAATCAGAACTGCATCCTCACTCTCAATCTTCCGCCGTAGTCTGAAAACCCACCTTTTCAGATTCCATCATGGCCTGTAGCACTTGCCCTAGGGTCTAGCCCCTTAGATAGCTTATGTAGAGATAGCATTTCATACAGACTTATAGCATGTTACGTAGACTGCACTAGAATTGCATTTTATGTAGTCATAGCACTTTATATGTATAGTAGTAGGCCTATAGTATAGTATATATGTATAGTTTACATGTATAGTTTACATGTATAGTTTCATTATATAGATATATTCCACTGTTACGTTCTCAGCTTACGCATGTTTCATGATAACTACTTGTTATGTGTGTGATGTATTGCCATGCTTTTTGTTCTTGCTTAATGTAAATTGCTCTGGATTAAGAGCGTCTGCTAAATGCCTGAATTGTAAATTGTGGGGTTGAGATAGGGTTCTCTGCTCAACTAGTGCCTAATTTATACTTGGTTGGTACTGTAGTGCTTTCAAATTTGAGAAATTCAGAATGGGGCTTCATTCAAACCTATTTAGGTTCATCTTACTTACATGTTTGCCTGAAAAGGAATCTTTGAAATGTTTCATAGTTTTAGAAATAGACAGGTCGATTATCCAGTTCCAATAATATTACATATCATATTACAGTTTTTAGAGCTGGGGGCGTGTAGAATGTCATATTGCAATTTTGGGCATGTTAAGAAGCGCTTTCGACACCCCGTGGATTGCGCAAAACGGCCTTGAATTAGTCATGGGAGTGTTTAAGGAGTGTTTGAGACGTACCCAATCAACATGTCCGTACTATTCTCTTTACCAGTCAGCTGATGTCACATACGGAATGCGCACTTTGGGGATCGTGGTATTACATTTCTTCATGCAGGCACCATAGAAGACATGACATGACTTTGTCACATTTGGGTTAATTATTCCTATTGCACTGCATGCTGTCACCTTTAAGCCTCAAAATAATTTGTTTCTATTGAAAAACACCAGTAAAATAACGTTTATTATATTTTATTTCATTCAAGTCACGATGAAGGAATGAGTTGAATGGGTGCTGCTTAATGCTGTGCCTGTGGCCCCGAGTCTATATGGTCTTCGCTCGTAGCATTTTATTGAAGAAGACTTGAATTGGGTGTGATACAGCGTATGAAAGCAAACTTCCCAAGGATTATGGAGATGTTTTTTATTTTTTTTAAAGGTTGAGAAATGAAAGAATTATGTCCGTTTCTAATCTCAACATTTTACAAAAAAAAAGACAAAATAGTGCTGTTGCCATGTCTCATAGAAACAAGTAAATAGGTCTATAGAAATAATCCCAAAAGAAGCGCATAACAGGGGTCTGTATATTTTAAATGAAGTGCCATGTTTTTATTTTCTAGATAGTGAGTCTGCCATATCCAGATTAATTTTAATGACACCACATTAAAATAAAAAAACATATTTTGATTGTCCACAAATATAAAGTTCTTCCTTCTTTTTAAATATGTTCTTGCACATTGTTATAATGATCATTATATATCCCCCTGCAGTCAGAGTACATAGTTTTAATGAATGAATGTGATGCATTGTGAGCTGGTAGATCTGCTATTTTCAAAAGTAATCTTGGAAGAATTTTATTACATTTTTGGATTAGCCGTCCTTAGTTGGGCAAATGCATTCATCTGGGGATCCTTGACATGGGAATGTGCTGTGTGAGGATCACTGGTTTAAACAACATTAGGAGAAAAGCCCAAATAACCACTTTAGAAACAAGAAAAGCAACCACAACTAGTACTACCAATATTTATACAAGCAACTTTACAGAAAAAGAAGCCGCTTATAATAAACAGACATGGCAACACTCCAGCAGAGTTCAGAGCCGCTCAAGTGTAAAATCAAACAGTGCTTTTTGCATTTATGAGGTGGTCAGACCCACGTCTAATCGTTATGCGCTGAGTGTTTTTAGGTCAAGGGGCTTAATAGCAAATTGCGCAAAGCGAAAATAATTAACATATGGACACTCCCACAATGCTAAAATATTCAGGAACGCCGTATGCCATGTGTGTGCGTTCAACACGGGCCGATATGCCTTTCATAATACGATTGTGCGCAGAGCGAGGGCAATTTATGTATTACCCCATTGTAAAACGGACCTTTAAAATCCAGCCCAGAGTGCTTTAAAATTTGAGAAATTTACAGTGGGCAGATATTGGCATGTCAAAAAAGCACTTTCACCTAGAAAATTCACACTTTTTACAATTCAGCTTACTGTGGAGACACATGCTGCAACTTTTTACTTTGAAATGTTTTGTAGTTATTTTCGTATTTTTTTTTTCAAATCCTCAAAAATGATGAAAAACGGCATGCTATAGCCTATAGCATGCCGAGACAAAGGGCTATAGCCCATGGTCAAAAAGGATGAAAAATGAGGATTTGAAAAAAAGACGAAAATCAATCCGAGACCATGGGCTATATTCCATGGTCTCTGTCTTTTATTTATCGTCAAAAATGATGAAAAAAAGTATGCCGTCCAAGGCCATGGGCTATGGGCTGAATTTGAACCCACAACCTGTGGCTCACATAGACAGCAGCTTATCACAGAGTGCCAAAATGCTCTCTGAGAATCTCCTCAGCTTTCCATCTCTTTCCAGTGTTATTCTGGATATTATTCTCCAAAAGATGCTGCAGAGTGAAAAGAGGAGGAACTCAGCAGGACTTGAACTCACAATGTCTGGCTCACATGGGTGTCATCTTAACAAGGGTGCCACAGAGCCCTATGGTTTTAAGTTTTGAATTGTTCCTCTTGATGTCACCTTATAAATGGGGCCTTGGGATCATGTATAGAGCATTTGAATGGTGTGTGCTGTGCATCAAATGTGTCTTTAGTGCATTTAAGGGTTATCGTGGATGTTAATCAGATAATAGAGGAGAATCCATGATAGAACATGCCAGAACACAGAGAGCCTGGTAGCTCAGTGTGTTAAGTGGCTGTCCACATAAACCAGATGTTGCTGGTTCGAATCCCACTCTGGTCTTTACTCTGAAACTTTACTTTGAAGAAAGAAGAAGATAAAACTGTAAAAGTGTGTTCTTTTCGTTAAGAATCACCCAAAGATGTTTGTAGTTTAGCCCAGCCGGGCAGTAGTTTATTATAAAAGTCCCGTGCTCAGAGTAGTATCAACAACCTGTCAGCTCTGTCTAGTGCAACCAACAACAGGTACCGTGCGTCACGCCCCTGTATAAGCAAGGTTCCTAGGTTCCTATCTTAGCAAGCAATAATAGGACACATATTATAACATCTCTTCTCTTTTGTTGTTTTTCTTTTTTGATTTCAATAACTCAACACCACTTGCAAAATTGAACATTTCAAGACAGCATTTCAAAATACTTAGGCATACATGGCATTCAACTGTTTTCTTTTTTTTTTTTTTTTTTTTCAAATGCAGAAATCACATCTTTCAATAAACTGTTCCCCCTTCTTTTTTTTTTTTTTTCAAATCCCCCCCAAAGGCCATAGAGTGGGATTAGGACACAAAGTCCTTGTAACGTTGTGGCGTCACGACTGCACGACCAGCTCTGGTGGTAACTGGAGCGTCACCAGTGCTCGTGGCTGTGCCTCCTTCAGGGGTAGAGCGTGTGTGTGTGTCTGCAATTCTGTCAGGGACGGAGCGTGTGTGTGGTCCAGTGTCTCTCTCAGGGACAGTGCGTGTGTCAGATTGTGTAGGAATAGTCCCCAGGTGACCAAGGTCAACAGTCACCATCGGGGCACGTCTGATGTGTCTGCGATTCCTCCTGAGCACCCCTCCGCTGTCCATCCGTACCTCATATGACCGTGCATCAATAGGCCTCAGCACCCTGCCTAGACGCCAGACAGTATAAGGTGCAAAGGGCTGTATCCTCACACAGTCACCCGTGTTCAGCGTGTCCAGGTCTTTCGCTGATCTGTCATAGTAGATGCACTGACGATTCTGTTTCATCTGCAGCTCTTTCTGTACCTCGTTGACTTTCGGCTGCAGAAGACTTGCTGTTGTCGGGAGTAGCGTTTTAGTACGCCGGCTGAGTAGCCTCTGTGCCGGACTGGTGTCCATGCCCTGCGATGGTGTGTTGCGATGATCTAGAATGGCCAGATATGGGTCCCGCCCAGCAGCTTTGGCTTTGCACATGAGTCTCTTTGCTGTCTTCACCGCTGATTCCGCTTTGCCGTTGCTCTGGGGGTAACCCGGTGACGAGGTCTTGTGTTGGAATTCCCATAGCCTGCTGAATTTCTGGAACTCCTGTGATGAGTATTGTGGGCCGTTATCCGAAAATAAAATATCTGGGATCCCCTGACGTGAAAAATGTGTTTTCAGCTTCTTTATCACTGTGGTAGATTTGGTGTCAGGCAGATAGTCTATCTCCCAGAAGTTTGAATAATAGTCTACAGTGACCAGGTAGTCCTTATTATCAAATGAGAACAGATCTGTGCCTACCTTTGCCCATGGCCTGCTCGGAATATCATGTGGGATCAAGGTTTCCTTCTGTTGTTTATCATCCACTGACCTGCAGATGTCACACTTGGCTACATATGTCTTGATCTGGTCGTTCATGCCCTGCCAGTAGACACACTCTCTAGCCCTCCGCAGGCATCCTTCCACACCCAGATGAGATGAATGTAGACGCTGGGTGATCTCTCTCTTCAGTATATCAGGAACAACAGCGCGTTCGCCCCTGAACACTATTCCATCTTGAGATGTCAGCTCATTTTGGAATGAGAAGTACGGTCTGATTTCACTTGGTGTCATTGTCTTATCTGTTGGCCATCCGTGGCCCATCATTTCAATCAGCATCTGCAGTGTCTTGTCCTCTTTTGTTGCATTACGTATGGCATGGAGCCTGTCTTCAGAGATAGGTAGGTGCTGTGCCATATTAACAGTCTCTATTTCAGCTTCCACTGAGCCAAAGGATGAGCACTCAGGAAGGTAGGCCCTGCTCAATGTGTCTGCCAGTAACATGTGTTTTCCCGGCACATACACCACCTCCAAATCATATTTCTGAATGCGTAGCATCATTCTTTGCAACCTTTTAGGTGCACTCAGTAGGGGTTTTCTAACAATGGTCTCTAGTGGCTTGTGATCACTTTGCACAGTAACTTTTCTGCCATAGGTGTATTGGTGGAACTTTTCCATGCTAAATACCATTGCTAAGAACTCTTTTTCTATTTGGGCATAGCCCCGCTCAGTCTTTGTGAGTGCTCTGCTCGCAAAAGCGACGGGCTTACCATTCTGCATAAGCGCTGCACCCAAACCGGTGTCTGATGCATCACATTGTACAGTTAGCTCTTCCTCTGGGTTGTAGTATTTCAGCACTGGTGCATCCGTGATAGTCTCCTTCAGTTTGAGGAACGATTCATCATGTTGTGCTGTCCAGTCCCACTTACAGTCCTTATGTGTTAACTGCCTCAACATCTCACACTGATCAGAGAGACGAGGGCAGAACTTGGCCAGGTAGTTAGCCATTCCTAACAGCCTCTGAATGCCTTTCACATCTGTTGGCTGTGGCATATGTTTGACAGCACGCACCTTCTCAGGATCAATTTTGAGGCCTTCCGCTGTCAGAAGATGTCCTATGTATGTAGTCTCCTTTTGTCTCAGTCTGAATTTGTCTCCATTCAGTTTTATGCCTTTTTCTCTGCATCGGGTCAGGAGAAGTCTCAGCTTTTCATCATGGTCGCGCTCAGCTGCCTCCTGTGTCTCACCTTGACCTGTAATCAGCACATCATCTGCTATTATGTAGAGACCAGGCAGGTCCTCTAATGCTTGTGTCAGCTTTCTTTGAAAGATCTCTGGCGCTGGGCTTATACCCATTGGCATCCTCAGCCATCGGTACCGTCCAAATGGGGTCGCAAACGTTGTCAGCTGGCTGGACTCGGCTTCCAGCTTGACATGCCAGAAACCGCTCTTGACGTCACACACAGTGAAGACCCTGGCTTTGGATAGGTCAGGCAGTATGTCCTCGATGGTCTGAAGTGGGAAGTGACTGCGCTTCAGTGCCTTGTTTAAGGGCCTTGGATCGATACATACCCTCAGTTTCCCGCTTGGTTTCTGTACAACGACCATCCCGCTGATCCAGTCTGTACTGCACTCAACTGGAGCGATAATTCCTCTACGCTGTAGGTCCTGCAGTTCCGCTTTCAGGGGTTTCATCATAGCGACTGGAACACGCCTCTTTGGCAGCTGTACAGGTTTTACTGTGTCGTCCAACTCCATTTTATATTCACCCTCCAGGCAGCCATCTCCAGTGAATACATCTTCAAACTCCGCTTGAATCTGTCCCAATGTCCACTGTCCACTGGTGTGCTTTTCTGATGTCACAATGCTATCTATTGCCATTATGTTCTCATATTGCACCTTAATCAGCTTCATAGCTTCACTGGCCTTTTTCCCAAGCAGTGGCACACTGCAGTCATTGTCCACCACTTCAAACTGCAACTGGTACAGTTTCTGATTTCTTGGGTTCCTCAGTTTTATTTTACATTTGCCCAGCGGCCTCAATCTGCTCTTATTGTACATCATTAGTACTGTCTTGGTCTCTTCAAGTTTAGTGTCAGGGTTTAGCAGGTAGAGTGGAATTATATTGCAACTAGCCCCACAGTCTATCTGGAATTTCACTACATCTTTGCCCAGTAGCATGCCTGCAAATAGCTGTGTATCATTAGCTTTGGTGTCCACTGCATTCACATTCTCAGTTGCAGTAACACAGAGGACGTCTTCATATTCCTCCTCACTGTCACACTCAGTCCCTGCTACATTGTGCACACGTTTCTTATACTTTTCTGGGCTTGATCTACACACTATTGCAAAGTGGTTGTCTTTGCCACATATTTTGCACTTCTTACCGAATGCTGGGCACTTCCGTTTGTCCCGTTCATGTGTTTTGGCGCAAAACCTGCACTCCACTGTGTTCTTTGTGTAATTTTGGCGCGCTGCTCCTCCTCCGCTCACAGCGTGCACCTCCTCTTCCATCTTCGGTCCCGAGATGGTTCTGCTGTTTTCCCGCGACAGCTCCGCTGCTCTGCACAGTTGAATGCACATATCCAGTTCCAGCTTCTTTTCCCGAAGCAGTCTCTCTCTCATGCTTGCGTCGTTGAGTCCACATACAATCCTATCGCGGATGAGTGAGTCTCTCAATGTCCCGAAATTGCACGTTCTCGCCAACAGCTTCAGTTCCGTGACATAATTGTCAATGTTTTCACTACCGCCTTGGTTCCTTGTGAAAAAACGATAGCGTTCCACAGTCTCGTTGATGCTAGGATTGCAGTGATCATTAAACTTCGTGATAATGTCCTCCAACTTCCATTCAGCGTTGGGCGTATCTCCCATCAACGTGTCCAGTAGCTCTCTGCCACTCTCACCGACTAGATAACAGAACAACTTAACTTTTTTCTTGACGTCCTCGGCGTTCTCGTCGTCCAATGTCAAGTCCACATAAAGCACAAATTCGTCTCTCCATGTCTTCCACGACCGTGAAAGGTTTCCCGAATCCAGACAAAGGATCTGTGGGGGTTTTAGTCCATCCATATCGCGGCACACAGGTCTCTCCCGCCTCCGTGAGAAGTATTGAAGTTTCTTTCCAAACTCGCAATTTCTTCAGTCTTGGTTCACAACCGCTGCCACCATGTAAAAGTGTGTTCTTTTCGTTAAGAATCACCCAAAGATGTTTGTAGTTTAGCCCAGCCGGGCAGTAGTTTATTATAAAAGTCCCGTGCTCAGAGTAGTATCAACAACCTGTCAGCTCTGTCTAGTGCAACCAACAACAGGTACCGTGCGTCACGCCCCTGTATAAGCAAGGTTCCTAGGTTCCTATCTTAGCAAGCAATAATAGGACACATATTATAACAAAAACTGCCCAGAAATCTCACTCAGTCAGGCTAAGGTAGTGATAGTGCAGTGGTAAAGAAAAGGGCCTTGATGTTTATGCATCGTGGTGTGGCGAACCACTCGCAGGTTCAATCCTAATGCCACTAACTAACCTGATCCTACTGGTTGACCATGATCCTTGCACAGTATTATGGGAGTTGGTGGTGGTGCCCCCACTCGTTTCGGGCCAATAACATGAGGTGGCTATGAAACAAAAAAACAGATCTGTCTGAAATATTAATACAAGGAGAGAGAGGGAGGGGTGTCTCAACCTATTTAACTTAAACGCCCAATGCATTCTCTATGGCAATAGCACAAACTTTGGCATGCTACTAGTCCTACATAATTACACCTAGAAACCCCATTCAAAACTATTTAGGTTCATCTTACGGTGGACATGTTTGCCTGAAAAGGAATCTTTTAAATGTTTCATAGTTTTAGAAATATAGTGCTTTCAAATTTGAGACATTTAACATGGGGCTCAATGGCAGCTCTATAGGCACGTCAAAAGTCACTTTCACCTAGAAACTCCATTCACACTTTTTATTATTCAGCTTACTGTGGAGACACATGCTGGAACTTTTTTTATTTTTATGTTTTGTAGTTTATGAGTTATTTAACTTAAACGCCCAATGCATTCTCTATGGCAATAGCACAAACTTTCGCATGCTACTAGTCCTACATACTTACACCTAGCAACCCCATTCTAGCCTACTTAGGTTCATCTTACGGTGGACATGTTTGCCTGAAAAGGAATCTTTGAAATGTTTCATAGTTTTAGAAATATAGTGCTTTCAAATTTGAGACATTTAACATGGGGCTCAATGGCAGCTCTATAGGCACGTCAAAAGTCACTGTCACCTAGAAACTCCATTCACACTTTTTATTATTCAGCTTACTGTGGAGACACATGCTGGAACTTTTTTTTATTTTTATGTTTTGTAGTTTATGAGTTATTTAACTTAAACGCCCAATGCATTCTCTATGGCAATAGCACAAACTTTGGCATGATACTAGTCCTACATACTTACACCTAGCAACCCCATTCTAGCCTACTTAGGTTCATCTTACGGTGGACATGTTTGCCTGAAAAGGAATATTTGAAATGTTTCATAGTTTTAGAAATATAGTGCTTTCAAATTTACAATGGGGCTCAATGGCAGACATTGGCACGTCAAAAATCACTTTCCCATTTTTCATTTTTTTCAAAACCTCAAAAATGATGAAAAACGGCGTGCTATAGTATGCCGTACGGTATGGGCTATAGCCCATGTTCAAAAATGATGAAAAACGAGGTTAATGTTTTTTTCTTCAAATTTTCAAAGAACGATGGGCTATAACCCATGTTTGTTTTTTTTCCATTTTTTTCAAAACCTCAAAATTGATGAAAAACTGTGTGCTATAGTATGCCGTACGGTATGGGCTATAGCCCATGTTCAAAAATGATGAAAAACGAGGTTACATTTTTTTTTCAAATTTTCAAAAAGCAATGGGCTATAACCCATGTTTTTTTGTTTTTTTTTTCATTTTTTTCAAAACCTCAAAAATAATGAAAAACGGCGTGCTATAGTATGCCGTACGGTATGGGCTATAGCCCATGTTCAAAAATGATGAAAAACGAGGTAAAAAAAAATATCAAAATTTCAAAAAACGATGGGCTATAACCCATGTTTTTTTATTTTTTTGCATTTTTTTCAAATCCTCAAAAATGATGAGAAACGGCGTGCTATAGTATGCCGTACGATGTGGGCTATAGCCCATATCCTTGCGGTGTATATGATTATGGGTGTTGCGGAGGATGAGAGCATTCCTCTCATCCTCCGCAACACAATGCATTCTCTATGGCAATAGCACAAACTTTGGCATGCTACTAGTCGTACATATTTACACCTAGCAACCCCATTCTAGCCTACTTAGGTTCATCTTATGGTGGAGAAAAGTGAGAAATTTTCAAAAAACTATGGGCTATAACCCATGTTTTTTCATTTTGTTTCATTTTTTTCAAAACCTCAAAAATAATGAAAAACGGCGTGCTATAGTATGCCGTACGGTATGGGCTATATATAGCCCATGTTCAAAAATGATGAAAAACGAGGTTACATTTTTTTTTCAAAATTTCAAAAAACTATGGGCTATAACCCATGTTTTTTTGTTTTTTTTCATTTTTTTCAAAACCTAAAAAATAATGAAAAACGGCGTGCTATAGTATGCCGTACGATGTGGGCTATAGCCCATATCCTTGCGGTGTATATGAGAATGGGTGTTGCGGAGGATGAGAGCATTCCTCTCATCATCCGCAACACAATGCATTCTCTATGGCAATAGCACAAACTTTGGCATGCTACTAGTCCTACATACTTACACCTAGCAACCCCATTCTAGCCTACTTAGGTTCATCTTACGGTGGACATGTTTGCCTGAAAAGGAATATTTGAAATGTTTCATAGTTTTAGAAATATAGTGCTTTCAAATTTACAATGGGGCTCAATGGCAGACATTGGCACGTCAAAAATCACTTTCCCCTTTTTCATTTTTTTCAAAACCTCAAAAATGATGAAAAACGGCGTGCTATAGTATGCCGTACGGTATGGGCTATAGCCCATGTTCAAAAATGATGAAAAACGAGGTTAATTCTTTTTTTTCAAATTTTCAAAAAACGATGGGCTATAACCCATGTTTAGTTTTTTTTTAATTTTTTTCAAAACCTCAAAATTGATGAAAAACGGCGTGCTATAGTATGCCGTACGGTATGGGCTATAGCCCATGTTCAAAAATGATGAAAAACGAGGTTACTTTTTTTTTCCAAAATTTCAAAAAACGATGGGCTATAACCCATGTTTTTTTGTTTAAAAAATAAATAAATCAAAACCTCAAAAATAATGAAAAACGGCGTGCTATAGTATGCCGTACGATGTGGGCTATAGCCCATATCCTTGCGGTGTATATGAGAATGGGTGTTGCGAAGGATGAGAGCATTCCTCTCATCCTCCGCAACACAATGCATTCTCTATGGCAATAGCACAAACTTTGGCATGCTACTAGTCCTACATACTTAAGGTCATTACACACTGGCGAATTAGCGACGCGATGCGAATAAGCGATCTGAAAATGCGAAATATTGCATGTTGCAGTTCGCCTGCAAATCTCTGCAAAATACGACACCAGAGCGAACAAATAAAAGCGAAAACGGTCGCATTTTCGCACATTCGCACATTCGCCACTGATGTGGAAGCTTGCATGGACTTCAATTGTTTCTTTTTAAATGCGAATTATTCGCACGAATATATCGCGTCGCCAATTCGCCAGTGTGTAATGACCTTAACACCTAGCAACCCCATTCTAGCCTACTTAGGTTCATCTTATGGTGGACATGTTTGCCTGAAAAGGAATCTTTGAAATGTTTCATAGTTTTAGAAATATAGTGCTTTCAAATTTGAGACATTTAACATGGGGCTCAATGGCAGCTCTATAGGCACGTCAAAAGTCACTTTCACCTAGAAACTCCATTCACACTTTTTATTATTCAGCTTACTGTGGAGACACATGCTGGAACTTTTTTTTATTTTTATGTTTTGTAGTTTATGAGTTATTTAACTTAAACGCCCAATGCATTCTCTATGGCAATAGCACAAACTTTGGCATGCTACTAGTCCTACATACTTACACCTAGCAACCCCATTCTAGCCTACTTAGGTTCATCTTACGGTGGACATGTTTGCCTGAAAAGGAATATTTGAAATGTTTCATAGTTTTAGAAATATAGTGCTTTCAAATTTACAATGGGGCTCAATGGCAGACATTGGCACGTCAAAAATCACTTTCCCCTTTTTCATTTTTTTCAAAACCTCAAAAATGATGAAAAACGGTGTGCTATAGTATGCCGTACGGTATGGGCTATAGCCCATGTTCAAAAATGATGAAAAACGAGGTTAATTTTTTTTTTTCAATTTTTCAAAAAACGATGGGCTATAACCCATGTTTTGTATTTTTTTCATTTTTTTCAAAACCTCAAAAATGCTGAAAAACGGCGTGCTATAGTATGCCGTACGGTATGGGCTATAGCCCATGTTCAAAAATGATGAAAAACGAGGTTACATTTTTCTTTCAGAATTTCAAAAAACGATGGGCTATAACCCATGTTTTTTTTTGTTTTTTTCAAAACCTCAAAAATAATGAAAAACGGCGTGCTATAGTATGCCGTACGGTATGGGCTATAGCCCATGTTCAAAAATGATGAAAAACGAGGATAATTTATTTTTTCAAATTTTCAAAAAACGATGGGCTATAACCCATGTTTTTTTTTTTTTTTTTTTTTTCAAAACCTCAAAAATGATGAAAAACAGCGTGCCATAGTATGCCGTACGGTATGGGCTATAGCCCATGTTCAAAAATGATGAAAAACGAGGTTAAAAAATATATCAAAATTTCGAAAAACGATGGGCTATAACCCATGTTTTTTTTTTTTTTGCATTTTTTTCAAATCCTCAAAAATGATGAAAAACGGCGTGCTATAGTATGCCGTACGATGTGGGCTATAGCCCATATCCTTGCGGTGTATATGAGAATGGGTGTTGCGGAGGATGAGAGCATTCCTCTCATCCTCCGCAACACAATGCATTCTCTATGGCAATAGCACAAACTTTGGCATGCTACTAGTCCTACATACTTACACCTAGCAACCCCATTCTAGCCTACTTAGGTTCATCTTATGGTGGACATGTTTGCCTGAAAAGGAATCTTTGAAATGTTTCATAGTTTTAGAAATATAGTGCTTTCAAATTTGAGACATTTAACATGGGGCTCAATGGCAGCTCTATAGGCACGTCAAAAGTCACTTTCACCTAGAAACTCCATTCACACTTTTTATTATTCAGCTTACTGTGGAGACACATGCTGGAACTTTTTTTTATTTTTATGTTTTGTAGTTTATGAGTTATTTAACTTAAACGCCCAATGCATTCTCTATGGCAATAGCACAAACTTTGGCATGCTACTAGTCCTACATACTTACACCTAGCAACCCCATTCTAGCCTACTTAGGTTCATCTTACGGTGGACATGTTTGCCTGAAAAGGAATATTTGAAATGTTTCATAGTTTTAGAAATATAGTGCTTTCAAATTTACAATGGGGCTCAATGGCAGACATTGGCACGTCAAAAATCACTTTCCCCTTTTTCATTTTTTTCAAAACCTCAAAAATGATGAAAAACGGCGTGCTATAGTATGCCGTACGGTATGGGCTATAGCCCATGTTCAAAAATGATGAAAAACGAGGTTAATTTTTTTTTCTTCAAATTTTCAAAAAACGATGGGCTATAACCCATGTTTTTTTTTTTTTTTTTTTTTTTTTCAAAACCTCAAAATTGATGAAAAACTGCGTGCTATAGTATGCCGTACGGTATGGGCTATAGCCCATGTTCAAAAATGATGAAAAACGAGGTTACATTTCTTTTTCAAAATTTCAAAAAACGATGGGCTATAACCCATGTTTTTTCTTTTTTTTTTCCATTTTTTTCAAAACCTCAAAAATAATGAAAAACGGCGTGCTATAGTATGCCGTACGGTATGGGCTATAGCCCATGTTCAAAAATGATGAAAAACGAGGTTAAAAAAATATCAAAATTTCAAAAAACGATGGGCTATAACCCATGTTTTGGTTTTTTTTCATTTTTTTCAAAACCTCAAAAATGATGAAAAACGGCGTGCTATAGTATGCCGTACGATATGGGCTATAGCCCATGGTCAAAAATGATGAAAAATGAGGATAAAATAAATAAAAATAAATAAATAAAACAATGGGCTATAACCCATCGTTTTTTGTATTTTTGTATTTTTTTCAAATCCTCAAAAATGATGAAAAACGGCGTGCTATAGTATGCCGTACGATGTGGGCTATAGCCCATATCCTTGCGGTGTATATGAGAATGGGTGTTGCGGAGGATGAGAGCATTCCTCTCATCCTCCGCAACACAATGCATTCTCTATGGCAATAGCACAAACTTTGGCATGCTACTAGTCCTACATACTTACACCTAGCAACCCCATTCTAGCCTACTTAGGTTCATCTTATGGTGGACATGTTTGCCTGAAAAGGAATCTTTGAAATGTTTCATAGTTTTAGAAATATAGTGCTTTCAAATTTGAGACATTTAACATGGGGCTCAATGGCAGCTCTATAGGCACGTCAAAAGTCACTTTCACCTAGAAACTCCATTCACACTTTTTATTATTCAGCTTACTGTGGAGACACATGCTGGAACTTTTTTTTATTTTTATGTTTTGTAGTTTATGAGTTATTTAACTTAAACGCCCAATGCATTCTCTATGGCAATAGCACAAAATTTGGCATGCTACTAGTCCTACATACTTACACCTAGCAACCCCATTCTAGCCTACTTAGGTTCATCTTACGGTGGACATGTTTGCCTGAAAAGGAATATTTGAAATGTTTCATAGTTTTAGAAATATAGTGCTTTCAAATTTACAATGGGGCTCAATGGCAGACATTGGCACGTCAAAAATCACTTTCCCCTTTTTCATTTTTTTCAAAACCTCAAAAATGATGAAAAACGGCGTGCTATAGTATGCCGTACGGTATGGGCTATAGCCCATGTTCAAAAATGATGAAAAACGAGGTTAATTTTTTTTTCTTCAAATTTTCAAAAAACGATGGGCTATAACCCATGTTTTTTTTTTTTTTTCATTTTTTTCAAAACCTCAAAATTGATGAAAAACTGCGTGCTATAGTATGCCGTACGGTATGGGCTATAGCCCATGTTCAAAAATGATGAAAAACGAGGTTACATTTTTTTTTCAAAATTTCAAAAAACGATGGGCTATAACCCATGTTTTTTCTTTTTTTTTTCCATTTTTTTCAAAACCTCAAAAATAATGAAAAACGGCGTGCTATAGTATGCCGTACGGTATGGGCTATAGCCCATGTTCAAAAATGATGAAAAACGAGGTTAAAACTAGAAAAAGTGCCCTTCCGGGCACAGGTCTCCACCAGGTTATCCACAGATCCGTGCAGTTAGAGGTAAAAACACTTTTCGGCCAGTTATAGCGCCACCTTGAGGCTGAGTTGAAATTGTTCATGTGGCATTTCGTCCTCGGCCTAGTGGGAATGTGGGTGCACAATTTCACGGAAATCACGCGATGTGTTCATGATTTGCAGCATTTTGTTTGAAACTGAGCACGCCTGTGAACTTTGGAAGCCAATTTTAACCAATCAGGATGGAGTCTGATAAATCTGAAAGACCCGTTTCGTTGAATGGCTCTAGAGAGACTGTGTACCAATTTGCGTGATGTTTGGACAAAATCTGTAGGTGTACTGTGCAAAAACTTGTTTTGCACAAAGCGGCCTCCTGGTGGCGCTATAACAGGCCGTTCTGGAAAGTTTGGGGCAGAGGTTCATCGTTGGCATCCAGGGAGTGTGTGTGCAAAATATGGCATCGACCGGGTTAACGGTGGCCGAGATTAGCTGTTCACGGACGGACGGACGGACACACACACACACACACGGACGGACGGACACACGGACGGACGGAGTGCAAAACATACTCTCCCCACATGCCTTCGGCCTGGTGGAGACAAAAATATCAAAATTTCAAAAAACGATGGGCTATAACCCATGTTTTGTTTTTTTTTCATTTTTTTCAAAACCTCAAAAATGATGAAAAACGGCGTGCTATAGTATGCCGTACGATATGGGCTATAGCCCATGGTCAAAAATGATGAAAAATGAGGATAAAATAAATAAAAAAAAATAAATAAAACAATGGGCTATAACCCATCGTTTTTTGTATTTTTGTATTTTTTTCAAATCCTCAAAAATGATGAAAAACGGCGTGCTATAGTATGCCGTACGATGTGGGCTATAGCCCATATCCTTGCGGTGTATATGAGAATGGGTGTTGCGGAGGATGAGAGCATTCCTCTCATCCTCCGCAACACAATGCATTCTCTATGGCAATAGCACAAACTTTGGCATGCTACTAGTCCTACATACTTACACCTAGCAACCCCATTCTAGCCTACTTAGGTTCATCTTATGGTGGACATGTTTGCCTGAAAAGGAATCTTTGAAATGTTTCATAGTTTTAGAAATATAGTGCTTTCAAATTTGAGACATTTAACATGGGGCTCAATGGCAGCTCTATAGGCACGTCAAAAGTCACTTTCACCTAGAAACTCCATTCACACTTTTTATTATTCAGCTTACTGTGGAGACACATGCTGGAACTTTTTTTTATTTTTATGTTTTGTAGTTTATGAGTTATTTAACTTAAACGCCCAATGCATTCTCTATGGCAATAGCACAAACTTTGGCATGCTACTAGTCCTACATACTTACACCTAGCAACCCCATTCTAGCCTACTTAGGTTCATCTTACGGTGGACATGTTTGCCTGAAAAGGAATATTTGAAATGTTTCATAGTTTTAGAAATATAGTGCTTTCAAATTTACAATGGGGCTCAATGGCAGACATTGGCACGTCAAAAATCACTTTCCCCTTTTTCATTTTTTTCAAAACCTCAAAAATGATGAAAAACGGCGTGCTATAGTATGCCGTACGGTATGGGCTATAGCCCATGTTCAAAAATGATGAAAAACGAGGTTAATTTTTTTTTCTTCAAATTTTCAAAAAACGATGGGCTATAACCCATGTTTTTTTTTTTTTTTTCATTTTTTTCAAAACCTCAAAATTGATGAAAAACTGCGTGCTATAGTATGCCGTACGGTATGGGCTATAGCCCATGTTGAAAAATGATGAAAAACGAGGTTACATTTTTTTTTCAAAATTTCAAAAAACGATGGGCTATAACCCATGTTTTTTCTTTTTTTTTCAATTTTTTTCAAAACCTCAAAAATAATGAAAAACGGCGTGCTATAGTATGCCGTACGGTATGGGCTATAGCCCATGTTCAAAAATGATGAAAAACGAGGTTAAAACTAGAAAAAGTGCCCTTCCGGGCACAGGTCTCCACCAGGTTATCCACAGATCCGTGCAGTTAGAGGTAAAAACACTTTTCGGCCAGTTATAGCGCCACCTTGAGGCTGAGTTGAAATTGTTCATGTGGCATTTCGTCCTCGGCCTAGTGGGAATGTGGGTGCACAATTTCACGGAAATCACGCGATGTGTTCATGATTTGCAGCATTTTGTTTGAAACTGAGCACGCCTGTGAACTTTGGAAGCCAATTTTAACCAATCAGGATGGAGTCTGATAAATCTGAAAGACCCGTTTCGTTGAATGGCTCTAGAGAGACTGTGTACCAATTTGCGTGATGTTTGGACAAAATCTGTAGGTGTACTGTGCAAAAACTTGTTTTGCACAAAGCGGCCTCCTGGTGGCGCTATAACAGGCCGTTCTGGAAAGTTTGGGGCAGAGGTTCATCGTTGGCATCCAGGGAGTGTGTGTGCAAAATATGGCATCGACCGGGTTAACGGTGGCCGAGATTAGCTGTTCACGGACGGACGGACGGACACACACACACACACACGGACGGACGGACACACGGACGGACGGAGTGCAAAACATACTCTCCCCACATGCCTTCGGCCTGGTGGAGACAAAAATATCAAAATTTCAAAAAACGATGGGCTATAACCCATGTTTTGTTTTTTTTTCATTTTTTTCAAAACCTCAAAAATGATGAAAAACGGCGTGCTATAGTATGCCGTACGATATGGGCTATAGCCCATGGTCAAAAATGATGAAAAATGAGGATAAAATAAATAAAATAAAATAAAAAAAACAATGGGCTATAACCCATCGTTTTTTGTATTTTTGTATTTTTTTCAAATCCTCAAAAATGATGAAAAACGGCGTGCTATAGTATGCCGTACGATGTGGGCTATAGCCCATATCCTTGCGGTGTATATGAGAATGGGTGTTGCGGAGGATGAGAGCATTCCTCTCATCCTCCGCAACACAATGCATTCTCTATGGCAATAGCACAAACTTTGGCATGCTACTAGTCCTACATACTTACACCTAGCAACCCCATTCTAGCCTACTTAGGTTCATCTTATGGTGGACATGTTTGCCTGAAAAGGAATCTTTGAAATGTTTCATAGTTTTAGAAATATAGTGCTTTCAAATTTGAGACATTTAACATGGGGCTCAATGGCAGCTCTATAGGCACGTCAAAAGTCACTTTCACCTAGAAACTCCATTCACACTTTTTATTATTCAGCTTACTGTGGAGACACATGCTGGAACTTTTTTTTATTTTTATGTTTTGTAGTTTATGAGTTATTTAACTTAAACGCCCAATGCATTCTCTATGGCAATAGCACAAACTTTGGCATGCTACTAGTCCTACATACTTACACCTAGCAACCCCATTCTAGCCTACTTAGGTTCATCTTACGGTGGACATGTTTGCCTGAAAAGGAATATTTGAAATGTTTCATAGTTTTAGAAATATAGTGCTTTCAAATTTACAATGGGGCTCAATGGCAGACATTGGCACGTCAAAAATCACTTTCCCCTTTTTCATTTTTTTCAAAACCTCAAAAATGATGAAAAACGGCGTGCTATAGTATGCCGTACGGTATGGGCTATAGCCCATGTTCAAAAATGATGAAAAACGAGGTTAATTTTTTTTTTTCAAATTTTCAAAAAACGATGGGCTATAACCCATGTTTTTTTTTTTTTTTTCATTTTTTTCAAAACCTCAAAATTGATGAAAAACTGCGTGCTATAGTATGCCGTACGGTATGGGCTATAGCCCATGTTCAAAAATGATGAAAAACGAGGTTACATTTTTTTTTCAAATTTTCAAAAAACGATGGGCTATAACCCATGTTTTTTCTTTTTTTTTTCCATTTTTTTCAAAACCTCAAAAATAATGAAAAACGGCGTGCTATAGTATGCCGTACGGTATGGGCTATAGCCCATGTTCAAAAATGATGAAAAACGAGGTTAAAAAAATATCAAAATTTCAAAAAACGATGGGCTATAACCCATGTTTTGTTTTTTTTTCATTTTTTTCAAAACCTCAAAAATGATGAAAAACGGCGTGCTATAGTATGCCGTACGATATGGGCTATAGCCCATGGTCAAAAATGATGAAAAATGAGGATAAAAAAAAATTAAAAAAAATAAAAAAAACAATGGGCTATAACCCATCGTTTTTTTTATTTTTGTATTTTTTTCAAATCCTCAAAAATGATGAAAAACGGCGTGCTATAGTATGCCGTACGGTATGGGCTATAGCCCATGTTCAAAAATGATGAAAAACGAGGTTAAAAAAATATCAAAATTTCAAAAAACGATGGGCTATAACCCATGTTTTGTTTTTTTTTCATTTTTTTCAAAACCTCAAAAATGATGAAAAACGGCGTGCTATAGTATGCCGTACGATATGGGCTATAGCCCATGGTCAAAAATGATGAAAAATGAGGATAAAAAAAAAAAAAAAAAAATCAAAAAAACAATGGGCTATAACCCATCGTTTTTTTAATTTTTGTATTTTTTTCAAATCCTCAAAAATGATGAAAAACGGCGTGCTATAGTATGCCGTACGATGTGGGCTATAGCCCATGGTCAAAAATGATGAAAAATGAGGATTAAAAAAAATTAAAAAAAACAATGGGCTATATATAACCCATCGTTTTTTTCATTTTTTCATTTTTTTCATATCCTCAAAAATGATGAAAAACGGCATGCTACAGTATAGTATGCCGTACGATATGGGCTATAGCCCATATCCTTGCGGTGTATAGCGGTGTATGAGAATGGGTGTTGCGGAGGATGAGAGCATTCCTCTCATCCTCCGCAACACAATGCATTCTCTATGGCAATAGCACAAACTTTGGCATGCTACTAGTCCTACATACTTACACCTAGCAACCCCATTCTAGCCTACTTAGGTTCATCTTATGGTGGACATGTTTGCCTGAAAAGGAATCTTTGAAATGTTTCATAGTTTTAGAAATATAGTGCTTTCAAATTTGAGACATTTAACATGGGGCTCAATGGCAGCTCTATAGGCACGTCAAAAGTCACTTTCACCTAGAAACTCCATTCACACTTTTTATTATTCAGCTTACTGTGGATACACATGCTGGAACTTTTTTTTATTTTTATGTTTTGTAGTTTATGAGTTATTTAACTTAAACGCCCAATGCATTCTCTATGGCAATAGCACAAACTTTGGCATGATACTAGTCCTACATACTTACACCTAGCAACCCCATTCTAGCCTACTTAGGTTCATCTTATGGTGGACATGTTTGCCTGAAAAGGAATCTTTGAAATGTTTCATAGTTTTAGAAATATAGTGCTTTCAAATTTGAGACATTTAACATGGGGCTCAATGGCAGCTCTATAGGCAAGTCAAAAGTCACTTTCACCTAGAAACTCCATTCACACTTTTTATTATTCAGCTTACTGTGGAGACACATGCTGGAACTTTTTTTTATTTTTATGTTTTGTAGTTTATGAGTTATTTAACTTAAACGCCCAATGCATTCTCTATGGCAATAGCACAAACTTTGGCATGATACTAGTCCTACATACTTACACCTAGCAACCCCATTCTAGCCTACTTAGGTTCATCTTACATGTTTGCCTGAAAAGGAATATTTGAAATGTTTCATAGTTTTAGAAATATAGTGCTTTCAAATTTACAATGGGGCTCAATGGCAGACATTGGCACGTCAAAAATCACTTTCCCCTTTTTCATTTTTTTCAAAACCTCAAAAATGATGAAAAACGGCGTGCTATAGTATGCCGTACGGTATGGGCTATAGCCCATGTTCAAAAATAATGAAAAACAAGGTTAATTTATTTTTTCAAAATTTTAAAAAACGATGGGCTATAACCCATGTTTTTTTTTGTTTTTTTTTCAAAACCTCAAAAATGATGAAAAACGGCGTGCTATAGTATGCCGTACGGTATGGGCTATAGCCCATGTTCAAAAATGATGAAAAACGAGGTTAAAAAAAATATCAAAATTTCGAAAAACGATGGGCTATAACCCATGTTTTTTTTTTTTTTCATTTTTTTCAAAACCTCAAAAATGATGAAAAACGGCGTGCTATAGTATGCCGTACGGTATGGGCTACAGCCCATGTTCAAAAATTATGAAAAACGAGGTTTTTTAAAAAAATCTAAATTTCAAAAAACGATGGGCTATAACCCATGTTTTTTTTGTTGTTGTTTTTTTCAAAACCTCAAAAATGATGAAAAACGGCGTGCTATAGTATGTCGTACAGTATGGGCTATAGCCCATGTTCAAAAATGATGAAAAACGAGGTTTTAAAAAAAATCAAAATTTAAAAAAACGATGGGCTATAACCCTTTTTTTTTTTTTTTCAAAACCTCAAAAATGATGAAAAACTGCGTGCTATAGTATGTCGTACAGTATGGGCTATAGCCCATGTTCAGAAATGATGAAAAACGAGGTTAATTTATTTTTTCAAAATTTCAAAAAACGATGGGCTACAACCCATGTTTTGTTTTTTTTTCAAAACCTCAAAAATGATGAAAAACGGCGTGCTATAGTTTGCCGTACGGTATGGGCTATAGAAAATGATGAAAAACGAGGTTAAAAAAAGAAAAATCAAAATTTCAAAAAACAATGGGCTGTCTTTTTTTTTTTTTTTTTTTTCAAAACCTCAAAAATGATGAAAAACGTTGTGCTATAGTATGTCGTACAGTATGGGCTATAGCCCATGTTCAAAAATGATGAAAAACGAGGTTAAAAAAAAAATCAAAATTTAACCAAGGGCTCAATGGCAGCTCTATAGGCAAGTCAAAAGTCACTTTCACCTAGAAACTCCATTCACACTTTTTATTATTCAGCTTACTGTGGAGACACATGCTGGAACTTTTTTTTATTTTTATGTTTTGTAGTTTATGAGTTATTTAACTTAAACGCCCAATGCATTCTCTATGGCAATAGCACAAACTTTGGCATGATACTAGTCCTACATACTTACACCTAGCAACCCCATTCTAGCCTACTTAGGTTCATTAAGCTTATCAAAATTTCAAAAAACGATGGGCTATAACCCATGTTTTTTTTTTGTTTTTTTTTCAAAACCTCAAAAATGATGAAAAACGGCGTGCTATAGTATGCCGTACGGTATGGGCTATAGCCCATGTTCAAAAATGATGAAAAACGAGGTTTAAAAAAAAATCAAAATTTCAAAAACGATGGGCTATAACCCATGTTTTTTTTTTCTTTTTTTTTTTTTAACCTCAAAAATGATGAAAAACTGCGTGCTATAGTATGTCGTACAGTATGGGCTATAGCCCATGTTCAAAAATGATGAAAAATGAGGATAAAAAATAAATAAAAAAATAAAAAAAGCAATGGGCTATAACCCATCGTTTTTTTTATTTTTGTTTTTTTTTCGAAACCTCAAAAATGATGAAAAACGGCGTGCTATAGTATGCCGTACGGTATGGGCTATAGCCCATGTTCAAAAATGATGAAAAACGAGGTTAAAAAAAATATCAAAATTTCGAAAAACGATGGGCTATAACCCATGTTTTTTTTCTTTCTTTTTTTTTCAAAACCTCAAAAATGATGAAAAACGGCGTGCTATAGTATGTCGTACAGTATGGGCTACAGCCCATGTTCAAAAATGATGAAAAACGAGGTTAATTTATTTTTTCAAAATTTCAAAAAACGATGGGCTATAACCCATGTTTTTTTTTTTTTCAAAACCTCAAAAATGATGAAAAACGGCGTGCTATAGTATGCCGTACGGTATGGGCTATAGCCCATGTTCAAAAATGATGAAAAACGAGGTTAAAAAAAATATCAAAATTTAACCAAGGGCTCAATGGCAGCTCTATAGGCAAGTCAAAAGTCACTTTCACCTAGAAACTCCATTCACACTTTTTATTATTCAGCTTACTGTGGAGACACATGCTGGAACTTTTTTTTATTTTTATGTTTTGTAGTTTATGAGTTATTTAACTTAAACGCCCAATGCATTCTCTATGGCAATAGCACAAACTTTGGCATGATACTAGTCCTACATACTTACACCTAGCAACCCCATTCTAGCCTACTTAGGTTCATTAAGCTTATCAAAATTTCAAAAAATGATGGGCTATAACCCATGTTTTTTTTTTGTTTTTTTTTCAAAACCTCAAAAATGATGAAAAACGGCGTGCTATAGTATGCCGTACGGTATGGGCTATAGCCCATGTTCAAAAATGATGAAAAACGAGGTTTAAAAAAAAATCAAAATTTCAAAAACGATGGGCTATAACCCATGTTTTTTTTTTCTTTTTTTTTTTTTAACCTCAAAAATGATGAAAAACTGCGTGCTATAGTATGTCGTACAGTATGGGCTATAGCCCATGTTCAAAAATGATGAAAAACTAGGTTAAAAAATATATCAAAATTTCAAAAAACGATGGGCTATAACCCATGTTTTGTTTTTTTTTCATTTTTTTCAAAACCTCATAAATGATGAAAAACGGCGTGCTATAGTATGCCGTACGATATGGGCTATAGCCCATGGTCAAAAATGATGAAAAATGAGGATAAAAAATAAATAAAAAAATAAAAAAAGCAATGGGCTATAACCCATCGTTTTTTTTTTTTTTTTTTTTTTTTTCAAAACCTCAAAAATGATGAAAAACGGCGTGCTATAGTATGCCGTACGGTATGGGCTACAGCCCATGTTCAAAAATGATGAAAAACTAGGTTAATTTATTTTTTCAAAATTTCAAAAAACGATGGGCTATAACCCATGTTTTTTTTTTTTCAAAACCTCAAAAATGATGAAAAACGGCGTGCTATAGTATGCCGTACGGTATGGGCTATAGCCCATGTTCAAAAATGATGAAAAACGAGGTTAAAAAAAATATCAAAATTTCGAAAAATGATGGGCTATAACCCATGTTTTTTTTTTTTTTCATTTTTTTCAAAACCTCAAAAATGATGAAAAACGGCGTGCTATAGTATGCCGTACGGTATGGGCTACAGCCCATGTTCAAAAATGATGAAAAACGAGGTTAATTTATTTTTTCAAAATTTCAAAAAACGATGGGCTATAACCCATGTTTTTTTTCTTTTTCAAAACCTCAAAAATGATGAAAAACGGCGTGCTATAGTATGCCGTACGGTATGGGCTATAGCCCATGTTCAAAAATGATGAAAAACGAGGTTAAAAAAAATATCAAAATTTCGAAAAACGATGGGCTATAACCCATGTTTTTTTCTTTTTTCTTTTTTTTCAAAACCTCAAAAATGATGAAAAACGGCGTGCTATAGTATGCCGTACGGTATGGGCTACAGCCCATGTTCAAAAATGATGAAAAACAAGGTTAATTTATTTTTTCAAAATTTCAAAAAACGATGGGCTATAACCCATGTTTTTTTTTTTTTTCAAAACCTCAAAAATGATGAAAAACGGCGTGCTATAGTATGCCGTACGGTATGGGCTATAGCCCATGTTCAAAAATGATGAAAAACGAGGTTAAAAAAAATATCAAAATTTCGAAAAACGATGGGCTATAACCCATGTTTTTTTTCTTTTTTTTTTTTTCAAAACCTCAAAAATGATGAAAAACTGCGTGCTATAGTATGTCGTACAGTATGGGCTATAGCCCATGTTCAGAAATGATGAAAAAGGAGGTTAAAAAAAATATCAAAATTTCGAAAAACGATGGGCTATAACCCATGTTTTTTTTTTTTTTTTTTTTTTTCAAAACCTCAAAAATGATGAAAAACGGCGTGCTATAGTATGCCGTACGGTATGGGCTACAGCCCATGTTCAAAAATGATGAAAAACGAGGTTAATTTATTTTTTCAAAATTTCAAAAAACGATGGGCTATAACCCATGTTTTTTTTTTTTTCAAAACCTCAAAAATGATGAAAAACGGCGTGCTATAGTATGCCGTACGGTATGGGCTATAGCCCATGTTCAAAAATGATGAAAAACGAGGTTAAAAAAAATATCAAAATTTCGAAAAACGATGGGCTATAACCCATGTTTTTTTTTTTTTTTTTTTTTTCAAAACCTCAAAAATGATGAAAAACGGCGTGCTATAGTATGCCGTACGGTATGGGCTACAGCCCATGTTCAAAAATGATGAAAAACAAGGTTAATTTATTTTTTCAAAATTTCAAAAAACGATGGGCTATAACCCATGTTTTTTTTTTTTTTCAAAACCTCAAAAATGATGAAAAACGGCGTGCTATAGTATGCCGTACGGTATGGGCTATAGCCCATGTTCAAAAATGATGAAAAACGAGGTTAAAAAAAATATCAAAATTTCGAAAAACGATGGGCTATAACCCATGTTTTTTTTCTTTTTTTTTTTTTCAAAACCTCAAAAATGATGAAAAACGGCGTGCTATAGTATGTCGTACAGTATGGGCTATAGCCCATGTTCAGAAATGATGAAAAAGGAGGTAAAAAAAAAAAATCAAAATTTCAAAAAACGATGGGCTATAACCCATGTTTTGTTTTTTTTCATTTTTTTCAAAACCTCAAAAATGATGAAAAACGGCGTGCTATAGTATGCCGTACGGTATGGGCTACAGCCCATGTTCAAAAATGATGAAAAACGAGGTTAATTTATTTTTTCAAAATTTCAAAAAACGATGGGCTATAACCCATGTTTTTTTTTTTTTTCAAAACCTCAAAAATGATGAAAAACGGCGTGCTATAGTATGCCGTACGGTATGGGCTATAGCCCATGTTCAAAAATGATGAAAAACGAGGTTAAAAAAAATATCAAAATTTCAAAAAACGATGGGCTATAACCCATGTTTTTTTTTTTTTTTTTTTTTTTTTAAACCTCAAAAATGATGAAAAACGGCGTGCTATAGTATGCCGTACGGTATGGGCTACAGCCCATGTTCAAAAATGATGAAAAACAAGGTTAATTTATTTTTTCAAAATTTCAAAAAACGATGGGCTATAACCCATGTTTTTTTTTTTTTTCAAAACCTCAAAAATGATGAAAAACGGCGTGCTATAGTATGCCGTACGGTATGGGCTATAGCCCATGTTCAGAAATGATGAAAAAGGAGGTAAAAAAAAAAAAATCAAAATTTCAAAAAACGATGGGCTATAACCCATGTTTTTTTTTTTTTTTTTTTTTTTCAAAACCTCAAAAATGATGAAAAACGGCGTGCTATAGTATGTCGTACAGTATGGGCTATAGCCCATGTTCAAAAATGATGAAAAACGAGGTTAATTTATTTTTTCAAATTTTCAAAAAACGATGGGCTATAACCCATGTTTTTTTTTGTTTTTTTTTTTCAAAACCTCAAAAATGATGAAAAACAGCGTGCCATAGTATGCCGTACGGTATGGGCTATAGCCCATGTTCAAAAATGATGAAAAACGAGGTTAAAAAAAATATCAAAATTTCGAAAAACGATGGGCTATAACCCATGTTTTTTTTCTTTTTTTTTTTTTCAAAACCTCAAAAATGATGAAAAACGGCGTGCTATAGTATGTCGTACAGTATGGGCTATAGCCCATGTTCAGAAATGATGAAAAAGGAGGTAAAAAAAAAAAATCAAAATTTCAAAAAACGATGGGCTATAACCCATGTTTTGTTTTTTTTCATTTTTTTCAAAACCTCAAAAATGATGAAAAACGGCGTGCTATAGTATGCCGTACGGTATGGGCTACAGCCCATGTTCAAAAATGATGAAAAACGAGGTTAATTTATTTTTTCAAAATTTCAAAAAACGATGGGCTATAACCCATGTTTTTTTTTTTTTTCAAAACCTCAAAAATGATGAAAAACGGCGTGCTATAGTATGCCGTACGGTATGGGCTATAGCCCATGTTCAAAAATGATGAAAAACGAGGTTAAAAAAAATATCAAAATTTCAAAAAACGATGGGCTATAACCCATGTTTTTTTTTTTTTTTTTTTTTTTTTAAACCTCAAAAATGATGAAAAACGGCGTGCTATAGTATGCCGTACGGTATGGGCTACAGCCCATGTTCAAAAATGATGAAAAACAAGGTTAATTTATTTTTTCAAAATTTCAAAAAACGATGGGCTATAACCCATGTTTTTTTTTTTTTTCAAAACCTCAAAAATGATGAAAAACGGCGTGCTATAGTATGCCGTACGGTATGGGCTATAGCCCATGTTCAGAAATGATGAAAAAGGAGGTAAAAAAAAAAAAATCAAAATTTCAAAAAACGATGGGCTATAACCCATGTTTTTTTTTTTTTTTTTTTTTTTCAAAACCTCAAAAATGATGAAAAACGGCGTGCTATAGTATGTCGTACAGTATGGGCTATAGCCCATGTTCAAAAATGATGAAAAACGAGGTTAATTTATTTTTTCAAAATTTCAAAAAACGATGGGCTATAACCCATGTTTTTTTTTTTTTCAAAACCTCAAAAATGATGAAAAACGGCGTGCTATAGTATGCCGTACGGTATGGGCTATAGCCCATGTTCAAAAATGATGAAAAACGAGGTTTTAAAAAAAAATCAAAATTTTAAAAAACGATGGGCTATAACCCATGTTTGTTTTTTTTGGTTTTTTTTCAAAACCTCAAAAATGATGAAAAACGGCGTGCTATAGTATGCCGTACGGTATGGGCTATAGCCCATGTTCAGAAATGATGAAAAAGGAGGTTAAAAAAAAAAAAATCAAAATTTCAAAAAACAATGGGCTATAACCCATGTTTTTTTTTCAAAACCTCAAAAATGATGAAAAACGGTGTGCTATAGTATGTCGTACAGTATGGGCTATAGCCCATGTTCAAAAATGATGAAAAACGAGGTTAAAAAAAATATCTAAATTTCAAAAAACGATGGGCTATAACCCATGTTTTTTTTTTTTTTTTTTTTTTTTAACCTCAAAAATGATGAAAAACGGCGTGCTATAGTATGCCGTACGGTATGGGCTATAGCCCATGTTCAAAAATGATGAAAAACGAGGTTTAAAAAAAAATCAAAATTTCAAAAAAACTATGGGCTATAACCCATGTTTTTTTTTTTTTTTTTTTAAACCTCAAAAATGATGAAAAACTGCGTGCTATAGTATGTCGTACAGTATGGGCTATAGCCCATGTTCAGAAATGATGAAAAACGAGGTTAAAAAAAATATCAAAATTTCAAAAAACGATGGGCTATAACCCATGTTTTGTTTTTTTTTCATTTTTTTCAAAACCTCAAAAATGATGAAAAACGGCGTGCTATAGTATGCCGTATATAGAAATATAGTGCTTTCAAATTTGAGACATTTAACATGGGGCTCAATGGCAGCTCTATAGGCACGTCAAAAGTCACTTTCACCTAGAAACTCCATTCACACTTTTTATTATTCAGCTTACTGTGGAGACACATGCTGGAACTTTTTTTTATTTTTATGTTTTGTAGTTTATGAGTTATTTAACTTAAACGCCCAATGCATTCTCTATGGCAATAGCACAAACTTTGGCATGATACTAGTCCTACATACTTACACCTAGCAACCCCATTCTAGCCTACTTAGGTTCATCTTATGGTGGACATGTTTGCCTGAAAAGGAATCTTTGAAATGTTTCATAGTTTTAGAAATATAGTGCTTTCAAATTTGAGACATTTAACATGGGGCTCAATGGCAGCTCTATAGGCAAGTCAAAAGTCACTTTCACCTAGAAACTCCATTCACACTTTTTATTATTCAGCTTACTGTGGAGACACATGCTGGAACTTTTTTTTTTTTTTATGTTTTGTAGTTTATGAGTTATTTAACTTAAACGCCCAATGCATTCTCTATGGCAATAGCACAAACTTTGGCATGATACTAGTCCTACATACTTACACCTAGCAACCCCATTCTAGCCTACTTAGGTTCATCTTACGGTGGACATGTTTGCCTGAAAAGGAATATTTGAAATGTTTCATAGTTTTAGAAATATAGTGCTTTCAAATTTACAATGGGGCTCAATGGCAGACATTGGCACGTCAAAAATCACTTTCCCCTTTTTCATTTTTTTCAAAACCTCAAAAATGATGAAAAACGGCGTGCTATAGTATGCCGTACGATATGGGCTATAGCCCATGGTCAAAAATGATGAAAAATGAGGATAAAAAAATAATTAAAAAAAATCAAAAAGCAATGGGCTATAACCCATCGTTTTTTTTTTTTTTTTTTTTTTTTTCAAATCCTCAAAAATGATGAAAAACGGCGTACTATAGTATTCCGTACGATGTGGGCTATAGCCCATGGTCAAAAATGATGAAAAATGAGGATTAAAAAAAATTCAAAAAACAATGGGCTATATATAACCCATCGTTCTTTTCATTTTTTCATTTTTTTCATATCCTCAAAAATGATGAAAAACGGCGTGCTACAGTATAGTATGCCGTACGATATGGGCTATAGCCCATATCCTTGCGGTGTATAGCGGTGTATGAGAATGGGTGTTGCGGAGGATGAGAGCATTCCTCTCATCCTCCGCAACACAATGCATTCTCTATGGCAATAGCACAAACTTTGGCATGCTACTAGTCCTACATACTTACACCTAGCAACCCCATTCTAGCCTACTTAGGTTCATCTTATGGTGGACATGTTTGCCTGAAAAGGAATATTTGAAATGTTTCATAGTTTTAGAAATATAGTGCTTTCAAATTTGAGACATTTAACATGGGGCTCAATGGCAGCTCTATAGGCACGTCAAAAGTCACTTTCACCTAGAAACTCCATTCACACTTTTTATTATTCAGCTTACTGTGGAGACACATGCTGGAACTTTTTTTTATTTTTATGTTTTGTAGTTTATGAGTTATTTAACTTAAACGCCCAATGCATTCTCTATGGCAATAGCACAAACTTTGGCATGATACTAGTCCTACATACTTACACCTAGCAACCCCATTCTAGCCTACTTAGGTTCATCTTATGGTGGACATGTTTGCCTGAAAAGGAATCTTTGAAATGTTTCATAGTTTTAGAAATATAGTGCTTTCAAATTTGAGACATTTAACATTGGGCTCAATGGCAGCTCTATAGGCAAGTCAAAAGTCACTTTCACCTAGAAACTCCATTCACACTTTTTATTATTCAGCTTACTGTGGAGACACATGCTGGAACTTTTTTTTATTTTTATGTTTTGTAGTTTATGAGTTATTTAACTTAAACGCCCAATGCATTCTCTATGGCAATAGCACAAACTTTGGCATGATACTAGTCCTACATACTTACACCTAGCAACCCCATTCTAGCCTACTTAGGTTCATCTTACGGTGGACATGTTTGCCTGAAAAGGAATATTTGAAATGTTTCATAGTTTTAGAAATATAGTGCTTTCAAATTTACAATGGGGCTCAATGGCAGACATTGGCACGTCAAAAATCACTTTCCCCTTTTTCATTTTTTTCAAAACCTCAAAAATGATGAAAAACGGCGTGCTATAGTATGCCGTACGGTATGGGCTATAGCCCATGTTCAAAAATGATGAAAAACGAGGTTAATTTATTTTTTCAAAATTAAAAAAAACGATGGGCTATAACCCATGTTTTTTTTGGGGTTTTTTTTCAAAACCTCAAAAATGATGAAAAACGGCGTGCTATAGTATGCCGTACGGTATGGGCTATAGCCCATGTTCAAAAATGATGAAAAACGAGGTTAAAAAAAATATCAAAATTTCGAAAAACGATGGGCTATAACCCATGTTTTTTTTGTTTTTTTGTTTTTTCAAAACCTCAAAAATGATGAAAAACGGCGTGCTATAGTATGCCGTACGGTATGGGCTATAGCCCATGTTCAAAAATGATGAAAAACGAGGTTAATTTTTTTTTTCCAAAATTTCAAAAAACGATGGGCTATAACCCATGTTTTTTTTTTTTTTTTTTTTTTTTTAAACCTCAAAAATGATGAAAAACGGCGTGCTATAGTATGCCGTACGGTATGGGCTATAGCCCATGTTCAAAAATGATGAAAAACGAGGTTTAAAAAAAAAATCAAAATTTCAAAAAACGATGGGCTATAACCCATGTTTTTTTTTTTTTCAAAACCTCAAAAATGATGAAAAACGGCGTGCTATAGTATGCCGTACGGTATGGGCTATAGCCCATGTTCAAAAATGATGAAAAACGAGGTTTAAAAAAAAAATCAAAATTTCAAAAAACGATGGGCTATAACCCATGTTTGTTTTTTTTTGTTTTTTTTCAAAACCTCAAAAATGATGAAAAACGGCGTGCTATAGTATGTCGTACAGTATGGGCTATAGCCCATGTTAAAAAATTATGAAAAACGAGGTTTAAAAAAAAAAAATCTAAATTTCAAAAAACGATGGGCTATAACCCATGTTTTTTTTTTTTTTTCTTTTTTTCAAAACCTCAAAAATGATGAAAAACGGCGTGCTATAGTATGCCGTACGGTATGGGCTATAGCCCATGTTCAAAAATGATGAAAAACGAGGTAATTTTTTTTTCCAAAATTTCAAAAAACGATGGGCTATAACCCATGTTTTTTTTTTGTTTTTTTTTTTTAAACCTCAAAAATGATGAAAAACGGCGTGCTATAGTATGCCGTACGGTATGGGCTATAGCCCATGTTCAAAAATGATGAAAAACGAGGTTAAAAAATATATCAAAATTTCGAAAAACGATGGGCTATAACCCATGTTTTTTTTGTTTTTTTGTTTTTTCAAAACCTCAAAAATGATGAAAAACGGCGTGCTATGGTATGCCGTACGGTATGGGCTATAGCCCATGTTCAAAAATGATGAAAAACGAGGTTTTAAAAAAAAATCAAAATTAAAAAAAACGATGGGCTATAACCCATGTTTTTTTTTGTTTTTGTTTTTTCAAAACCTCAAAAATGATGAAAAACGGCGTGCTATAGTATGTCGTACAGTATGGGCTATACCCCATGTTCAAAAATGATGAAAAACGAGGTTTAAAAAAAAATCAAAATTTAAAAAAACGATGGGCTATAACCCATTTTTATTTATTTTTTCAAAACCTCAAAAATGATGAAAAACTGCGTGCTATAGTATGTCGTACAGTAGCCTATGGGCTATAGCCCATGTTCAATAATGATGAAAAACGAGGTTAATTTATTTTTTCAAAATTTCAAAAAACGATGGGCTATAACCCATGTTTTTTTTTTTTTCAAAACCTCAAAAATGATGAAAAACGGCGTGCTATAGTATGCCGTACGGTATGGGCTATAGCCCATGTTCAAAAATGATGAAAAACGAGGTTTAAAAAAAAATCAAAATTTCAAAAAACGATGGGCTATAACCCATGTTTGTTTTTGTTTTTTGTTTTTTAAAACCTCAAAAATGATGAAAAGCGGCGTGCTATAGTATGTCGTACAGTATGGGCTATAGCCCATGTTCAAAAATTATGAAAAACGAGGTAATTTTTTTTTTCAAAATTTCAGAAAACGATGGGCTATAACCCATGTTTTTTTTTGTTTTGTTTTTTTTAAACCTCAAAAATGATGAAAAACGGCGTGCTATAGTATGCCGTACGGTATGGGCTATAGCCCATGTTCAAAAATGATGAAAAACGAGGTTAAAAAAAATATCAAAATTTCGAAAAACGATGGGCTATAACCCATGTTTTTTTTGTTTTTTTGTTTTTTCAAAACCTCAAAAATGATGAAAAACGGCGTGCTATAGTATGCCGTACGGTATGGGCTATAGCCCATGTTCAAAAATGATGAAAAACGAGGTTAATTTATTTTTTCAGAATTAAAAAAAACGATGGGCTATAACCCATGTTTTTTTTTTGGTTTTTTTTCAAAACCTCAAAAATGATGAAAAACGGCGTGCTATAGTATGCCGTACGGTATGGGCTATAGCCCATGTTCAAAAATGATGAAAAACGAGGTTAAAAAAAATATCAAAATTTCGAAAAACGATGGGCTATAACCCATGTTTTTTTTGTTTTTTTGTTTTTTCAAAACCTCAAAAATGATGAAAAACGGCGTGCTATAGTATGCCGTACGGTATGGGCTATAGCCCATGTTCAAAAATGATGAAAAACGAGGTTTTAAAAAAAATCTAAATTTCAAAAAACGATGGGCTATAACCCATGTTTTTTTTGTTTTGTTTTTTTTCAAAACCTCAAAAATGATGAAAAACGGCGTGCTATAGTATGTCGTACAGTATGGGCTATACCCCATGTTCAAAAATGATGAAAAACGAGGTTTAAAAAAAAATCAAAATTAAAAAAAACGATGGGCTATAACCCATTTTTATTTATTTTTTCAAAACCTCACAAATGATGAAAAACTGCGTGCTATAGTATGTCGTACAGTATGGGCTATAGCCCATGTTCAAAAATGATGAAAAACGAGGTTAATTTATTTTTTCAAAATTTCAAAAAACGATGGGCTATAACCCATGTTTTGTTTTTTTTTAAACCTCAAAAATGATGAAAAACGGCGTGCTATAGTATGCCGTACGGTATGGGCTATAGCCCATGTTCAAAAATGATGAAAAACGAGGTTAATTTATTTTTTCAAAATTTAAAAAAACGATGGGCTATAACCCATGTTTTTTTTTTGGTTTTTTTTCAAAACCTCAAAAATGATGAAAAACGGCGTGCTATAGTATGCCGTACGGTATGGGCTATAGCCCATGTTCAAAAATGATGAAAAACGAGGTTAAAAAAAATATCAAAATTTCGAAAAACGATGGGCTATAACCCATGTTTTTTTTGTTTTTTTGTTTTTTCAAAACCTCAAAAATGATGAAAAACGGCGTGCTATAGTATGCCGTACGGTATGGGCTATAGCCCATGTTCAAAAATGATGAAAAACGAGGTTTAAAAAAAAAATCAAAATAAAAAAAAACGATGGGCTATAACCCATGTTTTTTTTTGTTTTTGTTTTTTCAAAACCTCAAAAATGATGAAAAACGGCGTGCTATAGTATGTCGTACAGTATGGGCTATACCCCATGTTCAAAAATGATGAAAAACGAGGTTTAAAAAAAAAATCAAAATTTAAAAAAACGATGGGCTATAACCCATTTTTATTTATTTTTTCAAAACCTCAAAAATGATGAAAAACTGCGTGCTATAGTATGTCGTACAGTATGGGCTATAGCCCATGTTCAAAAATGATGAAAAACGAGGTTAAAAAAAATATCAAAATTTCGAAAAACGATGGGCTATAACCCATGTTTTTTTTGTTTTTTTGTTTTTTCAAAACCTCAAAAATGATGAAAAACGGCGTGCTATAGTATGCCGTACGGTATGGGCTATAGCCCATGTTCAAAAATGATGAAAAACGAGGTTTTAAAAAAAATCTAAATTTCAAAAAACGATGGGCTATAACCCATGTTTTTTTTGTTTTGTTTTTTTTCAAAACCTCAAAAATGATGAAAAACGGCGTGCTATAGTATGTCGTACAGTATGGGCTATACCCCATGTTCAAAAATGATGAAAAACGAGGTTTAAAAAAAAATCAAAATTAAAAAAAACGATGGGCTATAACCCATTTTTATTTATTTTTTCAAAACCTCACAAATGATGAAAAACTGCGTGCTATAGTATGTCGTACAGTATGGGCTATAGCCCATGTTCAAAAATGATGAAAAACGAGGTTAATTTATTTTTTCAAAATTTCAAAAAACGATGGGCTATAACCCATGTTTTGTTTTTTTTTAAACCTCAAAAATGATGAAAAACGGCGTGCTATAGTATGCCGTACGGTATGGGCTATAGCCCATGTTCAAAAATGATGAAAAACGAGGTTAATTTATTTTTTCAAAATTTAAAAAAACGATGGGCTATAACCCATGTTTTTTTTTTGGTTTTTTTTCAAAACCTCAAAAATGATGAAAAACGGCGTGCTATAGTATGCCGTACGGTATGGGCTATAGCCCATGTTCAAAAATGATGAAAAACGAGGTTAAAAAAAATATCAAAATTTCGAAAAACGATGGGCTATAACCCATGTTTTTTTTGTTTTTTTGTTTTTTCAAAACCTCAAAAATGATGAAAAACGGCGTGCTATAGTATGCCGTACGGTATGGGCTATAGCCCATGTTCAAAAATGATGAAAAACGAGGTTTAAAAAAAAAATCAAAATAAAAAAAAACGATGGGCTATAACCCATGTTTTTTTTTGTTTTTGTTTTTTCAAAACCTCAAAAATGATGAAAAACGGCGTGCTATAGTATGTCGTACAGTATGGGCTATACCCCATGTTCAAAAATGATGAAAAACGAGGTTTAAAAAAAAAATCAAAATTTAAAAAAACGATGGGCTATAACCCATTTTTATTTATTTTTTCAAAACCTCAAAAATGATGAAAAACTGCGTGCTATAGTATGTCGTACAGTATGGGCTATAGCCCATGTTCAAAAATGATGAAAAACGAGGTTAATTTATTTTTTCAAAATTTCAAAAAACGATGGGCTATAACCCATGTTTTTTTTTTTTTCAAAACCTCAAAAATGATGAAAAACGGCGTGCTATAGTATGCCGTACGGTATGGGCTATAGCCCATGTTCAAAAATGATGAAAAACGAGGTTTAAAAAAAAAAAATCTAAATTTCAAAAAACGATGGGCTATAACCCATGTTTTTTTTTTTTTTTTTTTTTCAAAACCTCAAAAATGATGAAAAACGGCGTGCTATAGTATGCCGTACGGTATGGGCTATATAGCCCATGTTCAAAAATGATGAAAAACGAGGTAATTTTTTTTTTCTAAATTTCAAAAAACGATGGGCTATAACCCATGTTTTTTTTTTTTTTTTTTTTTTAAACCTCAAAAATGATGAAAAACGGCGTGCTATAGTATGCCGTACGGTATGGGCTATAGCCCATGTTCAAAAATGATGAAAAACGAGGTTAATTTATTTTTTCAAAATTTAAAAAAACGATGGGCTATAACCCATGTTTTTTTTTTGGTTTTTTTTCAAAACCTCAAAAATGATGAAAAACGGCGTGCTATAGTATGCCGTACGGTATGGGCTATAGCCCATGTTCAAAAATGATGAAAAACGAGGTTAATTTATTTTTTCAGAATTAAAAAAAACGATGGGCTATAACCCATGTTTTTTTTTTGGTTTTTTTTCAAAACCTCAAAAATGATGAAAAACGGCGTGCTATAGTATGCCGTACGGTATGGGCTATAGCCCATGTTCAAAAATGATGAAAAACGAGGTTAAAAAAAATATCAAAATTTCGAAAAACGATGGGCTATAACCCATGTTTTTTTTGTTTTTTTGTTTTTTCAAAACCTCAAAAATGATGAAAAACGGCGTGCTATAGTATGCCGTACGGTATGGGCTATAGCCCATGTTCAAAAATGATGAAAAACGAGGTTTTAAAAAAAATCTAAATTTCAAAAAACGATGGGCTATAACCCATGTTTTTTTTGTTTTGTTTTTTTTCAAAACCTCAAAAATGATGAAAAACGGCGTGCTATAGTATGTCGTACAGTATGGGCTATACCCCATGTTCAAAAATGATGAAAAACGAGGTTTAAAAAAAAAAAAAAATTTAAAAAAACGATGGGCTATAACCCATTTTTATTTATTTTTTCAAAACCTCAAAAATGATGAAAAACTGCGTGCTATAGTATGTCGTACAGTATGGGCTATAGCCCATGTTCAAAAATGATGAAAAACGAGGTTAATTTATTTTTTCAAAATTTAAAAAAACGATGGGCTATAACCCATGTTTTTTTTTTGGTTTTTTTTCAAAACCTCAAAAATGATGAAAAACGGCGTGCTATAGTATGCCGTACGGTATGGGCTATAGCCCATGTTCAAAAATGATGAAAAACGAGGTTAAAAAAAATATCAAAATTTCGAAAAACGATGGGCTATAACCCATGTTTTTTTTGTTTTTTTGTTTTTTCAAAACCTCAAAAATGATGAAAAACGGCGTGCTATAGTATGCCGTACGGTATGGGCTATAGCCCATGTTCAAAAATGATGAAAAACGAGGTTAATTTATTTTTTCAGAATTAAAAAAAACGATGGGCTATAACCCATGTTTTTTTTTTGGTTTTTTTTCAAAACCTCAAAAATGATGAAAAACGGCGTGCTATAGTATGCCGTACGGTATGGGCTATAGCCCATGTTCAAAAATGATGAAAAACGAGGTTAAAAAAAATATCAAAATTTCGAAAAACGATGGGCTATAACCCATGTTTTTTTTGTTTTTTTGTTTTTTCAAAACCTCAAAAATGATGAAAAACGGCGTGCTATAGTATGCCGTACGGTATGGGCTATAGCCCATGTTCAAAAATGATGAAAAACGAGGTTTTAAAAAAAATCTAAATTTCAAAAAACGATGGGCTATAACCCATGTTTTTTTTGTTTTGTTTTTTTTCAAAACCTCAAAAATGATGAAAAACGGCGTGCTATAGTATGTCGTACAGTATGGGCTATACCCCATGTTCAAAAATGATGAAAAACGAGGTTTAAAAAAAAATCAAAATTAAAAAAAACGATGGGCTATAACCCATTTTTATTTATTTTTTCAAAACCTCAAAAATGATGAAAAACTGCGTGCTATAGTATGTCGTACAGTATGGGCTATAGCCCATGTTCAAAAATGATGAAAAACGAGGTTAATTTATTTTTTCAAAATTTCAAAAAACGATGGGCTATAACCCATGTTTTGTTTTTTTTTAAACCTCAAAAATGATGAAAAACGGCGTGCTATAGTATGCCGTACGGTATGGGCTATAGCCCATGTTCAAAAATGATGAAAAACGAGGTTAATTTATTTTTTCAAAATTTAAAAAAACGATGGGCTATAACCCATGTTTTTTTTTTGGTTTTTTTTCAAAACCTCAAAAATGATGAAAAACGGCGTGCTATAGTATGCCGTACGGTATGGGCTATAGCCCATGTTCAAAAATGATGAAAAACGAGGTTAAAAAAAATATCAAAATTTCGAAAAACGATGGGCTATAACCCATGTTTTTTTTGTTTTTTTGTTTTTTCAAAACCTCAAAAATGATGAAAAACGGCGTGCTATAGTATGCCGTACGGTATGGGCTATAGCCCATGTTCAAAAATGATGAAAAACGAGGTTTAAAAAAGAAATCAAAATTAAAAAAAACGATGGGCTATAACCCATGTTTTTTTTTGTTTTTGTTTTTTCAAAACCTCAAAAATGATGAAAAACGGCGTGCTATAGTATGTCGTACAGTATGGGCTATACCCCATGTTCAAAAATGATGAAAAACGAGGTTTAAAAAAAAAATCAAAATTTAAAAAAACGATGGGCTATAACCCATTTTTATTTATTTTTTCAAAACCTCAAAAATGATGAAAAACTGCGTGCTATAGTATGTCGTACAGTATGGGCTATAGCCCATGTTCAAAAATGATGAAAAACGAGGTTAATTTATTTTTTCAAAATTTCAAAAAACGATGGGCTATAACCCATGTTTTTTTTTTTTTCAAAACCTCAAAAATGATGAAAAACGGCGTGCTATAGTATGCCGTACGGTATGGGCTATAGCCCATGTTCAAAAATGATGAAAAACGAGGTTTAAAAAAAAAAAATCTAAATTTCAAAAAACGATGGGCTATAACCCATGTTTTTTTTTTGTTTTTTGTTTTCAAAACCTCAAAAATGATGAAAAACTGCGTGCTATAGTATGCCGTACGGTATGGGCTATATAGCCCATGTTCAAAAATGATGAAAAACGAGGTAATTTTTTTTTTCTAAATTTCAAAAAACGATGGGCTATAACCCATGTTTTTTTTTGTTTTTTTTTTTAAAACCTCAAAAATGATGAAAAACGGCGTGCTATAGTATGCCGTACGGTATGGGCTATAGCCCATGTTCAAAAATGATGAAAAACGAGGTTAATTTATTTTTTCAAAATTTAAAAAAACGATGGGCTATAACCCATGGTTTTTTTTTGGTTTTTTTTCAAAACCTCAAAAATGATGAAAAACGGCGTGCTATAGTATGCCGTACGGTATGGGCTATATAGCCCATGTTCAAAAATGATGAAAAACGAGGTAATTTTTTTTTTCAAAATTTCAAAAAACGATGGGCTATAACCCATGTTTTGTTTTTTTTTAAACCTCAAAAATGATGAAAAACGGCGTGCTATAGTATGCCGTACGGTATGGGCTATAGCCCATGTTCAAAAATGATGAAAAACGAGGTTAATTTATTTTTTCAAAATTTAAAAAAACGATGGGCTATAACCCATGTTTTTTTTTTGGTTTTTTTTCAAAACCTCAAAAATGATGAAAAACGGCGTGCTATAGTATGCCGTACGGTATGGGCTATAGCCCATGTTCAAAAATGATGAAAAACGAGGTTAAAAAAAATATCAAAATTTCGAAAAACGATGGGCTATAACCCATGTTTTTTTTGTTTTTTTGTTTTTTCAAAACCTCAAAAATGATGAAAAACGGCGTGCTATAGTATGCCGTACGGTATGGGCTATAGCCCATGTTCAAAAATGATGAAAAACGAGGTTTTAAAAAAAATCTAAATTTCAAAAAACGATGGGCTATAACCCATGTTTTTTTTGTTTTGTTTTTTTTCAAAACCTCAAAAATGATGAAAAACGGCGTGCTATAGTATGTCGTACAGTATGGGCTATACCCCATGTTCAAAAATGATGAAAAACGAGGTTTAAAAAAAAATCAAAATTTAAAAAAACGATGGGCTATAACCCATTTTTATTTATTTTTTCAAAACCTCAAAAATGATGAAAAACTGCGTGCTATAGTATGTCGTACAGTATGGGCTATAGCCCATGTTCAAAAATGATGAAAAACGAGGTTAATTTATTTTTTCAAAATTTCAAAAAACGATGGGCTATAACCCATGTTTTGTTTTTTTTTAAACCTCAAAAATGATGAAAAACGGCGTGCTATAGTATGCCGTACGGTATGGGCTATAGCCCATGTTCAAAAATGATGAAAAACGAGGTTAATTTATTTTTTCAAAATTTAAAAAAACGATGGGCTATAACCCATGTTTTTTTTTGGTTTTTTTTCAAAACCTCAAAAATGATGAAAAACGGCGTGCTATAGTATGCCGTACGGTATGGGCTATAGCCCATGTTCAAAAATGATGAAAAACGAGGTTAAAAAAAATATCAAAATTTCGAAAAACGATGGGCTATAACCCATGTTTTTTTTGTTTTTTTGTTTTTTCAAAACCTCAAAAATGATGAAAAACGGCGTGCTATAGTATGCCGTACGGTATGGGCTATAGCCCATGTTCAAAAATGATGAAAAACGAGGTTTTAAAAAAAAATCAAAATTAAAAAAAACGATGGGCTATAACCCATGTTTTTTTTTGTTTTTGTTTTTTCAAAACCTCAAAAATGATGAAAAACGGCGTGCTATAGTATGTCGTACAGTATGGGCTATAGCCCATGTTCAAAAATGATGAAAAACGAGGTTAATTTATTTTTTCAAAATTTCAAAAAACGATGGGCTATAACCCATGTTTTTTTTTTTTTTCAAAACCTCAAAAATGATGAAAAACGGCGTGCTATAGTATGCCGTACGGTATGGGCTATAGCCCATGTTCAAAAATGATGAAAAACGAGGTTTAAAAAAAAAAAATCTAAATTTCAAAAAACGATGGGCTATAACCCATGTTTTTTTTTTTTGTTTTTTTTTCAAAACCTCAAAAATGATGAAAAACGGCGTGCTATAGTATGCCGTACGGTATGGGCTATATAGCCCATGTTCAAAAATGATGAAAAACGAGGTAATTTTTTTTTTCTAAATTTCAAAAAACGATGGGCTATAACCCATGTTTTTTTTTTTTTTTTTTTTTTAAACCTCAAAAATGATGAAAAACGGCGTGCTATAGTATGCCGTACGGTATGGGCTATAGCCCATGTTCAAAAATGATGAAAAACGAGGTTAATTTATTTTTTCAAAATTTAAAAAAACGATGGGCTATAACCCATGTTTTTTTTTTGGTTTTTTTTCAAAACCTCAAAAATGATGAAAAACGGCGTGCTATAGTATGCCGTACGGTATGGGCTATAGCCCATGTTCAAAAATGATGAAAAACGAGGTTAATTTATTTTTTCAGAATTAAAAAAAACGATGGGCTATAACCCATGTTTTTTTTTTGGTTTTTTTTCAAAACCTCAAAAATGATGAAAAACGGCGTGCTATAGTATGCCGTACGGTATGGGCTATAGCCCATGTTCAAAAATGATGAAAAACGAGGTTAAAAAAAATATCAAAATTTCGAAAAACGATGGGCTATAACCCATGTTTTTTTTGTTTTTTTGTTTTTTCAAAACCTCAAAAATGATGAAAAACGGCGTGCTATAGTATGCCGTACGGTATGGGCTATAGCCCATGTTCAAAAATGATGAAAAACGAGGTTTTAAAAAAAATCTAAATTTCAAAAAACGATGGGCTATAACCCATGTTTTTTTTGTTTTGTTTTTTTTCAAAACCTCAAAAATGATGAAAAACGGCGTGCTATAGTATGTCGTACAGTATGGGCTATACCCCATGTTCAAAAATGATGAAAAACGAGGTTTAAAAAAAAATCAAAATTTAAAAAAACGATGGGCTATAACCCATTTTTATTTATTTTTTCAAAACCTCAAAAATGATGAAAAACTGCGTGCTATAGTATGTCGTACAGTATGGGCTATAGCCCATGTTCAAAAATGATGAAAAACGAGGTTAATTTATTTTTTCAAAATTTCAAAAAACGATGGGCTATAACCCATGTTTTGTTTTTTTTTAAACCTCAAAAATGATGAAAAACGGCGTGCTATAGTATGCCGTACGGTATGGGCTATAGCCCATGTTCAAAAATGATGAAAAACGAGGTTAATTTATTTTTTCAAAATTAAAAAAAACGATGGGCTATAACCCATGTTTTTTTTTTGGTTTTTTTTCAAAACCTCAAAAATGATGAAAAACGGCGTGCTATAGTATGCCGTACGGTATGGGCTATAGCCCATGTTCAAAAATGATGAAAAACGAGGTTAAAAAAAATATCAAAATTTCGAAAAACGATGGGCTATAACCCATGTTTTTTTGTTTTTTTGTTTTTTCAAAACCTCAAAAATGATGAAAAACGGCGTGCTATAGTATGCCGTACGGTATGGGCTATAGCCCATGTTCAAAAATGATGAAAAACGAGGTTTAAAAAAAAAATCAAAATTAAAAAAAACGATGGGCTATAACCCATGTTTTTTTTTGTTTTTGTTTTTTCAAAACCTCAAAAATGATGAAAAACGGCGTGCTATAGTATGTCGTACAGTATGGGCTATACCCCATGTTCAAAAATGATGAAAAACGAGGTTTAAAAAAAAATCAAAATTTAAAAAAACGATGGGCTATAACCCATTTTTATTTATTTTTTCAAAACCTCAAAAATGATGAAAAACTGCGTGCTATAGTATGTCGTACAGTATGGGCTATAGCCCATGTTCAAAAATGATGAAAAACGAGGTTAATTTATTTTTTCAAAATTTCAAAAAACGATGGGCTATAACCCATGTTTTTTTTTTTTTCAAAACCTCAAAAATGATGAAAAACGGCGTGCTATAGTATGCCGTACGGTATGGGCTATAGCCCATGTTCAAAAATGATGAAAAACGAGGTTTTAAAAAAAAAAAATCTAAATTTCAAAAAACGATGGGCTATAACCCATGTTTTTTTGTTTTTTTTTGTTTTCAAAACCTCAAAAATGATGAAAAACGGCGTGCTATAGTATGCCGTACGGTATGGGCTATATAGCCCATGTTCAAAAATGATGAAAAACGAGGTAATTTTTTTTTTCTAAATTTCAAAAAACGATGGGCTATAACCCATGTTTTTTTTTTTTTTTTTTTTTAAACCTCAAAAATGATGAAAAACGGCGTGCTATAGTATGCCGTACGGTATGGGCTATAGCCCATGTTCAAAAATGATGAAAAACGAGGTTAATTTATTTTTTCAAAATTTAAAAAAACGATGGGCTATAACCCATGTTTTTTTTTTGGTTTTTTTTCAAAACCTCAAAAATGATGAAAAACGGCGTGCTATAGTATGCCGTACGGTATGGGCTATAGCCCATGTTCAAAAATGATGAAAAACGAGGTTAAAAAAAATATCAAAATTTCGAAAAACGATGGGCTATAACCCATGTTTTTTTTGTTTTTTTGTTTTTTCAAAACCTCAAAAATGATGAAAAACGGCGTGCTATAGTATGCCGTACGGTATGGGCTATAGCCCATGTTCAAAAATGATGAAAAACGAGGTTTTAAAAAAAATCTAAATTTCAAAAAACGATGGGCTATAACCCATGTTTTTTTTTTTTTTTTTTTTCCTCAAAAATGATGAAAAACGGCGTGCTATAGTATGTCATACAGTATGGGCTATACCCCATGTTCAAAAATGATGAAAAACGAGGTTTAAAAAAAAATCAAAATTTAAAAAAACGATGGGCTATAACCCATTTTTATTTATTTTTTCAAAACCTCAAAAATGATGAAAAACTGCGTGCTATAGTATGTCGTACAGTATGGGCTATAGCCCATGTTCAAAAATGATGAAAAACGAGGTTAATTTATTTTTTCAAAATTTCAAAAAACGATGGGCTATAACCCATGTTTTTTTTTTTTTTTAAACCTCAAAAATGATGAAAAACGGCGTGCTATAGTATGCCGTACGGTATGGGCTATAGCCCATGTTCAAAAATGATGAAAAACGAGGTTAATTTATTTTTTCAAAATTTAAAAAAACGATGGGCTATAACCCATGTTTTTTTTTTGGTTTTTTTTCAAAACCTCAAAAATGATGAAAAACGGCGTGCTATAGTATGCCGTACGGTATGGGCTATAGCCCATGTTCAAAAATGATGAAAAACGAGGTTAATTTATTTTTTCAGAATTAAAAAAAACGATGGGCTATAACCCATGTTTTTTTTTTGGTTTTTTTTCAAAACCTCAAAAATGATGAAAAACGGCGTGCTATAGTATGCCGTACGGTATGGGCTATAGCCCATGTTCAAAAATGATGAAAAACGAGGTTAAAAAAAATATCAAAATTTCGAAAAACGATGGGCTATAACCCATGTTTTTTTTGTTTTTTTGTTTTTTCAAAACCTCAAAAATGATGAAAAACGGCGTGCTATAGTATGCCGTACGGTATGGGCTATAGCCCATGTTCAAAAATGATGAAAAACGAGGTTTTAAAAAAAATCTAAATTTCAAAAAACGATGGGCTATAACCCATGTTTTTTTTGTTTTGTTTTTTTTCAAAACCTCAAAAATGATGAAAAACGGCGTGCTATAGTATGTCGTACAGTATGGGCTATACCCCATGTTCAAAAATGATGAAAAACGAGGTTTAAAAAAAAATCAAAATTTAAAAAAACGATGGGCTATAACCCATTTTTATTTATTTTTTCAAAACCTCAAAAATGATGAAAAACTGCGTGCTATAGTATGTCGTACAGTATGGGCTATAGCCCATGTTCAAAAATGATGAAAAACGAGGTTAATTTATTTTTTCAAAATTTCAAAAAACGATGGGCTATAACCCATGTTTTGTTTTTTTTTAAACCTCAAAAATGATGAAAAAACGGCGTGCTATAGTATGCCGTACGGTATGGGCTATAGCCCATGTTCAAAAATGATGAAAAAACGAGGTTAATTTATTTTTTCAAAATTAAAAAAAACGATGGGGCTATAACCCATGTTTTTTTTTTGGTTTTTTTTTCAAAACCTCAAAAATGATGAAAAACGGCGTGCTATAGTATGCCGTACGGTATGGGCTATAGCCCATGTTCAAAAATGATGAAAAACGAGGTTAAAAAAAATATCAAAATTTCGAAAAACGATGGGCTATAAACCCATGTTTTTTTTGTTTTTTTGTTTTTTCAAAACCTCAAAAATGATGAAAAACGGCGTGCTATAGTATGCCGTACGGTATGGGCTATAGCCCATGTTCAAAAATGATGAAAAACGAGGTTAATTTATTTTTTCAATTAAAAAAAACGATGGGCTATAACCCATGTTTTTTTTTTGGTTTTTTTTCAAACCTCAAAAATGATGAAAAACGGCGTGCTATAGTATGCCGTACGGTATGGGCTATAGCCCATGTTCAAAAATGATGAAAAACGAGGTTAATAAAAATATCAAAATTTCGAAAAACGATGGGCTATAACCCATGTTTTTTTTGTTTTTTTGTTTTTTCAAAACCTCAAAAATGATGAAAAACGGCGTGCTATAGTATGCCGTACGGTATGGGCTATAGCCCATGTTCAAAAATGATGAAAAACGAGGTTTTAAAAAAAATCTAAATTTCAAAAAACGATGGGCTATAACCCATGTTTTTTTTGTTTTGTTTTTTTTCAAAACCTCAAAAATGATGAAAAACGGCGTGCTATAGTATGTCGTACAGTATGGGCTATACCCCATGTTCAAAAATGATGAAAAACGAGGTTTAAAAAAAAATCAAAATTAAAAAAAACGATGGGCTATAACCCATTTTTATTTATTTTTTCAAAACCTCAAAAATGATGAAAAACTGCGTGCTATAGTATGTCGTACAGTATGGGCTATAGCCCATGTTCAAAAATGATGAAAAACGAGGTTAATTTATTTTTTCAAAATTTCAAAAAACGATGGGCTATAACCCATGTTTTGTTTTTTTTTAAACCTCAAAAATGATGAAAAACGGCGTGCTATAGTATGCCGTACGGTATGGGCTATAGCCCATGTTCAAAAATGATGAAAAACGAGGTTAATTTATTTTTTCAAAATTTAAAAAAACGATGGGCTATAACCCATGTTTTTTTTTGGTTTTTTTTCAAAACCTCAAAAATGATGAAAAACGGCGTGCTATAGTATGCCGTACGGTATGGGCTATAGCCCATGTTCAAAAATGATGAAAAACGAGGTTAAAAAAAATATCAAAATTTCGAAAAACGATGGGCTATAACCCATGTTTTTTTGTTTTTTTGTTTTTTCAAAACCTCAAAAATGATGAAAAACGGCGTGCTATAGTATGCCGTACGGTATGGGCTATAGCCCATGTTCAAAAATGATGAAAAACGAGGTTTTAAAAAAAAATCAAAATTAAAAAAAACGATGGGCTATAACCCATGTTTTTTTTTGTTTTTGTTTTTTCAAAACCTCAAAAATGATGAAAAACGGCGTGCTATAGTATGTCGTACAGTATGGGCTATACCCCATGTTCAAAAATGATGAAAAACGAGGTTTAAAAAAAAATCAAAATTTAAAAAAACGATGGGCTATAACCCATTTTTATTTATTTTTTCAAAACCTCAAAAATGATGAAAAACTGCGTGCTATAGTATGTCGTACAGTATGGGCTATAGCCCATGTTCAAAAATGATGAAAAACGAGGTTAATTTATTTTTTCAAAATTTCAAAAAACGATGGGCTATAACCCATGTTTTTTTTTTTTTCAAAACCTCAAAAATGATGAAAAACGGCGTGCTATAGTATGCCGTACGGTATGGGCTATAGCCCATGTTCAAAAATGATGAAAAACGAGGTTTTAAAAAAAAAAATCTAAATTTCAAAAAACGATGGGCTATAACCCATGTTTTTTTGTTTTTTTTTGTTTTCAAAACCTCAAAAATGATGAAAAACGGCGTGCTATAGTATGCCGTACGGTATGGGCTATATAGCCCATGTTCAAAAATGATGAAAAACGAGGTAATTTTTTTTTTCTAAATTTCAAAAAACGATGGGCTATAACCCATGTTTTTTTTTTTTTTTTTTTTTAAACCTCAAAAATGATGAAAAACGGCGTGCTATAGTATGCCGTACGGTATGGGCTATAGCCCATGTTCAAAAATGATGAAAAACGAGGTTAATTTATTTTTTCAAAATTTAAAAAAACGATGGGCTATAACCCATGTTTTTTTTTTGGTTTTTTTTCAAAACCTCAAAAATGATGAAAAACGGCGTGCTATAGTATGCCGTACGGTATGGGCTATAGCCCATGTTCAAAAATGATGAAAAACGAGGTTAAAAAAAATATCAAAATTTCGAAAAACGATGGGCTATAACCCATGTTTTTTTTGTTTTTTTGTTTTTTCAAAACCTCAAAAATGATGAAAAACGGCGTGCTATAGTATGCCGTACGGTATGGGCTATAGCCCATGTTCAAAAATGATGAAAAACGAGGTTTTAAAAAAAATCTAAATTTCAAAAAACGATGGGCTATAACCCATGTTTTTTTTTTTTTTTTTTTTCCTCAAAAATGATGAAAAACGGCGTGCTATAGTATGTCATACAGTATGGGCTATACCCCATGTTCAAAAATGATGAAAAACGAGGTTTAAAAAAAAATCAAAATTTAAAAAAACGATGGGCTATAACCCATTTTTATTTATTTTTTCAAAACCTCAAAAATGATGAAAAACTGCGTGCTATAGTATGTCGTACAGTATGGGCTATAGCCCATGTTCAAAAATGATGAAAAACGAGGTTAATTTATTTTTTCAAAATTTCAAAAAACGATGGGCTATAACCCATGTTTTTTTTTTTTTTTAAACCTCAAAAATGATGAAAAACGGCGTGCTATAGTATGCCGTACGGTATGGGCTATAGCCCATGTTCAAAAATGATGAAAAACGAGGTTAATTTATTTTTTCAAAATTTAAAAAAACGATGGGCTATAACCCATGTTTTTTTTTTGGTTTTTTTTCAAAACCTCAAAAATGATGAAAAACGGCGTGCTATAGTATGCCGTACGGTATGGGCTATAGCCCATGTTCAAAAATGATGAAAAACGAGGTTAATTTATTTTTTCAGAATTAAAAAAAACGATGGGCTATAACCCATGTTTTTTTTTTGGTTTTTTTTCAAAACCTCAAAAATGATGAAAAACGGCGTGCTATAGTATGCCGTACGGTATGGGCTATAGCCCATGTTCAAAAATGATGAAAAACGAGGTTAAAAAAAATATCAAAATTTCGAAAAACGATGGGCTATAACCCATGTTTTTTTTGTTTTTTTGTTTTTTCAAAACCTCAAAAATGATGAAAAACGGCGTGCTATAGTATGCCGTACGGTATGGGCTATAGCCCATGTTCAAAAATGATGAAAAACGAGGTTTTAAAAAAAATCTAAATTTCAAAAAACGATGGGCTATAACCCATGTTTTTTTTGTTTTGTTTTTTTTCAAAACCTCAAAAATGATGAAAAACGGCGTGCTATAGTATGTCGTACAGTATGGGCTATACCCCATGTTCAAAAATGATGAAAAACGAGGTTTAAAAAAAAATCAAAATTTAAAAAAACGATGGGCTATAACCCATTTTTATTTATTTTTTCAAAACCTCAAAAATGATGAAAAACTGCGTGCTATAGTATGTCGTACAGTATGGGCTATAGCCCATGTTCAAAAATGATGAAAAACGAGGTTAATTTATTTTTTCAAAATTTCAAAAAACGATGGGCTATAACCCATGTTTTGTTTTTTTTTAAACCTCAAAAATGATGAAAAACGGCGTGCTATAGTATGCCGTACGGTATGGGCTATAGCCCATGTTCAAAAATGATGAAAAACGAGGTTAATTTATTTTTTCAAAATTTAAAAAAACGATGGGCTATAACCCATGTTTTTTTTTGGTTTTTTTTCAAAACCTCAAAAATGATGAAAAACGGCGTGCTATAGTATGCCGTACGGTATGGGCTATAGCCCATGTTCAAAAATGATGAAAAACGAGGTTAAAAAAAATATCAAAATTTCGAAAAACGATGGGCTATAACCCATGTTTTTTTTGTTTTTTTGTTTTTTCAAAACCTCAAAAATGATGAAAAACGGCGTGCTATAGTATGCCGTACGGTATGGGCTATAGCCCATGTTCAAAAATGATGAAAAACGAGGTTTTAAAAAAAAATCAAAATTAAAAAAAACGATGGGCTATAACCCATGTTTTTTTTTGTTTTTGTTTTTTCAAAACCTCAAAAATGATGAAAAACGGCGTGCTATAGTATGTCGTACAGTATGGGCTATACCCCATGTTCAAAAATGATGAAAAACGAGGTTTAAAAAAAAATCAAAATTTAAAAAAACGATGGGCTATAACCCATTTTTATTTATTTTTTCAAAACCTCAAAAATGATGAAAAACTGCGTGCTATAGTATGTCGTACAGTATGGGCTATAGCCCATGTTCAAAAATGATGAAAAACGAGGTTAATTTATTTTTTCAAAATTTCAAAAAACGATGGGCTATAACCCATGTTTTTTTTTTTTTCAAAACCTCAAAAATGATGAAAAACGGCGTGCTATAGTATGCCGTACGGTATGGGCTATAGCCCATGTTCAAAAATGATGAAAAACGAGGTTTTAAAAAAAAAAATCTAAATTTCAAAAAACGATGGGCTATAACCCATGTTTTTTTGTTTTTTTTTGTTTTCAAAACCTCAAAAATGATGAAAAACGGCGTGCTATAGTATGCCGTACGGTATGGGCTATATAGCCCATGTTCAAAAATGATGAAAAACGAGGTAATTTTTTTTTTCTAAATTTCAAAAAACGATGGGCTATAACCCATGTTTTTTTTTTTTTTTTTTTTTTAAACCTCAAAAATGATGAAAAACGGCGTGCTATAGTATGCCGTACGGTATGGGCTATAGCCCATGTTCAAAAATGATGAAAAACGAGGTTAATTTATTTTTTCAAAATTTAAAAAAACGATGGGCTATAACCCATGTTTTTTTTTTGGTTTTTTTTCAAAACCTCAAAAATGATGAAAAACGGCGTGCTATAGTATGCCGTACGGTATGGGCTATAGCCCATGTTCAAAAATGATGAAAAACGAGGTTAAAAAAAATATCAAAATTTCGAAAAACGATGGGCTATAACCCATGTTTTTTTTGTTTTTTTGTTTTTTCAAAACCTCAAAAATGATGAAAAACGGCGTGCTATAGTATGCCGTACGGTATGGGCTATAGCCCATGTTCAAAAATGATGAAAAACGAGGTTTTAAAAAAAATCTAAATTTCAAAAAACGATGGGCTATAACCCATGTTTTTTTTTTTGTTTTTTTTCCTCAAAAATGATGAAAAACGGCGTGCTATAGTATGTCATACAGTATGGGCTATACCCCATGTTCAAAAATGATGAAAAACGAGGTTTAAAAAAAAATCAAAATTTAAAAAAACGATGGGCTATAACCCATTTTTATTTATTTTTTCAAAACCTCAAAAATGATGAAAAACTGCGTGCTATAGTATGTCGTACAGTATGGGCTATAGCCCATGTTCAAAAATGATGAAAAACGAGGTTAATTTATTTTTTCAAAATTTCAAAAAACGATGGGCTATAACCCATGTTTTTTTTTTTTTTTAAACCTCAAAAATGATGAAAAACGGCGTGCTATAGTATGCCGTACGGTATGGGCTATAGCCCATGTTCAAAAATGATGAAAAACGAGGTTAATTTATTTTTTCAAAATTTTAAAAAACGATGGGCTATAACCCATGTTTTTTTTTTGTTTTTTTTTCAAAACCTCAAAAATGATGAAAAACGGCGTGCTATAGTATGCCGTACGGTATGGGCTATAGCCCATGTTCAAAAATGATGAAAAACGAGGTTAAAAAAAATATCAAAATTTCGAAAAACGATGGGCTATAACCCATGTTTTTTTTGTTTTTTTGTTTTTTCAAAACCTCAAAAATGATGAAAAACGGCGTGCTATAGTATGCCGTACGGTATGGGCTATAGCCCATGTTCAAAAATGATGAAAAACGAGGTTTTAAAAAAAATCTAAATTTCAAAAAACGATGGGCTATAACCCATGTTTTTTTTTTGGTTTTTTTTTCCAAAACCTCAAAAAAGATGAAAAACGGCGTGCTATAGTATGTCGTACAGTATGGGCTATACCCCATGTTCAAAAATGATGAAAAACGAGGTTTAAAAAAAAATCAAAATTTAAAAAAACGATGGGCTATAACCCATTTTTATTTATTTTTTCAAAACCTCAAAAATGATGAAAAACTGCGTGCTATAGTATGTCGTACAGTATGGGCTATAGCCCATGTTCAAAAATGATGAAAAACGAGGTTAATTTATTTTTTCAAAATTTCAAAAAACGATGGGCTATAACCCATGTTTTTTTTTTTTTTTAAACCTCAAAAATGATGAAAAACGGCGTGCTATAGTATGCCGTACGGTATGGGCTATAGCCCATGTTCAAAATGATGAAAAACGAGGTTTTAAAAAAAAATCAAAATTTCAAAAAACGATGGGCTATAACCCATGTTTGTTTTTTGTTTGTTTTTTTCAAAACCTCAAAAATGATGAAAAACGGCGTGCTATAGTATGTCGTACAGTATGGGCTATAGCCCATGTTCAAAAATTATGAAAAACGAGGTTTAAAAAAAGAAAAATCTAAATTTCAAAAAACGATGGGCTATAACCCATGTTTTTTTTTTGTTTTTTGTTTTCAAAACCTCAAAAATGATGAAAAACGGCGTGCTATAGTATGCCGTACGGTATGGGCTATAGCCCATGTTCAAAAATGATGAAAAACAAGGTAATTTTTTTTTTCTAAATTTCAAAAAACGATGGGCTATAACCCATGTTTTTTTTTTTGTTTTTTTTTTTTTTTAATCCTCAAAAATGATGAAAAACGGCGTGCTATAGTATGCCGTACGGTATGGGCTATAGCCCATGTTCAAAAATGATGAAAAACGAGGTTAATTTATTTTTTCAAAATTTAAAAAAACGATGGGCTATAACCCATGTTTTTTTTTTTTTTTAAACCTCAAAAATGATGAAAAACGGCGTGCTATAGTATGCCGTACGGTATGGGCTATAGCCCATGTTCAAAAATGATGAAAAACGAGGTTAATTTATTTTTTCAAAATTTAAAAAAACGATGGGCTATAACCCATGTTTTTTTTTTGGTTTTTTTTCAAAACCTCAAAAATGATGAAAAACGGCGTGCTATAGTATGCCGTACGGTATGGGCTATAGCCCATGTTCAAAAATGATGAAAAACGAGGTTAAAAAAAATATCAAAATTTCGAAAAACGATGGGCTATAACCCATGTTTTTTTTGTTTTTTTGTTTTTTCAAAACCTCAAAAATGATGAAAAACGGCGTGCTATAGTATGCCGTACGGTATGGGCTATAGCCCATGTTCAAAAATGATGAAAAACGAGGTTTTAAAAAAAATCTAAATTTCAAAAAACGATGGGCTATAACCCATGTTTTTTTTTTGGTTTTTTTTTCCAAAACCTCAAAAAAGATGAAAAACGGCGTGCTATAGTATGTCGTACAGTATGGGCTATACCCCATGTTCAAAAATGATGAAAAACGAGGTTTAAAAAAAAATCAAAATTTAAAAAAACGATGGGCTATAACCCATTTTTATTTATTTTTTCAAAACCTCAAAAATGATGAAAAACTGCGTGCTATAGTATGTCGTACAGTATGGGCTATAGCCCATGTTCAAAAATGATGAAAAACGAGGTTAATTTATTTTTTCAAAATTTCAAAAAACGATGGGCTATAACCCATGTTTTTTTTTTTTTTTAAACCTCAAAAATGATGAAAAACGGCGTGCTATAGTATGCCGTACGGTATGGGCTATAGCCCATGTTCAAAAATGATGAAAAACGAGGTTTTAAAAAAAAATCAAAATTTCAAAAAACGATGGGCTATAACCCATGTTTGTTTTTTGTTTGTTTTTTTCAAAACCTCAAAAATGATGAAAAACGGCGTGCTATAGTATGTCGTACAGTATGGGCTATAGCCCATGTTCAAAAATTATGAAAAACGAGGTTTAAAAAAAGAAAAATCTAAATTTCAAAAAACGATGGGCTATAACCCATGTTTTTTTTTTGTTTTTTGTTTTCAAAACCTCAAAAATGATGAAAAACGGCGTGCTATAGTATGCCGTACGGTATGGGCTATAGCCCATGTTCAAAAATGATGAAAAACAAGGTAATTTTTTTTTTCTAAATTTCAAAAAACGATGGGCTATAACCCATGTTTTTTTTTTTTTTTTTTTTTTTTTTTAATCCTCAAAAATGATGAAAAACGGCGTGCTATAGTATGCCGTACGATGTGGGATATAGCCCATATCCTTGCGGTGTATAGCGGTGTATGAGAATGGGTGTTGCGGAGGATGAGAGCATTCCTCTCATCCTCCGCAACACAATGCATTCTCTATGGCAATAGCACAAACTTTGGCATGCTACTAGTCCTACATACTTACACCTAGCAACCCCATTCTAGCCTACTTATGTTCATCTTATGGTGGACATGTTTGCCTGAAAAGGAATCTTTGAAATGTTTCATAGTTTTAGAAATATAGTGCTTTCAAATTTGAGACATTTAACATGGGGCTCAATGGCAGCTCTATAGGCACATCAAAAGTCACTTTCACCTAGAAACTCCATTCACACTTTTTATTATTCAGCTTACTGTGGAGACACATGCTGGAACTTTTTTTTATTTTTATGTTTTGTAGTTTATGAGTTATTTAACTTAAACGCCCAATGCATTCTCTATGGCAATAGCACAAACTTTGGCATGATACTAGTCCTACATACTTACACCTAGCAACCCCATTCTAGCCTACTTAGGTTCATCTTACGGTGGACATGTTTGCCTGAAAAGGAATATTTGAAATGTTTCATAGTTTTAGAAATATATTGCTTTCAAATTTACAATGGGGCTCAATGGCAGACATTGGCACATAAAAAATTACTTTCCCCTTTTTCATTTTTTTAAAAACCTCAAAAATGATGAAAAACGGCGTGCTATAGTATGCCGTACGGTATGGGCTATAGCCCATGTTCAAAAATGATGAAAAACGAGGTTAAAAAAAAAAAGAAAAAATCAATAAACGATGGGCTATAACCCATGTTTTTTATTTTTTTCATTTTTTTCAAAACCTCAAAAATGATGAAAAACGGCGTGCTATAGTATGCCGTACGATATGGGCTATAGCCCATGTTCAAAAATGATGAAAAACGAGGTTAAAAAAGAATTTCAAAAAACGATGGGCTATAACCCATGTTTTTTTTTTCAATTTTTTTTCAAATCCTCAAAAATGATGAAAAACGGCGTGCTACAGTATGCCGTACGATATGGGCTATTAGACGAGCGTCTAAAAATGGGATAAAAAACGTCTAAAAATAGACGTGTTTTTTCTATTTTTAGACAATTTTTATCCCATTTTTAGACGCACGTCTAATAGCCGGCTATTGCTCAGTGGGATGGTCAAAAATGATGAAAAACGAGGATTAAAAAAAAAATCTAAAAATCTAAAATTGATGGGCTATAACCCATGTTTTTTGATTTTTTTTTTCAAATCCTCAAAAATGATGAAAAACGGCGTGCTATAGTATGCCGTACAGTAGGGGCTTAGCCCATGTTCAAAAATGATGAAAAACAAGGTTAATTTTTTTTTTCTGAAATTCAAAAACCGATGGGCTATAACCCATGTTTTTTTTTCTTTTTTCATTTTTTTCAAATCCTCAAAAATGATGAAAAACGGCGTGCTATAGTATGCCGTACGGTATGGGATATAGCCCATGGTAAAAAATGATGAAAAACGAGGATAAAAAAAATAATAAAAAATTCAAAAAACGATGGGTTATAACCCATGTTTTTTGAATTTTTGAATTATTTTCAAATCCTCAAAAATGATGAAAAACGGCGTGCTATAGTATGCCGTACGGTATGGGCTATAGCCCATGGTCAAAAATTCAAAAAACGAGGATAAAAAAAAATTCAAAAAACGATGGGTTATAACCCATGTTTTTAGATTTTTTGAATTATTTTCAAATCCTCAAAAATTATGAAAAACGGCGTGCTATAGTATGCCGTACGGTAGGGGCTATAGCCCATGTTCAAAAATGATGAAAAACGAGGTTAAAAAAAATATCAAAATTTCGAAAAACGATGGGCTATAACCCATGTTTTTTTTGTTTTTTTGTTTTTTCAAAACCTCAAAAATGATGAAAAACGGCGTGCTATAGTATGCCGTACGGTATGGGCTATAGCCCATGTTCAAAAATGATGAAAAACGAGGTTTTAAAAAAAATCTAAATTTCAAAAAACGATGGGCTATAACCCATGTTTTTTTTTTTTTTTTTTTCCTCAAAAATGATGAAAAACGGCGTGCTATAGTATGTCATACAGTATGGGCTATACCCCATGTTCAAAAATGATGAAAAACGAGGTTTAAAAAAAAATCAAAATTTAAAAAAACGATGGGCTATAACCCATTTTTATTTATTTTTTCAAAACCTCAAAAATGATGAAAAACTGCGTGCTATAGTATGTCGTACAGTATGGGCTATAGCCCATGTTCAAAAATGATGAAAAACGAGGTTAATTTATTTTTTCAAAATTTCAAAAAACGATGGGCTATAACCCATGTTTTTTTTTTTTTTTTAAACTCAAAAATGATGAAAAACGGCGTGCTATAGTATGCCGTACGGTATGGGCTATAGCCCATGTTCAAAAATGATGAAAAACGAGGTTAATTTATTTTTTCAAAATTTAAAAAAACGATGGGCTATAACCCATGTTTTTTTTTTGGTTTTTTTTCAAAACCTCAAAAATGATGAAAAACGGCGTGCTATAGTATGCCGTACGGTATGGGCTATAGCCCATGTTCAAAAATGATGAAAAACGAGGTTAAAAAAAATATCAAAATTTCGAAAAACGATGGGCTATAACCCATGTTTTTTTTGTTTTTTTGTTTTTTCAAAACCTCAAAAATGATGAAAAACGGCGTGCTATAGTATGCCGTACGGTATGGGCTATAGCCCATGTTCAAAAATGATGAAAAACGAGGTTTTAAAAAAAATCTAAATTTCAAAAAACGATGGGCTATAACCCATGTTTTTTTTTTGGTTTTTTTTTCCAAAACCTCAAAAAAGATGAAAAACGGCGTGCTATAGTATGTCGTACAGTATGGGCTATACCCCATGTTCAAAAATGATGAAAAACGAGGTTTAAAAAAAAATCAAAATTAAAAAAAACGATGGGCTATAACCCATTTTTATTTATTTTTTCAAAACCTCAAAAATGATGAAAAACTGCGTGCTATAGTATGTCGTACAGTATGGGCTATAGCCCATGTTCAAAAATGATGAAAAACGAGGTTAATTTATTTTTTCAAAATTTCAAAAAACGATGGGCTATAACCCATGTTTTTTTTTTTTTTTAAACCTCAAAAATGATGAAAAACGGCGTGCTATAGTATGCCGTACGGTATGGGCTATAGCCCATGTTCAAAAATGATGAAAAACGAGGTTTTAAAAAAAAATCAAAATTTCAAAAAACGATGGGCTATAACCCATGTTTGTTTTTTGTTTGTTTTTTTCAAAACCTCAAAAATGATGAAAAACGGCGTGCTATAGTATGTCGTACAGTATGGGCTATAGCCCATGTTCAAAAATTATGAAAAACGAGGTTTAAAAAAAGAAAAATCTAAATTTCAAAAAACGATGGGCTATAACCCATGTTTTTTTTTTGTTTTTTGTTTTCAAAACCTCAAAAATGATGAAAAACGGCGTGCTATAGTATGCCGTACGGTATGGGCTATAGCCCATGTTCAAAAATGATGAAAAACAAGGTAATTTTTTTTTTCTAAATTTCAAAAAACGATGGGCTATAACCCATGTTTTTTTTTTTTTTTTTTTTTTTTTTTAATCCTCAAAAATGATGAAAAACGGCGTGCTATAGTATGCCGTACGATGTGGGATATAGCCCATATCCTTGCGGTGTATAGCGGTGTATGAGAATGGGTGTTGCGGAGGATGAGAGCATTCCTCTCATCCTCCGCAACACAATGCATTCTCTATGGCAATAGCACAAACTTTGGCATGCTACTAGTCCTACATACTTACACCTAGCAACCCCATTCTAGCCTACTTATGTTCATCTTATGGTGGACATGTTTGCCTGAAAAGGAATCTTTGAAATGTTTCATAGTTTTAGAAATATAGTGCTTTCAAATTTGAGACATTTAACATGGGGCTCAATGGCAGCTCTATAGGCACATCAAAAGTCACTTTCACCTAGAAACTCCATTCACACTTTTTATTATTCAGCTTACTGTGGAGACACATGCTGGAACTTTTTTTTATTTTTATGTTTTGTAGTTTATGAGTTATTTAACTTAAACGCCCAATGCATTCTCTATGGCAATAGCACAAACTTTGGCATGATACTAGTCCTACATACTTACACCTAGCAACCCCATTCTAGCCTACTTAGGTTCATCTTACGGTGGACATGTTTGCCTGAAAAGGAATATTTGAAATGTTTCATAGTTTTAGAAATATATTGCTTTCAAATTTACAATGGGGCTCAATGGCAGACATTGGCACATAAAAAATTACTTTCCCCTTTTTCATTTTTTTAAAAACCTCAAAAATGATGAAAAACGGCGTGCTATAGTATGCCGTACGGTATGGGCTATAGCCCATGTTCAAAAATGATGAAAAACGAGGTTAAAAAAAAAAAGAAAAAATCAATAAACGATGGGCTATAACCCATGTTTTTTATTTTTTTCATTTTTTTCAAAACCTCAAAAATGATGAAAAACGGCGTGCTATAGTATGCCGTACGATATGGGCTATAGCCCATGTTCAAAAATGATGAAAAACGAGGTTAAAAAAGAATTTCAAAAAACGATGGGCTATAACCCATGTTTTTTTTTTCAATTTTTTTTCAAATCCTCAAAAATGATGAAAAACGGCGTGCTACAGTATGCCGTACGATATGGGCTATTAGACGAGCGTCTAAAAATGGGATAAAAAACGTCTAAAAATAGACGTGTTTTTTCTATTTTTAGACAATTTTTATCCCATTTTTAGACGCACGTCTAATAGCCGGCTATTGCTCAGTGGGATGGTCAAAAATGATGAAAAACGAGGATTAAAAAAAAAAATCTAAAAATCTAAAATTGATGGGCTATAACCCATGTTTTTTGATTTTTTTTTTCAAATCCTCAAAAATGATGAAAAACGGCGTGCTATAGTATGCCGTACAGTAGGGGCTTAGCCCATGTTCAAAAATGATGAAAAACAAGGTTAATTTTTTTTTTCTGAAATTCAAAAACCGATGGGCTATAACCCATGTTTTTTTTTCTTTTTTCATTTTTTTCAAATCCTCAAAAATGATGAAAAACGGCGTGCTATAGTATGCCGTACGGTATGGGATATAGCCCATGGTAAAAAATGATGAAAAACGAGGATAAAAAAAATAATAAAAAATTCAAAAAACGATGGGTTATAACCCATGTTTTTTGAATTTTTGAATTATTTTCAAATCCTCAAAAATGATGAAAAACGGCGTGCTATAGTATGCCGTACGGTATGGGCTATAGCCCATGGTCAAAAATTCAAAAAACGAGGATAAAAAAAAATTCAAAAAACGATGGGTTATAACCCATGTTTTTAGATTTTTTGAATTATTTTCAAATCCTCAAAAATTATGAAAAACGGCGTGCTATAGTATGCCGTACGGTAGGGGCTATAGCCCATGTTCAAAAATGATGAAAAACGAGGTTACATTTTTTTTTCAAAAATTCAAAAAACGATGGGCTATAACCCATGTTTTTTGAATTTTTTTCAAATCCTCAAAAATTATGAAAAACGGCGTGCTATAGTATGCCGTATGATATGGGCTTATAGCCCATTTCCTCGCGGTGTATAGCGGTGTATGAGAATGGGTGTTGCGGAGGATGAGAGGCATTCCTCTCATCCTCCGCAACACCCATTCTCATACACCCATCCCCAATGCATTCTCTATGGCAATAGCACAAACTTTGGCATGCTACAAGTCCTACATACTTACACCTAGCAACCCCGTTCTAGCCTACTTAGGTTCATCTTACGGTGGGCATGTTTGCCTGAAAAGGAATCTTTTAAATGTTTCATAGTTTTAGAAATATAGTGCTTTCAAATTTACAATGGGGCTCAATGGCAGACATTGGCACGTCAAAAATTACTTTCACCTAGAAACTCCATTCACACCTTTTATTATTCAGCTTACTGTGGAGACACATGCTGGAAAGTTTTACTTTGAAATGTTTTATAGTTTCTGAGTTATTTAACTTAAACGCCCAATGCATTCTCTATGGCAATAGCACAAACTTTGGCATGCTACTAGTCCTACATACTTAAACCTACCAACCCCATTCTAGCTTACTTAAGTTCATCTTACGGTGGACATGTTTGCCTGAAAAGGAATCTTTGAAAGGTGTCATAGTTTTAGAAATATAGTGCTTTCAAATTTGAGACTTTTAACATGGGGCTCAATGGCAGATTTTGGCACGTCAAAAAATCACTTTCACCTAGAAACTCCATTCACACTTTTTATTATTCAGCTTACTGTGGAGACACATGCTGGAACGTTTTACTTAGAAATGTTTTGTAGTTTCTGAGTTATTTAACTTAAACGCCCAATGCATTCTCAATGGCTATAGCACAAACTTTGGCATGCTACTAGTCCTACATACTTACACCTAGAAACCCCATTATAGCCTATTTAGGTTCATCTTATGGTGGACATGACTATAGAGATAGTGTAATCCTGATTTGTGTGATTCATGGATAAAATGTGTAGCTACGAGTAATATTAAGAAATGTGTTTTAAAAAAATCTGCCTCATGGTGGCAGGCCGGTAAAATTGGGCCAGAGGTTCATTGTTGGCATCCAGGGATCCAGGGGTTGGCAGGGAGCTGGCCAATGGTGCGGGAGATTAGCTGGTAGCAGAGGAATGGACACACACACACACACACACACACACACACACACACCCACACACCATGCCTCCCCATGTGACAAACATGTCACAAAGAGAAAGAGATGGGGACGAATGGGAGAGGGTGCTGTTGTTGAGACTGTGGTTGCCTCAGTCAATACACACTAAGCACTTCTCTGTCTGGTGCTCGCACATGCACAGATAAAGCAATTTTCTGTCTCTGAATGGCCAAGTGTTCCTTCTATTCAATGGCCGATTGCACTGTTATTTTTTTACAATGGTTGAATTGGTACCATGGAGTTGAAAGGTACAATAATGTATTTGCTGCTGTGTGCTTTATATGAATAAGATGCATTTACTTTACTTAACATTACAGTTTGTATTGCCTCTAGTCTATGCACTACAGTATTGCAGAGTTTACCGTGTAAATGTCTACAAAAAAAGTGAACTGAACAACTAAGTGTCACAGTAGCAGAAAGTTGAACCCAAATGCAGAGCCAAACACAGGAGCAAAATTAAGATATTTATTCACAATATGGTGAATTGGAGATTGTGGAAGGTTGCATGGAAAACAAACATGCAGGATGAGGAGAGCAGTCCGGGCAGGTGGCAGGCAGACGAGATGGGTGAGATGGGTTCTGGTAGAGAGGAGAAGAGCTTAAGTTTGCAGGAAACACAAATACTAGGAACTATAACTAAACTATAACTTCACTAGAACATAAACACTGGCTAGAGTCAAGCTATAGTACTACCATGAAAGGTTGTGCAATAATCTGATGAGTGGAGTGAAGACCAGGGTATAAATACTGTCAGGGCTGAAGAGTTGATGGCCGGCAGGTGTGTCAATTGAGTGCGATGAGGTGACCAAAGGCAGGTGTGCCAAGGCTGTAAGCTGGGAGGAAAGCCGACGCCCACACACAGCCACAGTATGGCAACACAGAGCCACATACTGTGACACTAAGTGGTCCATTTAATTATTTAAGTATTACTATACGGACGTTGTAGGGCAGAAAACCTGTGTCTCGTTAGTTTTCTCGCAAATTAAGGCCCTACAGGCCTACATTGTCATACTAACTACAGTGACAAAAAACCATATCTCCCCCAGCTCTTCACCTGTGTGTGTGTGGCTGGGGGATTCTGATATGACAATGACAATAAAGGATATATCGATACAATGTTTATTAAAATGAATAATCAAAAAGAAAATAATATGTCCACAGCGCCATTGAAAAGGTATAAAAAAATATTATGACTGTGAAATAATCAATTTAATAATTGTGTTGGTATGAAATATTGGAAGCTACATGAATGGTGAAAAGGAAACAGTGAATCTTGCACTAGAAACAGTGAACCTTGCACTACATGTGTTGTAAAAGTGCACCGTCTAGTGGCTGGATGTTGTCAGCATGTTAATTTGACGTGGGTCTATTATGATGTTATTTAGTTTATTAGCGTCATGCTTGTGTAGATTTGTTCTGGGGCATGATGGGAGCAGAGCTACACATGGTTTATATCACAGGTTCTCAACGTTGGGTACAGGGACCACCAGGGGTCCAACTGGACCCCTAAGGGTCTAACTCTGACAGTGTACATATGGAACGTAATGGAATGCTTACGGCTCCATGTTAAATGAACACTGAGGATTTTGAGATTGGGGTCCCAGAGATTGAAAAATGATATCAAATAGGGATTCAAATAGGGATGTCACACTCGGGGTCCTTGAAATTCAAAAGTTTGAGAACGGCTGGTTCACATGCAGTATCTCAAGTCAAGTCAGTAGACTCAAGTATCCTCCTGAATGGAGATGAAGCCCAGTATTTAGACCAAGCAGTGACCATGGTCATTGACTGTGATGTGTGACCAGTGACCATGGTCATTGACTGTGATGTGTGACCAGTGACCATGGTCATTGACTGTGATGTGTGACCAGTGACCATGCATTGACTGTGATGTGTGATCAGTGACCATGGTCATTGACTGTGATGTGTGATCAGTGACCATGCATTGACTGTGATGTGGGACTTGTTGTTCTACAGGCTCGTTGGCTGTGTCTGTCACTGACATGACTGCTCCAGTGGTGGGATCCTCTGGAGGTGTGTATGCCTTGGTCTCGGCACATCTGGCTAACGTTGTCATGGTAAGTTTGTCCGTGCGTGTGTGGAACTTCTTTGATTCATTCTGTGTGTGCCTGTGTGCGTGTGTGGAACTTCTTTGATTCATTCTGTGTGTGCCTGTGTGCGTGTGTGGAACTTCTTTGATTCATTCTGTGTGTGCCTGTGTGCCTGTGTGCGTGCGTGCGTAGATGACTATCACATCAGTCACTCGGTACTCCTGTCTGCAGAGAGCACTGGCACATCAAGGCAGATCATTCTGGGGCCCAGCAGGTGCTGGTGGATCCACAGATTCCATACATTCCATACTGTCACATTTTCTACATCCAAAAGTGTGTGTGTGTGTGTGTGTGTGTGTGTGTGTGTGTGTGTGTGTGTGTGTGTGTGTGTGTGTGTGTGTGTGCGCGCGCGCGTGTATGTGCGTGTGTGTGCGCGTCAAAGAGGTGAGGTCTTGATTGACTTACTGAAATGTAAAACACACACAAGATGGATATCTATGAAATATGCATACAGTCATGTCCATGACACTCAAGTAATTTGAGGGATTTCTCTGGATTATCTGGTGCAGCAAAAGTTGGGGCGTCGTGAAAGCTATGCTTTACCTCAATGTTTTCTCTGTTCTGTTTGTTTTTACCTTGACCTCTCTTATCTTGTCCCATCCTTTTCATTCCTTCTCTCTCCCTCTCCGGCCTCAGAACTGGTCGGGCATGAAGTGCCAGTTCAAGTTGTTCCGGATGGCTATGGCTCTGGTTTGCAGTAAGTCAGACAATGATTTCTTATTAATAAAGAATTTAAAAAACTAAATACAAAAGTTACAAAGAATATAATTCATGCCATTAAGGAATTAAGAGATCCTCTTTTCAGAAATTCAACGTCAATTCACATTTTAGGCCTAAACAACGTTACATGCTGGCAGGGTTAGTCATTATTCAGACTAACCCTGTTCCTAACCGCACGCAAAGCCACGTTGTCGTACTAATCTAATACACAGAATTCCGAATGTCGGAATTACAAGCGGGTGTACAGTGCTGTTGCAATTCATCTACAGTATGAATAAACACAATTTATGTTTTGTGCTGAAAAGTTTCCTGTCATGTTAGCTTCACCACTGTGAATGCATTTGACATACAGTACAGTAAATAAAACAAAAATACATTTATGTTACTTATTTACATTGTCTTTCCAATATTCATCATGGAGTATCTTCTTAAAGACAGCCCTATAAATATATTGCAGATTTTGTTGACATTATGGGTACCCTGTTGATTGTATGACTGCAATTTTATGGGTTCCGTTCACAGTTCAATAATTGTTAACTGTAACAGTAAAGCAGAAATTCCATTAAAGTAAAGTCTTAAAAATGGCCTTGAATGATTTCACACTGGAACTTCCATGCCACTTACATGCTGTCTAGTATAAAGGAGGTGTAATTTGATGCCAACCTTCCTGCTTCTCCTCTTTGTGTCCCTACTTGACTGTGAAGCAGAACATTACATTTTGTCCAGAGGGTTACAGGCCCGGTCTCATGCACCACGGCCTCAAGAGAAAATGTATTTGCTCTTGACCCAGATTGCAATGGGGTGGTGTGGCTTTGAGCCAAGAACTTTATGAGCTGAATTTGAATCAGGGTTTAGGAATAGAAATAGCGGGGCCTTCAACACAAAACTGTCACTGGCAGTAATTATAGTAATCATTGTCCTCCTTGTCCTTGCCTTGATTAGAAACTACAGTCTATTGATGGATAATGGAGCAGATGAAAGCTAAATCAGGTCAGTAAGTACCTGTAATAACTGGCATTTAAAAGGACTGGATATGATGTAGACTAACTTTGTTGACATGGGATGAATGGCCCACAATTGTACCATGTTTGTTGGTTAATACTACTGTCTTTAACCTTGCTCTCTTGCAGAGATTTGATGCATTGCTTACCAGCGGTGGTAGATTGTTTTTCAGTAGCCACGGTACTGCCTTACGTACACTTACTACACTATGAAAGAGGTTCATTTTCACTTGTCTGTTCTCCTGTTCACAGTGAGCGTGGAGTTCGGACGGGCGGTGTGGCTGCGGTTCTACCCACCGGCCTTCCCGCCGTGTCCCAACCCCAGCTTTGTGGCCCACTTGGGTGGAGTGGCGGTGGGTTTGACCCTCGGCGTGGTAGTCCTGCAGAACTATGAGCAACGGCTGCAGGAGCAGTCCCTGTTCTGGATCTTCTTCTGCGTGTACACCCTCTTTGTGCTCTGCGCCATCTTCTGGAACATCTTTGCCTACAGTCTGCTTGATGTGCGACTGCCTCCGGCCCCATGAGGCCCCTCGCTGGACGCAGACTCTCCCTCTGTCTCCAATCCATGGAGGCCATCTGACAGCCAGCTGGCTCCTACGCGACAGGGGTACCTGTTCTCAAGTCTCTGGATGGACAGCTGGTTACTGCCGCCCACACACACACCACACAATCGTACTGTACTCTGACTTCATCTCTGCGCTAGGTTCATCTAAAATGTACTGGCCAATGGGGTCGTGACCTAAAAAGCATGTGGTTGGTCAGTAAGGGGCCTCCTATGAAACAAAACAGTAAGAGTTCTGCACACACAGCTCCAAACACTCATCTTGAACCCAATAGTGCCTATTCATCAAGACTGATAACCAGGTTAAGATAACCACATAACCAGGTTCCCTCTGTGCAGGCAAAGCAGTACAAGCTTGTGTAACTTTGCAGTCTTCAGATCGTTTTGAAAGTCTGGTAGTGCTGGCTTTATTCTGAGTGGGTAAAGGTACAGGGTTAAATAATTTACAATGCTAAACATGTTTCTATACCCGTCAGGCATAGACAATGTGCAAATAAACTCCACTCTTGTACCTTAGGATTGTGAAGATAGATTTGGGTTATTATTCCATGTTGCTTACAGCGCGTTTAACCTCAAACTTGTGTGCATTTGTCCTTTTAGTGTGTCGAGTATGGCACACTAGTATAATGTAGCCTACAGATGAAACACATTTAGAAGTGTCAAACTCATTTTCTGAATGTTGCCAAAAGGTTGCTACAAGCACTAGCATAGAAGATGAAGCACAAAGCTTGACAAATACTGCTAAAGTGTTAGCGAAACTGAGCCTAACTTTCTAACATGTTTGTAAATTGTATTGGTTGATTAAGATTTTCAGAATAATGTCAACTATTAATGAATATATCAATTTGTCATCACTCTCCTGCACTGATATGCAATGATAAATGATAATTTCCTCATAGTTGAAGTGAACAAAATTAGAATTTTAGATCAGCAACTGTCACTTGTAGTAACAGATGGGGCATTTGTTTGTCATTAAAAACATACAGGGTTTGATGCAGGAATTTGTTTTTGTAAAAGAAAAAAAATAAAGGTAGAGTAAGTGATTTTCCTTTGTTAAAATAAGTGTTAAATGGCTCTATATTTGTGATAGTAATCATTGCTATAGAGTAATTGTTCAGTAACAGTGGTCACCCCTTCTCCAGCTCGTTAGTAAACAGAAACGACCTGTTCAGGTCTGCAACTGCATAAACTAATTTGATCCAATCAGGAGAGAACTCACAGGATACAGAATGAAGAAGTTAAATTGGGAGTGATGACACAAAGAAATACTGATAAAACCGTACTGTAATACTATCCATTTTAAGCTCCCAAATGGACCACCCAGTGGCACCCACCTGAAAATGTATTTTCTGTTTTTATCTTTATTAAGGGGCTGTTACTGTATAAACACTACAGTAGCAGTTTTTAACCAAAATATATCACTTACTCAAACTTTAAAAGCTGAAAGCATTGCTATAAACTTAAAATGCATAAAAGGGTTTCTAGGCCTACATGTATAATGGTGAATAGAACCAATTCAATTGTTAGAGAACGGACCCCAACCCTGAACAGCAAGTGTCAGAACTGTACTGTATCTTAACCTCATGTTATGACGAGTGTAACGGCTTTGGACAAGGAAATATATAAGAAATTACAGATGAGTATTTAAACATTTGGATTAGTTTTACTTGGTGGTATTGGTATGTTCTGTAAAGTGTTCAAATGGTCTGCATAATGTTAACTACTGTACATCCTGTGTATCTTATTTAATATTGGTTTGACATGATCTGGGATTGTATATATTAAGGGCTATGATACAAAACTAAGTGACGTGTAAATGACTGAAATTATTTTAACGTGCATATTTTGTAGATTTGATATGTACATACTGGAGTACATTAACCATTTTCTATGAAAGAATGTATGAGGTCTTTGCATTTATCTACAAATCAAAGTTAGTAACCCATGCATATTCTACAAACATCTACCAGGATGAATAAATAAATAAAAAAGGACCCCCAAAATTATGTTTTTGACTGCAGACCTCCATCTCAAAATAGTGTTCCAGGAGGACACCCAGAAGCAGACTGCCATAGCAGCTCAAAAACCCATTTCAACTGTTTTTAATCACCACTAGATGGAGCTCTTAGTTAGTATTGAACCCGCTTGCTCATTTTGATTTACAAAAGGATGCAGTATAGTGCCAATCGGTCGTGTATATTTTCTGTTTACAGCTGGAGAGACCCGTTACTGAATAGCACTGAATCACTTTCAGAATACAAAGACATTTCATTATTTTAACAAACTTTAGCATTCATAGCTGTAAAATGAGATTGTGTTACTTCAGCAGTTAAATACAGCATTGGGTGCATTTGTAACATTGATACCATACATGTAGCAAGTAGCAACATAAATGATTTAATACGAATTTGAAGGTTTTCAGAATTGCCAAATTGTAGTCTAGGCAGCAAACAAGACTACACTGCATTTCAGTTACTTTACATGAGGGTGCATCTGACAGGACTCAACAATGAAGACAGTAAACAGTCATTCATGTTTTCAGTATAAATAAATACGTTGAAGTTTAAGAGACTTTTGACTACTTGCATTTTTAGTAAGATCAATCATGAGTTGGACACCCTACAAGATTTTGACCGAATGTAACCCCAGTTCTATCAATTAATATAATCCAGTCTTAATTGCTGAATTATTCTGAGGGACCACTTCCCAGATTTGAACCCGAATCCAATGTGAAAATATGACAAATAAAATCCTCTTAAAGGCTCTGGGATGACCCAGCCAGTTTATGTAAATGTGGCAACAAGAGCTCTACTCTCCATTGGATTAAACATTACAAAAGTCACTACATTTAGAGGTTGAGCTCGCAAAACATACAGTCAGTCTAATTTTCACGTACAGAACGAGTCAGGTTACAAACCAGAAACCAGCACAAATGAGGCATACAGTTATTACAGTATAACAATGATTGTAGTTTAACCAAAATCTTATCCTCAAACCTTTACAACTGACTAGCTATGTCAGGACAAACCAGCATTGGATTTCAAGATGTTTTTATTACAACATAGATTCTTAAAACAATACAAAGGATGCATACAGTTACCCTTTCGACCATGGAATACCATCAAGAATAAACCTGAAATGAAAAATAAAGCTATAGACTGCTAAGTTGTGAAGTCAAACACTAAAGTACTTGGAATCACTGTTTTGTTTTGCTACTGAAACCCTCACCAACCATGGTTGGGGACGCAAGTCCAACAGCACCTACGTGCTGTGAGGGTCTCAATCATTATCTACCAGGAAAATAAAATAAAAACATGTTTACAAAAAGAAACTTGCCTTCGTAAAGAGTTGGTACGTTCATGCCAGCAGCTTCAAAAACAATAATAATCATATTTTAAACACTTCACTTCTATGAACCTGAGTGGAACATAAGGGGGGTTATCAGATCAGATTAACAAACAGTTGTCATCGAGTTGTTTTGGATGTAGAATATTTCCCATTTAACTGTCCGTGTGTTGCAATAGCAATATAGCATTTTTGTCTTCACCGCCACTGGTCTTAACAGCTCATTGACTTGTGGCTAGGTTTGAATTAAAGCACAGGATGAGAGAAAGGTGTTAACCTCCAAACCTAGTGAGGTGGCTCTGTAGGCTGCTTCAATACCGTCCAGCCGGAGACATAACTGGAGGCCTCATGCCCATGGGAGGACCTCCCTGGTAGGGCACCATGGGGGGGCCCTGCCCATATGGAGGCATTCCTCCGGGCATGTAGCCGGGCATGGCCTGGGGAGGGGCACCATACTGACCTGAGGAGAGAAGAGTAGGATGGCAAGTGTTCAGACCAACAGTTGTCTTACCTTAACCTGATCTTATTATATCCAACAACCCGTGTTAGAGACCAAAGAAAAGTGGTACCAGTGGCAGAGGACCGCCACTCAAAGCATGTACATTGGGTCTTAGGCTTGTTCGCTTTGTTACAATTTAGGCATTTAGCAGACTTAATCCAGAGCGATTTACAATAAGCAAGAACAAAAAACATGGCAATACAATGAATACATTGTATGAATCCTACATAAACTTAAGAACCTAACAGTGGAATATCTAAGGAAACTTTGTGTATACACTATAGAGTGCCATGTCTACATAAAGTGCTATATAAGTTACATAAGTTGAGCCTGTTCATACGCCTGTAGGAGGTTGAGGCCAGGGCAAGTACTACGGCAAGTGTTATGGGCTAAGATGAAGTCTGAAGGTGTTTTCAGACTGCGGCGGAAGATTGGGAGTGAATCTGCAGTTCAGAAGCTCCTTTAAGAAAAAACACTGTGCAACGACTTTGGTCATTATGGAAGACGACTCTGTAGAAAGAGAATATTCGAGCAATCAAAATAAGCAATTTAGCCTAAGACGCATTGCGCAAGGTCGGAGCTGCGGTGGGCTGTGGATGGAGTTCTTATAGAATCGACTTGGCTGCCAAGACGTCACGGGCAGGCATGAATAAGACAAAGTCAGGCGTAACACGTTGGGAGGGTCTGGCACCCCTCAAAAATTGTCGATCTACAAGCTCACAGATCTAGATTAATCAGGATCATGTCACCCAGCCCTATTGGAAAACTTGTGATGAAATGAAAGCTCTCTTTGGTGCCACGCTCTCTCACCGTGCATGGGATGCCTCATGCCAGGTTGCTGTGGCGACATGCCTTGCTGTTGGGGCATCATGCCCCCGACAGCTGCCACGGGCGGAGCAGCCACGTGGGCTTGCCCCGCCCTTGGAATGAGACGCTGGTAACGAGGGAGCTGGGCTCTTCTCTCCTCCTGTTGGCAGGGCACAACACACAGGACACGCCTTCAGACTAGTGACACACAGTGACACCCCCTCTCTGAGCAAGGGCAGACACTCAACACAGCACATGGTATGTTACACAGGAAATCACTGAACCTTGAGACGGTGATAATGATAATGATGATCAAACTGTCCATCAAGTGCACCAGGTAATCTGAATTGAACCATCTTTTACCATTGGCACAGAAGAAAAGATATTACATTACGAGATGTCTTTCAATACTAGAAGACAATCTTCACCATTTGGAATTTCACTGAACTAGCCATGCATACAGTATTTAATGTTACTTGAGTAACCATGAACATAATTGTTATTAAACCAAACCAAACCGAACATGGCTACATCACGACAGAAAAAAAAAAGACGCCATTACGTACATCAGCCATTACTTACTGTGAAAAGTGCAAAATGCAAAGCTCAAGCAACTTACCAGAGAGATATCCTCATCAGGGTGGATCAACTTACTAGTTGCACTCGTGGTGGTGAGGGTGGCAGGCTTACTACTGGCCACTGTGGCTGGGGGCTTAGCCACAGTGCTGTTAGAGGGGTTAGAGGAGGAGGAGGAGGAGGCAGAGGGCTGGGTGTAGGCAGGGAATGTTGCTTTGGGAGGGTCGGAGGAGGAGGCGACCGTGGTGTGAGAGTTTGTAACGGCAGTTCCTGGTGCACTCTGCTGGGCCTGTGCAAAGAGACGTACATACAGTTAACCCATTCTGACCTGAGATCAGATTCTAACGCACAGAAGAATGGTGGTTCTTTAAAGGAACACTCAAACCAATGGGTACTACAACATTCTGTTGTCAAAGCAGGAAATTGAAAGCAAACGGATGGAACTACAGCTATTATCGCGTGCCACAAGGGGCAATTGCCTCTAGAAACAATAGATTCCGAGTGTTGATCTGACAGCAAAGCTGCTAAAAGACTATACAAAAAACTGTTAATGTCCTTTACTTTGTGCGTCAGTGGTTGACCCTGAGCTTTAAGAGAAAAAAAATAGATTTAAAGTATTCCAGATTTTCTTTCACTTTTCAAACCTCAAATTCCCATTTTCATCATCAGATAATAGTCACCCACACAGCATAAAAACCTTCAGAGGAATAACATGTATGCCATCTAGTAAACATTTCCCAAATTTGGAAATATTGACAAATACATTCAATGTTGTTCATCCATACAACCGCTTAAAAACACAGGGGGCGGTAACATACACATGCCATGTAGTACTCATTACCCCATTAGGAAATAGAGGGTATGCACGTGGCAAAAAACTACTTTCTAGCCTTGACAGCCCATACATCCAAAAAAAGACAAAAGTCCCAACTGATTGTATTAAACTACGTTAAGCTCTGTTTGACACTCACTATATGCATGTGCATACCCTCTATAATGACAAACGCATTGAATCAGTGTTGTTCACTTCAAACAGCCTTCCAGCAAATCGGAAAACTATTACACATAGATGAGGAGCAACCAGTCACAAACAGCGTGAACACTGTCGCAAGATACAGGAAGTCATTTCCAAACATGTGCGCCAATTGCAAAATCCATGCTGGTTAGGCAAGGTAGGAGTGGATGATGCAACACATGTCTGGAAATAATGGGGGGGTAAAAAAGAAAAAACATAAAAAAAAAATGCACATTCAACATAAAGAAAGCAGGGCAGTTCAATGGGTTAACCAAATAATGCCAATATAATAATATTGCTAGACTTATTACATGTACTACCTACAAACGCTCAAGTCTCTTTATGGAAAAGCATTTACAGCCAGTCAACATGTAATAAGTATACATGCTGCTGCCACAGCCTTGTCAGCGTACTTGCTGTGTGTTAGGGTACAGAGGCTGTGAGGAGGCACACTGCACGTGTGCAGGTGAGTCGGCTACTGTGCTACTGGGAACACAAGAGCCCATCTGCAGCTTGAAAGAAAAGGAGATGACATTGATCTACACACAGTAGGTCTCTAGCATACAAGGGCAGACCTAGACATACCTAAAGGGCGTGATGAATCTGATTACACACTTGTCATCATGACAAAAAGGATCAAAACCAATTAGACTGAAAAGGACTCAAACTAGAAAAGGAGGAAGCACTAATGGAACTCAAGGACGGTGTATAATAAAATAAGTGTCAAGGATCAGTCTGAAAAAAGCAACAGGATACAAACCTTGCCTCTGATCATTTCTGTTTTCTTTGTCTATTACTCCTGGCATTCAATTACATCAGATACGCTACAAAAAAAAGGGTCTATCTGTGAAAACATTGCTGCACTGCACTGTTGCTGATGTCATCACTAACCCTTACTTGAAAATAAATCCAAAGAAGTTAATGTTGATAATATTTGAATTGGGCAGTAGATCTGCTAGGTATACATCTGCAACCAGATAAAGCGTTTGTTATTATCATGGATTAAAGCAAAATAAAATCTCAGGACTGAAATTTGTCATGTAAAATTATGTTTTAGTATTATTCCTGTTCTACATACTGCCAACCAGGTGAAGAAATCACAGATCGAGACTTTAACCTTTGTCCGACATATGCAAGACCATTAGGGTTTCATGGAAAATGCTGAAAAATAAGCGAAAGTAGCCTATCTACAAGCTGGAAATGCATCTGCACGATGCATTGAGAGCTTGTAGATCTAGGCTATTTTTTCTGCCCAATATGCTTCCATAGAAGAATGCTGGCTTCTACTGTATGTAATCCAAAAGACTGAAATCAGTCGTGGAGACATAACTTTAATCCAAGTATTATGCATTTAACTACAATACTACCTTTATCAATCAATGTAAACCGACAGGAAAACAAACGAACACTGTACTATAGATAGTCATATAACTTAAGGCATGCGTCCAAAAGGAGAGCCATTATGTACACTTATTTCTCCTATGCAAAAAGCGTTTGTTTTTAACCCATTTTGGGTTGGAACCCCTTTTGGTGTTTTAAATAGGTTATAATTTAGCTATTGAAAAATAGCAGATCTACTAGCTCATAGCGCGGCGCGCTACGAGCTTGTAGGTCTGCCATTTTTGAAAAAACTTAAAAATGTGGCGCAAATCTTCGAATATATATTCTTTCAAAGTGAATGTTTTTAACTTTGGTCTAAATGGGTTAATAAGGCTTTCCAGAGCATTTGCTTCAATCTCAATAAAGTGTACCCTTTCAAAGGCTATTGTGTCTTCAACCCATTATTCACCACGCACGTACATACAGTACACACACACAATGTGTGTACTGTACTGCCATCAACACCTGTCTAAAAGCTCCAGGAAATCCTGTTTGTCCAACCCACCTGTGCTGCACTGGGGAACAGAGGTTTGCTGACGGCAGGTTGGGCTGCCGGTGCAGCCAGTCGACTGGGCATTCCTCCTGGTACAGGGGCCTGGGCCATGTGGGGCATGCCTGGCCTGGGAGCCATGTGGGGGGGCATTCCTGCCAAGCAAGGGGAAAAAAAGGACATTTCTTAACCCATTTAGGCCAGTTTTCTGAAATAAATATTTTCACAATTAAAAAGAATTTAGCAGACCTACAAGCTCGTAGCACGCCACTCGGTGGCGCACTATGAGCTTGTAGATATGCTATTTTTCAATAGCTAAATTATAACATTTTTAAAACACCAAAAGGGGTTCCTGCCCAAAATGGGTTAATTTTTAAAAAGCACAATTCTTTCCAAAACTGCTACTGAACATACATGTGCATACTTTGCAAGTCACTCTAGGTAAGGGTCTACTAAATGCCATAATTATAATTGCTGAAATTATGTTACAAATGGATCCATTTCATCTCTGTACCACTGAATGCATAGATATTATAGGATAAAAATAAATAAACACCAGTTATTGCACAATGATCTTGATTTGTTGGTGGAATAAATTCAGAATACAACCAGTTCCTACCTGGGGGCATTCCATGCATCCCGGGCATCATCGGAGGCATCATTCCTCCCATTTGCATCATGCTATGAAGACATCAAGCCCAGACATTAATGAAACAAGAATGACTGTCATAATCGCCAGCTGCAGCTGATCTATAATCAGTTTGTGTGCCGCAGCCTCTGCTTCACGTTGCAGCGTTCAGAGTATGTAGCCAATATGGCTTCACGTTGCAGCGTTGCTGCACCACCTGAGCAGCCAGAGTATGCAGCCAATACGGCTTCACGTTGTGGCAGCACCTGAGCACCCTATCAAAGTCCAACATTGCTTTAACCATAAATCAAAAACGGCCATATCAACAACACAGGATTAATGGCATTTTACTGTGATAAAAGTGAAAACACCTACCCTGGTGGCATCCCATGCATGTTAGGGGGCATTCCATGCATCATGCCAGGTGGAACACCTGGCATCATGGGAGGCATTCCTGTAACAATAGAAACAAAAATGATCGCCATCAACCAACAAATCAATAGTAAAGATACAGGAAGTACATAGTTTACCACACGCTCAGGCACATGTAAAGCGATAGCTATGCTGCGTGCAGGACAAATAGCAATAGCTTGCTGCTGCTTGTCTGTTCAACTTCACTTTATCTACGCCTGGAATTTATTTATCTTATTTTGTTACCCTGATTGGCCTGACACCGGCACTGCAAAAACAGACAGATCTACAAGCTCTCAAAGCGTAGCAAGCGGCGCTGCAAAAACAGGCAGAATGCGATGCCTTGAGAGCTTGTAGATCTGGCTTTTTTGCGACCCGCAGAGAGCTGTTCTCACTTTACTTTTATAACACGAATATATCATCCATCGGCGATTTTTGGAGAGATGATGTTGGGCGATTGAAAATATTTGGCATATCACCAAACCTTAGTTCACTGTGAAAAATATTGATTTTTCCAGAATAGCAGATCTACAAGTTTGTAGCGCAGGACAAGTGCCGTGCTATGAGCTTGTGCTATTATTATTTTATTTTAAAGGACAACTTTAGTTTTTTTCAACTAAGGTTCATGTTTTAGGTTGTTACTAGAGAAACTACAAGGTGAGTGTTCATTTTCTTTCATTTGCTGCTTTCTTTTGTTTTTGGGATTTTAGCAGTTTCTGACAGGGGGGGGGGGGGCATTCGAGCATGGGGCTAAATATGTATTTCTTTACAAAATGTTATGGCGATTTATTTTTGTATTATTTACTATAGTCCTAATAAACCCCAAGAAATTACATCTGACCACAAAAGATCACAGGATCTATTGAATGTGACAAACTGACATATTGAGCCTATACACACAGTATAAGCACTAGGCTACCTTCACATTCAGTAGACTATAGTAAATAATACAAAAATAAATGGCCATAACATTTTGTAAAAATATACATATTTAGCCCCATGCTCGAATGCCCCCGCCCCTGTCAAAAAGAGCTCAAATCCCTAAAACGAAAGAAAGCATCAAATGAAAGAAAATTAACACTCATCTTTTACTTTCTCTAATAACAACCTAAAACATGAACCTTGGTTGAAAAAAAACTAAAGTTGTCCTTTAAGCTTCCGCTATTGAAAAATAGCAGAAGCTTAAAATCAAGTTCAAGTGGTTAAAAGCTAAGGTATGGGATACAAAAAAAAGATAACTGTTTGCGTTAAGTTTATGTCTGAGTTAACTCTTCAAACAGTAATAACAATGGACATGCCTTGATATGCTCCAGGAGGCATCCCTGGCACTCCAGCCCCAGGAGGAATGCCAGGCTGGGCCATGGGAACAGCATACGCTGCTGCCGGAGGCTGGGCTACAGCTGGCTGTTGAAATGATGGACCTGGTGCCTCGTCGTCATCGGAATCCTCATCAGAATCATCCTGCTGTTTCTTTTTCTGGCTCTCTGGAAAACGGACACCGCATTATGATGAATCACAATCACCTTTACAGATCGGGGTGGTACCCAGTTCAGAATGTTATTTAGAGGGCATGTTGTTTGAAGGACTACTTGGTTAACTTCACACTACTTATGAGGCTTATGATTGTTGTCGTTAATGCCATACTCTAATATCGCACTTGTACGAGTCTGCCAAATGTCTAAACTGTAAAAGTTTTTGATGGACATCAGCTCTGCAGTCTGCACTTGTTCTTTACATAAAAATACACTTCAGCACTTCCACTGCATGTTCACAGGAAAATCATTGTTTAAAAGGTTATTAGTTAAGCATCCACATTCATCGGACTATACTGCAGTAGATTAGAGTATTTACAATCATGTGAAAAATATATTGACTGACTCGCTGAAATCCTAAACCAGTTTGTGTGTGTGAGAAAGAAAACACTTAATTTCTACTCCCCTCGCATTATGGCATCACTTGCCACCCAGATCTGATCAACATGTTGCAATAGATTAGAATATAAATGAGGATTCAATCACCTTGTGACTTCTGTTCTAGCGTCCGTCTTCTCTCCTGCATATCTTTGTCAGGAATACCCTCCATGCCATAGATCTCCAGTTCTATGTCAACCCTTCCTGGTATGGCATTTGGAACACCATCAATGGTCTCTTTGTGTACCTGAAACACAGAGAAGTGGGACTTGTAAGGCTGCATCTCATTCTGTGCCTCACATATGCTTCAAGGACAGCTTGGCAGTGAGCAGACGGTGTGACAACCCACCTGCATGCAGTGAATGGCCAAACCCGGGCCTGTATACAACTTTTTGTGACAGATGTGGCATTTGAAGTGTTTGGCCTTCTGGTGTTGGATTAGAATCTTCTCATCGTCAAAGTCTCGATTACAATACCTGTACAACCTGAGTTAAGGACTGACTGTTCTTAATGAATTGAATACACAAGACCACAAGCACCCAGGGCTTTTTTGTTATCATTTTAACAATCAAACCGTACCTGTACAATCTGCAAAAAGTTAATTTAGTATTCAATCAAGTGTCCCTCATTGAACCAGGGGACACACTTTGTTTCTCAATTTGGGGGATCAATCAATGACACATATCTCAAGTTCTGAAACAATATACATAACTAGAATACAGTTTTTAACCACATGAACCCTATAGACTTGGCAAACTGGACCCAAGTTGTCTCAGACTCTGTCTATAGACTGTCTATACACAGATGTGTGTAGCTACACCAGATGTAGCTCGGCTAAACATGTGAGGTTTGCCTAAAGTTCCCCCCAGAATATGGACGCTGGGATTCAAAATATACATCAACTCTTAATAGTACATAAATATATACAGTGAGATTAGATTTTTTTTCCTGAGGGACCCTTATTTTTCTTGCTCGTCCCCACTCCACCGATGGAAAGATGACAGTTTTGTGTTTACAATGATGTAACCAAACCCTGTAACAAGTAACAACCAGACCTCAGTCATTATGATCAAGAGCTCTGGTCTTCGAAATGAAAAAAAAAAAAAATCCAGACCAGTGAATGAACCCTCATAGTTGATGCACATAGCTAGGATGCTAAGAAGCTAAGCAGTTAGCCCATGATGATGACTGGTCTGGAGGAAGCCAACATTGAGGAAAATGCCTCCGGTTAGGCCCGTCCGAAAATAGATCTACGAGCTCACCGCGCGTCCAAGGAAGGTAAACGCGTCGCGGAAGAGACAAGCTGTGAGCTTCTCAGCTTGTAGATTGCGATGTTTTGGACACGGTGCGCTACACGACGGAGCATAATTACATACAGTAGCATTTCAATGAAGCTAAATGCTAACGTGTAGCTAAGCGACTTGTTCCTTGTTTCAGACTGTATTTCTCCACCAAAGGATACCAGCACCACGGCTTCATCTGCTTCTTCTTTTTGCGCCCCATGTTTCAAATAATAATAATATATATATAATTTGACAAAAACGGGGCGTAAAGCGGTAAATACTATTTGACTATGACTGTTATCTGTTTAATAACAGCATGCTGTTGTTGTTCCCTGGTTTGGCCCCGAAATGGCGCTTTTATACAGGAAGTGCTACAGAGCTCACTTTACCCATAAGGCTTTGCTGTTGGAACGTGCTTCTTCTTCTTTTGTGTTTATTTCCCGGCGTATTCACCTGATGGCACGACGGCCCCTGCTGGTGAAAAGCCACCAAAAATGTATTGCATATTTGTAAATATATTTTCTTTTGTTTGCTGTGTATGATGTATTGTAGGCCTATCCCCAATGAACAACTAAATCCTGAGTCACCATGATGTGATCATGGGGCCTCTTTTTCTTTAGTCTGTCTTCTTCTACGTTATTATCATATCAGCATTTTCTTTTTGTAGTGTTATTTTGCCCACTTTACTTGCAGAATCCCTCTGTCTTGGACGTCAGAACCCAATCCATATCATTTCCACTGTGTGCATTCTCTTTTTACACAAAATTGGATTTCCCTCAACATTAGGATGTACTGGGTAGGCTACCCTAGAAGCTAGTGTTCTTCAATCGATACTGTGGCTACATCTGCATGTATCCATATTAACTGCACAATCCCAGTTAGCTTCCTGCCTTCCTCTAACAGTTAGAGGAAGCTAACTCAGATTGTACAGTTAATATAGTTAATAGTTAATATGGTAACCTAACACACATAGCATATATGCCTATTATAAGTGCCTTTATCAGAACTGAAAACAGTTCTGTTTTTGAAATCCTCACAATGTGACATGTGTTTATGGGCTATTTATTTTATATAAATATAGGCTATAAAATAGGGCGTAAATGGTTAATGTGTGCTTTTTAAAATCATAATCAAAATTTGCAAAGTAACTGGTAGTTGTAGTGGAGTAAAAAGTTCAATATTTGCCTCTGATATATTAGTGGTGTAGAAGTATAAAATGGAAATATTCAAGTAAAGTAAAAAACGACTCAAAATTGTATTTAAGTAGGCCTACAGCTAGTGTTTGATGCTTGGATAGAATTAACATTTTTTGTGGAACCGGCATAGCAGCACAACCTCAGGAAAAAAGACTTGTATTCGTATTGTAATTGTTGAAACAATGAAGACATTAGATAATTTGGTAGCCTACAAACTGACCCTGACACCAGAGAGAGCTTCATTGATCTCGTTCAACCCATTTGGCACAAAAATAGTTCTAACTTCTACTGCGATTCTTTAGTTTAATAGTTCTCTATAATCATACCACTGTATACTGTACAACTTGCAAACTAAAATCAATCAGTCAATTGCCTGTCTCAAAAAAATTCAAATCAAAGTCTCATACAAACTTGCCTTTAAACGTCCATGAAAATAAACAGTTTATTTTGATCCAATTTAATGGACTTCACCAATTTGGATCAAAAATAAAACAGCAGCATCACGTGACACTAGTCACATTCAATAGCATGATAATATTGATAGAACAACGGTTGTGAATGTGATGGGTCTCTTTATATACATTTGTAATTGCTCACAACAGTGCTGACTTCTTTCTGGAACAAGTAGCAGTTTACTGCTTATGCCTTATTTGACTGGTAATTGTTCCAGACAACAACCAGCTGCAGACCAAATTGCCTCCTTGATAGCATTAAAGTTGTTCTAATCAAATCTTTTCTGAGACTTTGGTCTTATCTTCATTGTGGGGGCTGCATTCTCAGTTGTTTTACAGAGCGATTTGAAACTAATCGAATAATGAGGTAATGTGATCACTAAGGAGTCGGACTGAGGTTTGAGGCAGATGAGTTAAACTTCCCCTTACTTGAACCCTGAGAACTTGAGGGTGGAGCTTGGAAGAGATCCACTTTTAGTCTTCCTCTCCACCCATCGCCCCGTGATACCTTCTGAGCGCTCTTCTGATGCACATCTTCTGTTGTCATGGTCTTCACCATTATTGGTCCTCAGACTCTCATTTAGCCATTCCATGTTAGAGATCATGAAGAGCCGTCTATATCTATGGATATTGCTCATCACACACTCTGGACTTGGTGTACTTGGTATGTTTTTGCACCTGTGTGTGTGTGTGTGTGTGTGTGTGTGTGTGTGTGTGTGTGTGTGTGTGTGTGTGTGTGTGTGTGTGTGTGCGTGCGTGTGTGTGTGTGTGTGTGTGTGTGTGTGTGTGTGTGCGTGCGTGCGTGCGTGCGTGCGTGCGTGCGTGCGTGTGTGTTATTATGTAGTTGTAGTATAGTAATAGAATAATATCAGAAAAATAAAAGAAACCGTTCTAAATCTGATAAATGAATTCTATGTGTACATTTGTTCTATCTAGTGTGCTGTGGGGAGGTTGAGTTTCTGGAGGAGCTGGTGGGTGGATCTGTGGTGTTTCCCTGTGTGTGTGAGACGCAGAGCCCCTCGCCCATTGGAGTGTACCTGAAGCGCAAGTGGCTGCTCTCTAAAGAGGTGCTGTTCATGTACACAAATGAAAAGCCTTCGCCGACCAACACGGACGACGACGCACGCATCAGTGTCAGAGGGGACCCGGCCTCCCACCGGCTTAATGTGACTATTTCCCAACTCAGGATCTCAGACACGGACCGCTACTACTGTGAGTTTGTCATAAAGGACAACCCAGAAGACAGACGGATTCCTGGAAAGACTGAATTCCTTCTCTACGTTCACGATGGTGAGTTTGTCTGCTGTGTGTGCTCTGTTCAACAGAGGATTGATTGGTGCCATTCTGATCTGAACCAGTGTTTTGTGGCTGTTATTCTCAGTGCAGATATAGGCCTACGAGGTCTGCAATCTTACTAGGGGCAAAACCATATAGGCCTACCTATCAGAACAGATTAAAATCAATTGATGCCCTTGAACATCCAACAGACTGCACAGATAGGGAGACAAAACTAGCCATGTTCCTATCATTAGAATACTACACAAACATCCAGTTTTTGTTTTGCTCATGAGTGTGTCTGACTTTGGCCATGCAGTTACTGTTGCTGTTTGCATCATCTCAACCACCACCAGATTTTCCAAGCGACACATTTCCTCATCTCTATAATCACACATCCTGCAGTGCTTCCTCCTCAGAAAAAATGATCTTGTATGTGTCCATACTCCCCCTTGTGCCACATACAGTAGCTCAAAAAGTTCTTTATAGTTACTATATTGTAAGTATCCATTTCTGTCCCCCCCCCTCCTTCCTCTTCTGGAGATGTCCCATGGGTGGAGGAGATAGGGCAGATAGAGACGTGTGCCGGGGGCTCGGCCGTGCTCCCCTGCCTGTCCCCACATGCGGCCGCGGGTGGTGTGGAAGGGGTGACTCTGAAACGGAGGAAGGGCCGGGCTCCTGTGGAGACGTTGTACCACTCAAAGTACCACTTCAGCCACGCAGACTCCTCTGCCCCCTCCTCCTCCGTCCCGTCCTCTCGTTTCCCCCCCGAGAGGTTTGTGCTGTCCATGGTGCCCGGTCCGAGGGGCATGGTCTACAACCTCACCCTGCTGCATCTGCAACCAGAGGACAGCGCCCTCTACAGCTGTCAGCTGCTCGTCCCCGGCAGGCCTGACAGCAGCAGCAGTCTAGGGAGACGTGTGTTTGTTGTGTCTGTGCAAGGTGGGTCACAGTAGGCGAGACTCGTGGATTTGGCTTGATCACCAAAATCATCACAGCGGAATGGGTTAATAACTTAATAGGCTGTGTGGAGTGGACAACCCTTAATAAACTTGTGTTTCCTTTGCTGTTGTTTCGTTTTGTTAGTTACCTAACTCTGAAAGTGTACATATGGACCCGGTAACACTCACCGATTTTGCGCACCCATGATAGGCCCCTATCATTATATCATTCTTTTTTTGGTGAAATTTCAGGTTGAAGAGTACCTCAAATTGCCATGTATTGTGGTACTTTTGAATAGTTTTTAATGGATTTATTATATATTGGGTAAAATAGGCCTATACCCAACGTTAGTGATGGTGTGACAATTTTCAACGTTAGTGTTCGTGGGAATTTTTTTATTTAATTGTATTTAGCACAACTGTTGAATAAAAAGTAAATTAGATACTAGTACTATGTTTTACCGCAACAGGAATCAAAATTATAATGTATCAGCTACCCTCCTCTATAAATAATTATTAAGGCAACATCTTTTCTGGAGAAAGCCAAAGTAGAAAGATTTTGTTTTGTTTATTCAACTTCCACTTAACTGAAAGTGTAACTTTGCCCTTGCTGTTGTCTTGTGTGGCTGTTGCAGCCAACATTTGTCCGTGTACAAGTACAAAAAAGTAGTAAAAGTAATAATAGCCTAGTACAATATTAACTGACTTGCATGCACTGTGGAAATGTGTTAGATGTTGCCTCTGCCTCTACAGGTGGCCTAACTTGCATGCACTGTGGAAATGTGGAAGATGTTGCCTCTGCCTCTACAGGTGACCCGTGCGGCTGTTCCAGCTATGAGACTCTGCTCTATGCAATGTCTGCAGCGGCGGCTCTACTTCTTGTCCTGATTGTAATGGTGGCGGTTTACAAAGTGAGTGGAGTTGCACTGTAATACAGTAGTTCCCAAAACTCTTTAGCTCGAGAACCAAAAGAGACATTTGACGTCTCACTAGACGTGGGGACCGAAACTCATGAAAATAGCCGAGATCACAATGCAAGCTTGTAGATCCGCTATTTTTCAAATAATAATTTCTTTGATTTTATTCATTTATTTAGAAAAATGGGTGATTTATAGTTTTTTATTCTTTTAAATAATTGTAAAAAGAATTAGGAAACGGAAAAAAATTACTATACTCGCGACCCATAAAAATAGAAGTGTGATGATAATATACAATTTCATCAAGTGCCACCTTTGAAATAACAGAACAGAACTGGGACTCCCTCCTTCATTGGTGTGTCGCCCAGGTTGCGCCTAAAAACCTAAACCTACCCCTATAACCTCACAGATGCCTAAACCTAATTAACCTCAAAACCCTGTTCACCTGGGCGAAACACTGAGAAAAGAGACTCTCCCATAACAGACACTATTGTTAAAGAGGAAGTAATGACGCATGTGAGCTTGCATTTGAGAGAGAGAGAGAGAGAAAGAGATTTATACCGGAATCGAGAGTTTCGCCGTGTCTGATTTCACTGATTCCATTTCTTCCGGTCTTGTCTTTAAGGGTAAAGCACGTGACCGTGTCAAACCACAACCCCAGGGGGCCATCTACGAGGAGATGGTAGGGGTGCGGCCTCCTGCTCGAAAGGTGGCCCCCTGCCACCTGGACAACCTGCATCTGGAGGAAACCGATTGTTCCATGTACTCCAACTCACAAGTCACATTCCGCCCAGAGAACCACTATGAGAAGACCTCCAGCACCTGCAGTCCCATGGAAGACGAGGAAGAGAAATGAGAGGCCAGGGCTTGTTGTCTCTGAATGAAAATGTAAATCTCACTCGACTTGGACTGTTACAGTTACCATACAGACCCAGTAGGCACACTGGACGCGTCAGGAGCGTCAGAAGAAGCTGAAGCCCTTCTTCTTCGTGGGGTTTTTAGACAGCTGGTGGATGGAAAAGAAGCTCCGCCGACGACTGCCGCGGAGAAGAGCGTTTCCGGGAATCTGGCCGTCGCGGCAGTCGGGCGAGGAGGTGGAGCTTCTTTTCCATCCACCAGCTGTCTAAAAACCCCACGAAGAAGAAGGGCTTCAGCTTCTTCTGACGCTCCTGACGCGTCCAGTGTGCCTACGGGGTTAGAGTTACAGACCTGTAAGTGTCAATTTGGACCCCCTCTCTGAAACCCTGAGAGTCCTTGGCTTGGACCCCACTTTGAGAACCACTTAGACAACTGTAATTAAACCTTTGGACATTTTGTGAATGGCATAATTTCACGACACACTTTGCTAATTCAGAAGCTTTTCTATTGTTTAATTGTTTATTCATCTGATACACTGTTTCTCAACTAGTGGTCCACAAATCATTAGTGGCCCATGGCATAATTGCACGTGGTTCATGGGAAAAATGTTTAAAAAAATATATAGTGTTTAAACTTATATTTCATGTTTCCATCAAATGTATGCAGATTTTTTAATAGATCTGTCTTTAAAGGAGAATTCCATGCTAGAAGAGGTCCAGGTGTTTTTTTGTGCAAAAGCTCCTTATTGGCTATTTCCCCTACCTAAGCGCTCAATGAATTGCATTGAATTGAATGGGGCTATGGGGTGTTGTGCTAATTTGCTTATTTCCATCGAAATAAGTAGTAAACTGTGCCATTATTTACATTATGAAGAGAAAAGATTGAGCTTTGAGCGATGGAAATAAGCGAATTAGCACAACACCCCATAGCCCCATTCAATTCAATGCAATTCATTTAGGACTTATGGTAGGGGAAATAGCCAATAAGGAGCTTTTGCACAGAATATCACCTGGACCTCTTTGGTGGGGACCTAACAACTACAAATAAAGGTAAGAAAGCCTTCTAGCATGGAATTATCCTTTAAGATCACTAGTGTTAAATATGAATATGAATAAATAACTATTAATAACTGTGTGATGCCTATTTAATACCTCCCATGAGGCCTTGCATCACTTCCTGTTGATCCATGTCAGTCAATAAAAATTCAGACAGAAATCATGGAGGGTTACAATACAGTAGTCTGCCTTCAAGATCTCCATCCATACAGTTGATTCAAACTAATGACCAATGACTCACCTGCTCAAACTCCTGTGTTTCATTCTGTCTGGCTGCTGTTGTTGCTGCTGTGACACCTGAATCTCTGCACGGAGATGAAATGGTGCTTGTTAATCATTCATTTGAATCAGCTGTGTGGAGGGAGATCTTGTAGGGTAAGTAGGCAGATTTAGATTTCTGTCATATTTCTGACAGAAGCCGTTGAGTGCTGATTTCAACCTTCTGCCCAGCAGTGCAGGCGAGCCATATCTGGCCTTTCTAATATCTATGGTTGAGTGGGGAGGTGCGGTGGGCTGGCACTTGAGGATTGCACTGCCACTGACTATAGCCTAGGCTAGCCTACATGACACACATGATATTCAGCATCGATGTCAAGTGAAATGAGGGTCAATCTGAACAACACAACACAATAACGAACATGACACTCAGTAACAGCCAAGAAAAATTGCAATTTATTAATATAGTCCGAAAGAAGCTCCATAACTCATGGAAACATATTTTTTTTCTGGTGCATGTCCTTAACAATCACATTCTATGAGGAGAAACAAAAATGAGAGAAAAAAAAGAACGACATTAAAAGCCACAACTTTGTATCTCAGTTACAGACATTTTCCTTTTTTTTTTGTTCTTCTTTTTTTGTAAGTAAAGAGAAAGGCAAAGGCGAAGTACCCAGTCCCCCCTCCCCTTAAAAAACAGACAGCTTTAAAAGTCATGGGCTTTTTTCTTTTTCAGTACAACCCACAGTGCTTTAGCAGAAGGATAAGCGCTCATTGGTTAAGGATATTACACAGCACGGCGATGCAATGTAAAGTTTGCCATAACATTGGATGACATTGACAATGATAACGAGGAGGGGAGGAAAGAAAGTAGAATGTAGCAAATTCGAGCACAAAAAGAGAACCACCCTACCTAAAACCCTGAACCCCAGAGCACGAGTCGACAAACTCCTCACAGTACAACTGCCGGGGCTTGTATTCTCTCCCTCCCACTTGTGCATAGATCATGATCTTACAAACAAACAAACAAAACAACCGCTTTATTCCTCCACTTCTGCCCGTCTCTGAAAAGCATCCGTTACATAGGAAATCTCTCCATTCAATGAATACATTGTCACTGGCACAGTGACACTAACAAGACAGGAAATGATAGAAAGTGTAGGCTTAATGCACAATGTTCCTGAACTACAGGATGGATCCTCAGGAACAAAACTAGTTCAACGTGTAAATCAAATGCATGTCCTGTCACTGCCTTCTTGACAATCAAAACCACTGATCATTTTCTGTAAAGCAATATCTACTTATAGATTTTACATGTAAAGCACTCCACTTTTCTTTTCCAAAAAAAAAAAAAGTTGATTCTCAGTCCTTTATTTGGTAAATGTGTAACTTGCTACAAATGTTTATTTTTTTATGTTTTTGTTTTGTTTTATAAAGAAACAATGGTATCTTATAATCTGTTCTATCCACAACCTTCAGTGCTTGCTCTGAGATTTAATTTCTCTGCTGCTCCCCCCCCCCCCCCCCCCACACAAACATTAAACTTAAAAATGGAGTTGGTATTCTGGAATCCTGGCCTTCCTGAGACAAGATCCACATTTCTTTTATGAGTGTGCAAGATAGTGAGCAAATTTGCTTCGCATAAAGAAAACAATGTAAAACAAATATATACGTAGATAGTTCTTCCGACATAAGACAAATTCGATAAGACAAATTAAACTTGAAACATGACACAACACGGATCAATCCCAGAGTTCTGAAAATAGCATAAATCTTCATTTTGCAAGTTTTCATGTTCATATTCATTTGTTGGAAGATGGAATTTGTCCTTTTTTAAATTCAACATTCCTGTTATAAATTCCTGTTTCCTTGAATGTCAGACAAATGAAAATGCTTGTAAACGACAGGTGGCTTTGCGAAATAAGAACAGATAAGAAAAGATAGGCACCTCTGAAATGAGTCCCGTAACAAACTCACCTCCCCACTATATCCCTTTCTATTTCTCCACAAAGTTAACATAGGGATTACTAGTTCTTCTACAACTATCTATGGCCACAGTTCGTTTTTATTGTATTTTATTTTATTTGTTTTTTTTTGTGCATTTTCAATTTTTTCCACTTTTTTTGTCAGAACAAAATGGTGCAATACTCAATGATAATCCTTATATTGGATTATTCCACAATAAAAGCCACTATAAGGTAGATAAACATTTTACAGATAGAATGGGAAAAAAACAAATCCATTAAGTCCTTGAGTAAACATGTACACATGAATTGTCACCATCTCCCCCTCAGTACTTAGTCTCGTGTGTCTACGATTAGCTGAGTGAGGGAGGGGTAGAAGACACTCAGTGCAACGTTAGAAGAGAACAATGTCTATCATAATACAGTTTTTGACCAGCCCAAAAACTGACAAAAAAAAAACAACATACTGAGTGGAACATAACAGCAGGCCACGTGCCCTAAACACAGTTGCTTGCATACACATTCATACATACCTCTGACTTTCAAGCACACAACAAAATGATTTTTGCTTCTTTTTTTTTTCACCCCTAGGATTTTGTATTCGTTTACTTAGATTTTGAACTGTCCTCCAAAAGCCTGGAAGTGTACTAGTCAGACAAAGAAAAAAAAAACTTCACATTACATTATTGGCGCTCCTTGATTCAAGTATTTGTGTTCAATATTTTTGTTTTGTTTTGATATGTTTATGATTTTCTGTACTGGGTAAAGTATTCTTTAAACCAGGTGATTTCAGGTTGGGTATTTAGACAGGCCTGACCTACGGACAAATACAAATACAGTACAAGCACTTCAAAGGTACTGTAATAATTCATTAAAACGAGAACGTGCATATCCAACTCCAGATAGGAAAGATGAAATCTTTCAATCAATCAATCAAGTATCAGTTTCAACCCTACCCGAATCCTTTCCTTCGTATCACTTATTTGCGGGGGAGGGGGAGATACATATTGCTCATTTTTCAGTTGTATTAAACCAAGACCTTTTCAAGGACAACAAAACAAAGTTTCAGAGGTTAGGATCCAAGGTGTATAACGGTGTGCTACCACACTCCGTACTGTTGACGAGGATAGAGCTGTTATAGAGAGGAAAGCCTCTCGATGCTGGTGCAGCAATGGATAACCCCCTTCACTGTCGGGGCTCTCCAGTCAGGACAGGACGCTGGGAGGTCCTCGGCTATTGGGTCTGTCTGAGCTTGGATCAAGGCAGTTACAGAAACAGGCAATAGTGATTTTTGCTAGTGTGCTGCAGGACCGGGAGTCCCGAAAAGGTAGCCTTTTTTTCCTGTTTTCTGGTTTTTAATTTTTTTTTTTTTTTTTTAAGACTTTGTACCTTTTGAAATGCACCCCATCCCCACCCCACTCCTGCTGATGCAGTTTGAGGAGAGTGGGGCTGATACAGTGGGCCCAAGCCTTCTGGCTCTGTGGAAATGTACAGTTCAGTGGACCTGCTTTGAGCAGGACACCAATATATATAAAAAAAAAAACAACAAACCAAAAAAAAAAAAAGAAAAAAGATAAATACAGCATCCACGAAAAGGCACCCCGACCACCAGCCTTCCTTCCTTAGATGGTGAAATCAGAGCCGGTGACCGGAGACGTTTCAGCTAGAAGTGCAGAGCTTTAACATATTATAGATCTTTTTTTTTTCTCTCTCCATTTAGGTTTTTTATCTTTTTTTTAAGATTTTTATGTCAAACTTCATAAAAATGACGTTAAAATGCAATTTCATTTTTGGTTTTAAAAAAATATGTACCCGGGATTACCCATCAACTGTGCACCGTAGCATATTGGAACCCCCAAACGAGTAAAGATTTCCTCCTTAACACAGGGCATTCCCTTCAAAAGCAAAAAAGAAAATAAACAAAAACTAATCTCAAGCCGTTCAGGGTGAGGGTGTTGCTGTCCATGTGTTTGATCCCTCCTGTCCCCCACTGCCTCCTCCACAAAGGTTATCCTCCAAAGTGGGAAGAGAAGTGCTCTCTCTTAATAAGGTAAAGTGTATGACACAGCAAATTTACATTGGCACAACAGGATCAAGTTGGCATCTCGTATACACAAAGCGAAAATGGGGCTTCTAAACATTTAACATTACAAGCAGGCCACATTTGGGAAGGGGTTCATTACTAACCTTTCCCCCCTGGTCTGCAGGCATGAGGTTTGTGCGTCTTATTGCACAGATGGCCTTTTTAAGTGTAAGAAGAACTCGCTCTCACAGTAGAAAGGACAAAAAATGGAGAGCTGCATCTGTTATTCTTTATATATCATCAACTCCCCTAACCTGAGATCAGACTGACAGAAAGGTCCTCAGCACAGAGAGAAAGGCATACTTCCAGTGGAGTGTTTTGGAATATATATAATATATATAATATATATATATATATATATATATATATATATCTCACGTTACAGTGTTGTGGTGGTTTAGCCCAACTTTAAAAAGGAATGGTGTCCATCTATAAGTGCTGAAAGGAGCGCATGAGAGAGAAAGAAAGTTTGCCTTGCTCTGGGAGGAGAGAGCTCATTCCTTGTCAGGAGTGGCATGTCTGTAAAGGACCCCAGCCTCTAGTCTTTTGCATAGAAACAGAGCCGAGGGTCTGTTGGAGACTGGTCAAGGGGAGGGCTACTGGGTCTGGTATATAGGTTCAACGGGGAAGAGGAGGTCGTAGCGTAGCAGCTAGGCGAAGGGCAGGGGGGGCCAGCCTGTGGGCAGGCGGAGCAGCTTGGAACAACAAACACACTCTCACTCAACCGCATCTGAGACACCCTAGTCAGGATTTCTCTCTCTTTTTTTTTCTTCTTTTTTTTGTAAGTTTTTTTTTGAACACATCTCAAAAATACTACCTGGAAGTACTACAGAATACTGTCCAACAAAAGAAAAAGCATGATCAGTTAAAACTAATAGACAATCAACAACGGTCTGTAGTATTGATCCTCGTTTTGCATTCAATACACAGGATGAACATACAGAGGCACCTCTGACCAAAGTGTTTCTGCATATGAACAGTGAAGGGCTAGTTCAGCAGCCAGTTCTGAAGACCACTGCATGTATATGCATATATATATATATGCATATATATATATATATATATATATATATATATGCGCATATAGTGTAATACACACATATGCATACACACAAAAAACCCATACAAATAATAGTAATACATCATAAATGGAGAAATAAGTAAACGATAATAAAAAAAACAAAATAACAACACTGGCAAATATTCCAGAAATACGACTTGTTTCATCTTCCAGCTAAAGTGAGAAACAACTTATGAGTGCGTAAAAGAAGGATGACAAGGAGGGCCGAGTGCTGGCAGCTAGGCGCAGTCAGAGAGAGAGGCGCGGGGCCGAGCGCTGTGATTGGCCAGTCTTAGAGGAGCCGTTTCTTGCCAGACTTGGGGGGGGGGGGGGGGGGAGACACTTGTGTGCTGTGCTGGAGGTCGCCATCTGACCAAATAGGACTGACCAACCGACCATGAGTGACAGCCGCCCAGGGGACCACTGCAGGGAGGCACACAGTGAATCCCACTTCCCCACCCCCCCACCTCCCCACTCCCACTACTCTGACTGACCGTCGGACTGACTGGCTGGCTGGGCCGGCGGTTGGCGACATTGCATGTCTATAGTGCCTCCAAACAGAACAAGGCTAAAAACATTTGGAGTAACAGTGATATTCACTTTGTTATTCATCAAAGAGGAAAAACAATACACTGTAGACTTTTTTTTTCTTCCAAAAAAGTCCAATAGCACGTTTTGTTTGTTTGTTTCCCTTCATTCTGCTACCAGAGGAACCACTTTTTAAAAACACCAGAGACATTTCCAAGGAATATAGATACAGTACATAAAAGAGCAATGTTTTCGTTGTTCATTTTGTGTTCTTCTTTTCAAAGTTTTCCGCTGCTCCTTTTTCTTGATTTATTGGATTGCAGTTGAAGCGATTTGCTCTTCGTAAGTGCTATGATAAAACCCTTTGAATTTATAAAAGTCTTAAGTCTTCCGTTTTTTTTGTACAGTACCAAATGCAAGGAACACTCGTAAGATCTACTGCATTAGGAGAAACCCCCTTATTTGGTATTGTGCCTGATACCCAAAAAACATTCCAATCCCGCTGCAGATTCAGTCTCTGTTGGGCGTGACTGTGGCGGGCAAAGAGGAAGCGTGCAGGGTGGTGTACCTATAGTTATGTGCGCGCAGTTTCAGTCTTTCAAACAGCTTTTGTTTTCTTTCTTTTTTTACACGCATTGGTTTAAAACCCGCCACTTCCTCTCCGCAGAGTTCACCCAACAGTTTCAGTGGACTGGGGGAGGGGGGGGGGGTGTCTTTGTGGGGATCCAAGGTGAAAAAGGGGGTAAGATTTGTGTAGTTCCAAAAGTCTTTGCTGCAATCAACAACAGCGACAAATAAGAGAGAGGGAGGGGAAGAGAGAGAGAGAGAGGGAGAGGATAAAACAAAACAAAAAAACAATGAAACCAGCTTCGGTTGACTTTGCGTATGGACGGAAGAGTCTGTGGTGAATATTGCACAATGTAATTGTCACATCAAGGTGAAATGATATTCTAGTTGTCTCCTGGTGAACTATACAAACTGCTGGGTTTCATAATGGAACGGACATTTGACAAATCAACCAAGAGGTGAATCCTTTTCTCTTCTTTCTTTAGCTGTAGACAGTCTTGCGATTGGTATAGGTTCTGGGCTCGCAGACGTCAATGATTAGGTGCCACCGAACATAATAGTACACTCATATACACAAATAAACACACAAAGCTAGGTCGACAAATAATCTTCTCTCAGCTTATGTTGCGATAGATTTCAAGAATGCGTTTGGATCTAGGCCTACAAATAATTAAAAAAAGGAGTCAAAGCAATGACAATCCCTTTGAGAACACATGACATAATTAAGCTGATGATTGGTTAGGGCCAGCCAACGTGGCCAGGCCTTCTTTACTGCCCAGTGACATGGTTGGTCACTATTTGTGTCCTGTACCACTTGCTGGCTCAGAGATGGAACTGTGCAAGTATTCAGCTATTTCTTCAGTTTTTGAAAACAAACGACGACAACAACAACAAAAAAGGAGGCTTGGGAAGGACCTGGGCCAGAGAGAGCACTTAAGGCTAATATTAGTGCTGAGACACTAACATGAACATAACTAGTAAAAAGTCTTTGAACCACATCATTGGCCATGGTGCATGCTGGGAATGGTAGTTTTAAGTCTTAATTTTGGGAGATTAGTTTTGTGTGTGTTTTTTTTTTTGGAGGGTAAAGGAAAGTTTCAAATGGCAGCTTTGATTGCTTCTCCTAAAAAACAACAACACTTCACACAGAATGTGATGTAATAGTTATGGAACAAATCAAGAAAGAAAATAAAGAATTGAAGGTTCATCTGTGTGTTGTCTTTTCTTAGTTTCATTCGCCTTTTTCAAGAACAAAAACAAATTCCTTTTTTTCTCTTCTTCTTCGAAAAATGTAAACCAAAAAAAATAAAAAATAAAGGATAACAAAGAGAGGGACTGGAGTCTGAAATCTTGTGGTGTGTTGGACCCCAGTCTTCTGATTCATGATTCACAGTTCAAAAACAGTTTTAACTTGATACTGATTATCGCCACATGATTTGCTTGGGTTTTTGCTCCTGTTCGTTTTTTTTTTTACATGTTTCTTTACCACCAGTGACTCAAGCAGTGAGACGCAGTGAGACACAGTGGTGGTTGGTTGGTAGGTTGGTTGGTTAGTGGGGTCGTAATCGTCATCGGCATCATCCTCACATGGACTCCCCACTCAGCAGGTCTCCAGGCAGCAGGGTGTTGATGGAAGTCGGGCTCCCGATCACGCGGGCGTCGTCTCCCCCGGGCGGCCCCCAGAGGCTCTGGTACTGGGGCACGCCGCCCCACAGCAGGTCGCCCCCGCTGCCGGCCTTGGATCCTCCCGAGCCGCCGCCGCCGCTGCTCCACTGGTGGCCAATGGGGTGAGACTGCGTGGTCCCGCCCCCACCCATCCGGGTTTGATTGGGTCCCGGGTTGGCCTGCCAACTAGTGGTGGAGCCTCCTAGTGACTGGCCTTGTGCAAAGAAGCGGTTCACCTCCTCCTCGCCGGCAAACTCCGCCAAGATGGTGGTGTTCCCAAGCACGCACCTGAGGGGACGGGCATCGTTAGCATTCACAGGTCAACGGTCTACTGCAAAGGACATTTGTATATAGAATATATATTCAAAGATTTGCACCACATTTTCACAATTAAAAAAAAATAGCAGACCTACAAGCTTGTAGTGTGCCACTCGGTGCCTTGTTATGAGCTTGTAGATCTGCTATTTTTCAATAGCTAAAGTATAACATACTTAAAACACCAATATACTGTACAGTACTATGCTGCATGAATAAACATACAATTTGATAGCATACAGTAGAATAGATCACCCAGGTTTTATGGTTTTTCAATCCCCACACGTGTGCGTGCGTGTATGTATAAGTGTTGCAACACTTAAAATGTAGAATATGAAATTTTAACGGTAATATCGTATAACGTATCGATATAGCAATATTTGGCATAAATACAGAGATATGAAATACAGAAGTTTACAGAATGTATTGTAGTCGATAGAGCTTGTGTGAGTACATAACCACGTGACCGGGCTGTTTTCTGCCCCCTCAATACTACTACTACTACTTTACTTGACTGTATTCCAATTTCCAATACATTTACATCTACTCCACTACATCTCAGAGCCAACATTTGTACTTTTACTCCACTACAATTATTTGAAAACTTTAGTTACTAGTTACTTTGGAAATTTACATTTTGATTAGAAAAACATACATTACTGTAACCACTTCAACCCTATATACATTTCGACCATTTGAAAATAGCTGATCTACAAGCTCACTATGCGTTGCGATGCATTGTGTGCGACCTCTCTTTTCTATTCAAATATGAATATAAACTAGTAGTCAATAGGCCCCTCCTGCTAATTTTGCCAGCCAATTACAATGTCACGTCACCCCTGTGATCATGCATAACTACTAAGGATGAGATTTATTATTTATTAGATTAGATTTATTTATCCCCTATGGATGAAAATGGAATTGCTTTTGGAACTTGGTTGATTGAACGACCCGAGACATGCGATTCAAATTTGGAATGGATCGGACATTCCGTTCGTGATTTATGGCATTTTTTGTAAAATTTTGTGAGATTTGGACTAAATCTGTATAGGAGCCAAAAGTGTGTTTTGGAGAAAATTCAAATTTGCAGGAATTTCTTTCCTGACGAAAATGGGCGTGGCCTATATGTGGAAATGCATCATGACCCAAGGAATCCATGGAAAAAGAAAATTTGATGTTACGACTTACGGTTCAAGAGTTATTGGGAAAAACGTAAAGTGGGCTGTTATAGCGCCACCATGAGGCCGACTGATGTAATTCCTTTTCAATTAATTTTCATAATTATTATGAACCTCCCTCCCAAGTCTTGTAAATATGGCGCTTACGGTCTCCAATGGAAAAGAAATACTTACATTTAGTCTTCGATTTCCCCATTATAAGTCTATGGAGAACTAATTCATTAATATCAATTAAACTATATAACGGATCTCTTAGCAAAATACAAGCACACGATTCCCGATGAAGCCGGTCATTTTGACATATGGCTCGAGTGTGTGCGGAAAAAACTGTGGGAGGAGTAGTGCGGCAAAGTATCGCTCATTTACAATAACAATAGTCTGGTTGCCCTGTTAGGGCAACCACACTAACTAGTCAATGTTTATCCTACATGTGCAGGGACTTCTGTGCCTTGGCAGCCTCGTCCTTGGAGCTGTATCGCACCACGGCATTGCCCTGGGTCAGGTTGAGGTGGAATGTGATCAGGGGGCCGTGCTGCATGCACAGGGTCCTCAGAGTTGAACCATCAATCTGGAACGAACACACACACACACACACACACACACACACACACACACACACACACACACACACACACACACACACACACACACACACACACACACACACACACACACACACACACACACACACACACACACATGTTAATCTCACAGTTGCTCAATTTACAGACAGTGTCATTTTGACTGCATTTCTGTATGTAGATATTAAAAGAGGATGTGTTTTTTTTTAACTTTTAACTTGCTACAATGTTACTGCATGATTTCTCACCTCTACCCCAAAGGACTTTGGGGCAGAGCTACAAAAACCTTGGATTAGCAATGTGGCACATGCAAATGGAGCAGAGTTCAGTTCAGTTCAGTTCTGGATATTGGACACATAACATGACAAGTGAGGTACATTTTCACTAAGCGCCGTGCAACGTTTTACATGCTTGTCCGAGTATCCGAAAAAGGGCTAGTAGGGAGAAGCACTAAGCTCTACAACATGAGTGAAAGATTACCAACCTGAGGGGTGAGATTCCTCAATACCACACAGGTGCTGGTTCTGTTGGAGCTGTCTGTACTCCAGGTGGTGGCCTCTGTGTGCGCTGTGTGCGTGTGTGTGTGTGACAGAGAGTGAGAGTGATGAGGGGGGAAAAAAACATTCATCAATCAAGATGGGTAGATGCACGGTCTAATATGCCATTGAATGAGTTCTGAAAACACAAATAAATAAATGTCAGATGCTCAATCTACCTCTTGTTACAGTATAGGACATAAAGGACATCATTGTCACTGCTGGCCACTAATGATGTTCTGTTGCACCAGTGTTAGATTTTTTGCTAATTTTGATTTAGTCTTGAATAAAATGTAATTTAGTTTTAGTCATATTTTAGTCATCTGAAATGTTTTAGTGTTAGTCTAGTTTTTAGTCGACTAAATATCATAAGATTGTAGACTAAATCTACAGTTGATTTTGTCGACAAAAATGTATTTTGGGGGGCCTTGATGGCATCGTAAAGCCTGATGACACATTGCATGCTGAAAATAGTGACATGTTGTGAGCTTGTAGATCTGCTATTTTCAGAGCGCAACCAAACATAAAATGACCTGTCTTAGTTCTACTGGATCACTTCTCCACTAGTCCCTCACTTTTCATCTGTTGACAAAATTGTCAATATATTTAGTTTTAGTCATCTTAACATAGTTTTAATTTAGTCAATGATTTTTTTTCATCATCGCTTTAGTCGACAAAATCAACTGTCAACTGTATTGTTTACACAGTGTGCTGTTGAACTTCAGTGTGACCTAGTTTGGACGTCAATGTGTCAGACCGAAGTCACAGCTTCCACCTCAAAAACCTCAAGATGGCAGTTTGACAACAGAATGGCACATTTTGGCATGGGTGTGATCCTACACAAGAGTAGGAAGTGCGGTGACCTCAACAACCACAGCTAATCAGCATCTTCAATCACTTCTGCGCTGCTGAGGGGAAGTGTCAGTTTTTTGCTAACACTTATACGCTAACTAACAGCTCATATACAGTAAAGTGTCTACCGGTATATACCAGTATACACTGGTTTCCAAACACTGGGACCCATTGTTATGGGTCCTCTTATTTCTTTTGTTTCCTAAATGTGTTTTTTAATTACCGTTATTTCAAAACATTTTCAAAAAACATTCCCCAAAAAAGCTAAACTTTTCATGAATTAAACCAAAATTCAATGGTTTTTTTCCAGTAACTAAATAAATATAATAAAATAACATTTCGTAAATTAGAAGAAATGGAGTAGTGAAAATTGCCAATCTACAAGTTCACAATGGGTCCCGGGAGAATGTCTTCATTTCTGTTTTGGGTCACGCCACGGGCTAAAACGTTTGGGAACCACTGGTATACACTATACAGTATACTGCTCTTGCTTTTTCTACCTTGATAGAAAAAAGGGTTCCAGGAACAGAGATTCATGTTTTGTTGTTAAAGAATTGTTCTTTGTCTTAAACAAAAAAGATGATATTAGGATGTTTTCAAGCAAACTAGTTGTGGTGGTACATAACATAAGACAGATTTGATTAATAAGTGTAAACAACTTGTTCTAGTTCTGGTTCCTCGCAAGGAACTTTGCAGTTTGCAAAATAAAAAAAAAGCTTCTGGTAAGTCATAGTGTCAGAAGAATGCTTATAATTATTATTAATTATAATTATGAACTATGGCAAGACAGACGGACCCTTTTTGTGTTTGAGTGAAACTGCTGCTTTGCCACGGTACTGTAGTGTAAAGGGCTACACACACCGTCTGCGAACGCTGCGCGTCAAAACAGCCGCCTCCGTTATTTTCAATGAACCTATCGCACACCGGCGGCGTCCGACGCGCCTTCACGCCTCGCCTGACGCTCCGATACACCACTGTTCTATTTTCCAGGCGTTGCCGCGCGGCAACGCCTGTGCCGCGTCGCTGCACACCCGGTGTGTGATGGGCTTAAGATGACCTACCGGCGGTGTAGGCGCTGCTCCAGCCTTGTGCCAGGCCCAGGGAGTTGCCTCCCCACGTGGACCCCGAGGGCTTTGGGTTGCTGAGGCCTGGCGGGGGGCGGGAGGGGGCCGCGCCGCTGCGAGGCCCCTGAGGAACCTTCCACAGCTCGTGGGACAGAGACGCCTGGTTATGGGAGATGGGCCCAGAAGACCAGGTAGACTTCATGTCGGACATTTTACCTGCAACATAGAGGGAGTGTGAGATGCAAGTTACTACTGAAAGCACTTTGGAGCTGTGTTGGAGAAGTTAACTAAGTACATTTTTTACTTAAGTACTGTACCTTTTTTTTACTAAAGTACTGTACATAAGTAACATTTTTAGGTACTTTTAATTTATTAACGTTTGTCCAATTTCCAATACCGGTACTTTATACTCGTGCTGCACTACATCTCAGAGGCAAATATTGTACTTTTCCACTACAATTATTTGAAAACTTAACATACTTTATAGATTTGGATTATTATTACATTGAATTGAATTACAGTTAAACGACTTCTCATTTGCCTGGGGACCCCCTGGCTATATGCCGTCGAATAAAGCTTGTTTTGACCAGAGATGCAATCTGAGAAAGGAAACCGAGATAAAGGCATTTGAAAGGAACAACAACAGTGAGTGGATGCGCGCGGCAAACAAGATTTCTGTTTACTTCATCACCTAGGTACCCAATGCTAATGTAAGTAGCATTACGACGCAAGCTATCATGACCACTATGAAGGGATAATTTGGCTTTAGATCTATGCCAATGGTGGACAACCACGGAATTTGAAATGACTCAGATCTACGTGAAAAGCGGGGAATGTGGTTTAAGAAGATTTGTATTATTTGTGGCCGTGTTTTCTTTGATCAACTATGCCTCTGTTGGTACCTCCACTCCTGTCCCTCAGTAGGTATCGGTTGACATCGTGGATGTTGTTGTTCATGGTGGGCCCGCTGGGGACACTGCCAGGGGTCATGTTGGGATCATTCTCAGGGTCGATGTTCTGAAGGCCTTTCCATGGAACACCTGGGCAGAATTCTGGGGCGAGAAAAGGAAAAGACCAGCAGGTTATTCAATTACGAAAGAAAAAAAAGATTGACATTTAACACAATTCTTTCATTACACGTGACTAAAATGTCACTATATTGCCGGTGGCCGACGGGCACGTACAGGTCTAGTATTTTAAACTAAAGGAACACTTAATTTTTTTTGTTACATAACATAATCTCAAGCGGATTGTAATTATTTATCATATCCTGTGCATTGCTTTCTAATAAACTCCTGAACACCTGTCTGCTGTCTTGTATTCTTCTCATTACATGAAACTGAGGAACCTTTCAGGATTATGAAAAGGGTTTCATGTTTGCAAACCCTTAAGAGGTCAATTTGGAGCTCCTAAGTCACTAGAAATGAGAAAGTTTGACTTTACTTTACATTCCTTTTTTATTTTCTGTGTATGTGCTTTTCGTGTAATTGTCCTTTTGTTCATTGGATCTTCTACTTGAAAAATGATAACAACATTTTTCACCTGGGGGCCAGTTGATGTTGGTCCCATTAGAGATCTTCTCGTTAGGACTCTTGCCTTGGCCCCAGCTGTCTGGGGGCACCAGTGGGCTGCTGGGGGACTCCGAGCTAGACATCAGATTGTAGGGACTGTAAGAGTCCTCCAGCTGGGGGGGTTTTCCATTAGAGGCAGCAGATATGGCACCTGAGAGAACCGAACCAAACGGGAAGAGAAGACACTTTTTCAATACACAGCATCCATATTCTGGGCATTTAATATAGCTGATCTACAAGCTATCGGCAAAGAGATTTGGTGTAGCGGGGGAAAAAAGGAGGAGGGTCCACTGGGACATCATGATTAACTAAGGATATAGGGTTTAAGTGGTTGAAGGAGTAGTTATGACTTATTTATTTCCTATCAATTACAAACACCACTAAGCCTTGAATTCCTTTTTATTTTTGTCGTATTCCTAAACTGAAGACATCAAATTATTGGCTCAGGAATGCAAGAAAAAAAAAAGGAAAAAAAGAAAAGGAAAAAAAAAATCTCCATGAATTCAAGGCTTCATGGGGTTGTGTAATTGATCAAAAATAAGTCACGTTTTGGATGAACTACTCTCAACTATGCATCATTTCAAATACTGTGTAGTGTGTAGCAAAGGCATGTGATGGGTAGAATATCCCAAAGCTGTGCATGTCTGAAGAAATGTCGTGCTCGAAACGTCACAGTCAGTTTTTGGTGCATCCGTCACATTGGAGCCCTCGGTGTGTGCGAGCGTTTTCTTGTCATTCCGTGCATGGCTTACCATGCTTATTGAGGTTGTTGTCCATGTGTGAGGAGTTGCCAGAGAGGTTGTCCATGGAGTTGGGGTGTGTCCACTGAGACAGACGGGACTGGGGCTGCGGGGGCTCCTTCATGGACATACCTCCCACCTCCATGCAGTTTACATTCATGTTTGGATTCAGTCCAGCTGTAGGGGAGAGAGAACACAGCTGGGTGTTACAGTCTGACTGTGGATCACGACAGTCCTGACTTCATTGATAAAGAGATCTTTCCATGCGGATCACGACATTCCCGTTTTTTGTTTTCATTGTTTAATTCGCTGTTTTTGATCACTTTTAACAGTTTGACGCCCGCTAATTGTTTAATCCAGGGTTCCACTGCGCGTAATGTGTTATGTGTTTAATTCGCCATATTTTAATAATTAAAAAGAAACTCCGTCTTTGCCGCGGAGCTGGCTGGAGACATCATGTTATGATGACGAAACCGGAAATCAACACATGCTGTGGGCTGCTAGGGCTTCTGGGAAATTGAGGCTAATGCAAATGAACGGGGTACAACGCCTCATGGAGGAGGGTCTTGTGGTGCAGTCATGTGGCGCACCAAGATGGCGGGTGGTGCAATCGTTCATAACAAACGGACGAACGTTTTCTCGCCGGATTTTCACGGATCAAAAGCCCAAATACTCCAGCGTATGCTCTAAAGGTAATAAAACAATCTCGGCAGTGTGGAATATTTGATTAAAATGTGGGTTAAGCCTGATTCGCAGTAGAACTGTTAAAATATACATGGTTTCCAGCGGACACTTTTCGATCACGTGACTGGAATATATTCAGGCGGAATATTTGTGAAATGGACCTACATTAGTGCCAGCATGATTCTTCAAAGGTTAGTGAAATACTCAGCAGTGAAGGTTATTTCACGATTTCAATTCTCCGCAGTCAACGTGTTAAATGTACTCGGTACACTTTCCCCCCCAGAATAAGGATGCTGGGGTTCAAGTGGTTAATTACCGTGTTACAACGACATGTAACACGGGTCTTGTGATTATGCGGTTGACGCACTATAGAGTATACGTCATCTACCGGCATGACCAAACAGGTCTTTATGCTTTCTAACTACAGAACAGAGGTCTGATGGCAAAAAAAACCCAACTAATTTGAACGCAGGATTTATCTCCACGCCGTTTGCCCGTCCATCAACCACAGACTCACAGAGAGGATAGGTGCTGTAGCTGTTGTGGGGCGAAGATGGCGGCTCTTTGGTGTGCAGTGTGTCAGAGAGGCCCGGGGCCTGATGTGGGCCCGGGAAAGGGTCCAGGGCTGATTTACCGGGGCCGCCAGCGGGGCCACCAGGGGGGTGCAGGCCGGAGGAGGACGAGGAGGAGGACGAGGAGTGAGAGGAGGGAGGCTGCTGCTGTTGCTTCATCAGCAGCGCCTGGTACAGCTGCCGTTGGTGCTGCTGGATCTGCTGCTGCATGTTGGTGATTGTACGTGCGACCTGGAGGACGACAGGCGTCAGAGAGGACGTGGTGTCGGCAGAGGAACGTGGTGGATTCAGGGGTTTTTCGTTCATTTCTGAGCAAAACGCAGCCAAATACAAATATTCTAGCCTACTTAGGTTCATCTTACGGTGGACATGTTTGCCTGAAAAGGAATCTACGTCGAAATAAAAAAAACGTTCGCTCTAAAAGAATATATACTGTACCCATTCAAAGATTTGTGCCGCATTTTTAAGATTTTTCAAAAATAGCAGACCTACAAGTTCATAGCGCGCCACTCGGTGGCACGTTATGAGCTTGTAGATCTGCTATTTTTCAATAGCTAAAGTATATCAGAATGCTAGAAACACCAAAAGGGGTTCCCGCCCAAAATGGGTTAAGACAGCAGAGACCTCATTATAGAGTGAAATCACCAAAACACTAAATGTGAGACGGAGGATGACTGATTTAAGCAGTCACACTATGACTGGACTCAGAACTGGGTGTGGCTGCGCACCTGTTTGCATGGACTTAATCAAGGCACAAACAGGATAAATGTCCACAAACACTCAAGAGGGAGCGGAGCCTCTGACCGAGTGTCCGGACAGTGGAGAGCTATCTGCTTTCCTGTGTAGGAAGTAATATTGTGATGCTTTCAATTGTTATTCCCTCGACTTGGGAGGTATAAAGCTACAAACATAGTCCTTCCTTGCCCTGGGTGGTGGTGACCAGTTGGTCACACATTAATAGCATAGATAGCATTAGATAGAATGTTATGTAGACATAGCACTCTATAGTGTATACTCATAGTTTCATTGTACAGATATTCTACTGTTAGACGGATGTTATGTTCTTATCTTGCTTATGATCCTTGATGACTATTTCTATGTATTTGATGTACTACCATGTCGCTCTGTACTTTTGCCCAAGACAAATTTCCCCTCGTGGGACAATAAAGTATATCTCATCTCATCATCTCATCATCTCTGGATTAAGAGCATCTGCTATAATGCCTAAATTGCTAATTTTAATTTACTGTGATATGAAAGATATGATGGCGATAAACACCTATTATCACTTTATATGACAGTGAATACATTCCACTGAAGCTCCACTTACATGTACATAAGTGTGTGCAATGCAAATTCATGAAAAAGGAGAAGAGAGTTTGTCAATTCAGAACCACAAGTTCCTATATGAAGTATTTTGCACGCAAGCATATGTGCAACATCACTTTAGCAATGCATGTCACATGTGTGAGGTATGTGTTGTTTTGTTGTAAACTACGGCAGTGGTTCCCAAAGTGGGGTCCGGGGACCCCCAGGGGTCCTTCATGCAGTTCCAGGGGCTCCCCAGCTAAATGATAGTTTGGAATCAAATGCACCCTTATGGGTCTTTAACTCTGAGAGTGTACAAATGGAACCAAATGGACCATAACGTGTTCATTTGGTTCCATATGTACACTCTCAATTAAATTAACATTGATTTTACAATATAAATTGGGAGTCCCAGAGATAGAAATGCCATTAAAAGGGGGTCCGTAGACTAATGCATGTCAAACTGTCTTCGTTGAAATTAAACAGGTTGAGAATCTCTGCTAGAGCCGTAAAAATCTTCTCTTATGAGGGTCCCTGGCATAAGTGTCAAATGAGGGTCCGCAGGCTAATTAGTGTCAATTTGGGGGTCCTTGACATGAACACGTCTGGGAAACAATGATCTATGGCAGGGGTGGGCAACTGGCGGCCCGGGGGCCACATGCGGCCCGCACCTTCACTTAATTCATTAATTCATTCCCTCATGTTAATATCAGAATACATATTGATTTCAGCTGTTACAATTCCAAACCCTTTAATTACTTCATGACTAGTATTGTCTTTGAGAGAAAGTTAACATAAACTAAATGCATTTGAAATTCAATAAAAATGTTACTTTTCAGGATTCCAATTCAAAAATATTCACACCCTCACTTCTCTGGAGTGAGGGTGGAAATATATTGGCCCTCGCCATGGTCAAAGATGCTAACTCCTGATCTATGGTATCTAAAACTGTACCACAATTAAGATTGTGTGCGGCAGTAGTCGTGCATGTGTGCGTGCGTGCGCGACTGCGTGCGTGCGCGACTGCGTGCGTGCGCGACTGCGTGCGTGTGTGCTTCCTCGCTAGCGTGAGAGAATGCACTCACTTGCTGCTCTTGTTGTCTGATGGGACCGGAAACATTGCGCTGAGCCTGCATCATCTGTTGTTGGATTTGTAAACGCTGGTATGCCTGAGAAGACAAAAGATGATTCATTCTATTATTGCATCAGTACAAGTTTCGAGAAAATAAATCAAGGTTTGATCAAATATACAGTCAATATTTGTCTAAAAACACTTATGTTGCTGAACTCAGTTTTACTCTCATATCATTTATATCTAAAAACTAAATTAAGAAAAGGGTCTAATCCCACATTATGCGTCTCCGTGAAGGTTGATTTAATTTTCAGCTTGGATCAAGGGCAGGGGCCTTCAAAATTAAATCAGGAACATTATTTCTGCTCAATGCCTTTGTTGCAAGATGATGTTGTTCGAGGAAAGTCTGTTATTTTCCAAACTATGATTTAGGCTCAAAAGTAAATGTTCTGATACTGAGAGTGAGAGTGAACAGCGGGCTTCCGACGTACCATTTGCAGCTGCTGAAGTTGGTACAACAGGGTCATTTGTTGAGGGTTTATTGGTGAGGTTAAAAGTGCAGGGTTCAGACCAATGTTTTTTGCTGCAAACTGCAAGAGCTGTGCTTGAACCTAGAGGGGTGGCAAACATGAAGAGGACAGTCCATCAGTAATGCTTAATTTATACTGCTGCTTGCAGAGAAAAGCCATGGTGATTCGCCCTTTACAGTGTGTGAAATGAGAAAAGAAATTGTACAATACCTCCCCCCCATGGACAGCCACTCACACATGCATTATTTTAGGCCTTGTGACAACACAAGGTAATACATCAAATGCATAGAAATAGTAATCAAGGGCCTGGGCCGTGGCTCAGTGGTCCAGGCACCTTGGCTTGTAATCCAGTCTGGCAGTGTGCCGCGGGTTCGACTCCCGATCCCGACGGCCTTTACTGCATGTCACTCCCCCATCTCTCTTCCCATTTCCTGTCAGCCTACTGTCTGTCCCTCCATAAAACATATAAAATAAAGGCGAAAGCCACAAAAAAAAACAGAATATATAGTAATCAAGGATCATACATAAACCACTATAGGATGCCAGGTCATGGCGTCTGTCTACATATCTATATTACATTGTAGCCTTTGCATAAGCCTGCTAGGGCAAGTGCTACGGCAATTCCTACCGGCCAAGGTCGAGTCTGAAGAGGTCAGTCTTCAGATCACGGTGGAAGATTGAGAGTGAGTCTGCAGTTCTAATTGCTAAGGCATAGTCTGGATTTTCGGTGGTGAGGTGACCAACGTAGAGCGGTGGTGAGTACAAACAGAGAGAAAGGCTGGGGCGGTGGCGGTGGTTTGCTCTTCACCGCGGCTCGTGACGTCATGTTGTGGTTCGGTGGTCACCTCACCACCAAAAATCCAGACTATGAATAACACTTAAGACTAGAGAGATTCTGAAGCAAGCTTGGGTGTGCAAACTATAGTATGAGTGTGAGAGTGTGAGTGAGTGTGTGTGTGTGTGTGTGTGTGAGTGTGAGTGTGAGTGTGAGTGTGAGTGTGAGTGTGTGTGTGTGTGTGTGTGTGTGTGTGTGTGTGTGTGTGTGTGTGTGTGTGAGTGTGTGTGTGTGTGTGTGTGTCTACCTGAGGGGAGAGAAACTGAGGCACTTGAGAGCGTAGACTAGGCTGGGAGCTGAGAGGTGGCACTGATGGCTGAGGAGGCTGCTGCTGCTGCATGGCCCGGGCTTGTGCTGCCCCGCTACTGCCAAACATTCCACTCTGCATCTACACACACACACACACACACACACACACACACACACACACACAGGTTAGGCTTAGGCATTTTCTGTGAGATTAGGCCGGGTTAAGGTTAGGTGTCGTTTTTGTGAAGTTTAGGGTTTAGGCGCCACACCAAAAGAAGAGGTAGTCTCCACAGTGTGGTGGGACTGGGTGGGTCTCAGCCAATCAGCTGACCGTCCCATACCCGTCGTGCTAATGAGGATCTAATGCAACAAAGGCAACTCTCACTGCACTCGCAATGAGACGCTTTGAGTGGTTTACGATAGATGGCGCCCTTGTGCAACATGTGAGTCACCAGTTCACTGTTCTTGTAACCAGGAACAAGTAAATGATGTGGTCGGTAAAAAAAAAACAGCTCGCATCCTTTATTCCTCTCCCATTCTAGGAGTTTTTCTCATGCGATTATCTCCGCTCTGTATCATTCCTCTTCTTGGTCCACCATTATGGGATTTTCAATGGAGAATAATAAATGGCACGGCCGTTTGACTCATAAATATTCTATGACTACTTAAAAAGGTAAGGATCGCTGGCACTGGGTGAATTAAATAATCATTTACTCTTTGCAGTGAAAGAGTTAACATAAATCCTATCGTTCTGCTTTGAGGACAAGATTGGATGTAATGCGTGTGTCCGTGTTGCTGAGAGCTTGCGCTGGAAAATCACAGCCAGCTTGCGATAAAGTCATCAAAACGTGTAGTTTTACATAGGCTGGCAGTTTTTCTTACCACGGCCTGTATAAGAACTATATGATTCTCGTTAAACACCACTACATTTCCCCTTAAGACGACACATGAGTTTTCAAAGTCTCAAGCGTAAATTTACACACGTTATTATGTGAGGCATACTGCAATACATTGCATACAGCAAATAGCCAGATGATGCCCAAGGTGTGAGGTCGACACATAAGCAGAAAGAAGGTAGGATGTCCGCACACCGTTCTTAGCTCCCAGTAGTTTATTAAGGATAGATTCAACGTTTCGACCATGTCAGGTCTTCATCAGAAAACTACTAGGAGCTTAAGAACGGTGTGCGGACATCCTACCTTCTTAAATTCGGTATGTATAGTTTTTTGTTCAGCACCCGTCAAATTTTTTCGGAGATGTGTGTGCTTCCATTTTGGATCTTATGACACATAAGCAACCTACTGTCAAGTCATTGTTTTAATATTTAGTTCACACCAATATACCCACTCAATAAAAAACAAACACTCATTGTAGTTCAGATCAATGTCATTCCTGTCATTTCACAACAGTAACAGCAATACAAAAAACAATACTCAAAAACCCTCCAACAACGTATTATTGTGCTTTTTGTCCCCGTCCTAAATGGCCTTGGGGTTATTGTGAACGTCCTATTCTCCACCGAGGGATAGAGGTACTTCTATTTAGTCACTGCAATACCAGGGCCTTTGTTTGGGCTCCAAGGACACGCTGGGAGTTTTCTGGGCCAAGGTGGCCTCTTGGGACGACATTTGATAAGACTCAACTATCCAGTTTCAATTGTCACTTCAGGCAAGGTCGTCCACGCATAAAAACACTTGAGTGAGCAATAGCAGAAAAAAGGGATGTGGATGTGTGTGAGTCAGAAAGAGTGGGTGGACTCATTAAGTTGGTCTGTTGTTGCATTCACCGAATACGTGTTCGGCATTCAAATAGCCAACGCTCACTGCAGCTGTAGATTATTCAATGTCTACAGTAGATGTACATGATGCAGTGTACATAATGGTGTTCATGAGATGTTTTGTATCATTGATTATGCAATATCGTATTCAAGTTGTCAGCCGGGCCTCTGCACCAGCGCCGCCAACTATTACAGTAAATTTGTGGTATTTGAACCATTTCAGTGAATCTACGGTAATCAGTGCCATAAAGAACACTACTGTGAATTGTTGTTATAGCTTGGGAGAGTTTAGAAAATACGTAACCCAGAGGATTTGACTCTGTTGGACCTTGATGGAAACAAACCCAGACAGAAAAGTGCGTTTTCTGCAACAACAAAAAAAACAAAAAAACAAGCTGGTGGCACAAGTGAGTCACCTGTCTGTTGTTCAAGTTTTGCATGACCAGCCCCGGGTTGCCCTGTCCCATTCCCTGCCCAGGCAGGCCGTTGTTGGTTAGGGGGAGCTTCAAGCTGGGGGAAGGCAGAAATGGTGAGGGGGAGGCGTCGTCTGACATGCCCCCATCCTGGTTCAGAGAGACGGAAGGGTTTGGAGGGCGAAAGAAAAGAGAGATTGGTGGAGCGGAAAGGAGGAGAGTGGGGCGAGTAGCGAGGCAGAGGCAGAATGAGAAAGGAGGGGGAGAGAGAGAGAGAGAGAGACAGACAGACAGACAGAGAGGGAAGACAAATTGGGGACAAAATAAGTCATTTTTTATAGGGACAAGATTGCGCTATAGTACATTGGCACACACATAGAATGTGTCCTCTGCATTTACCCATCCTAACTATTAGGAGCAATGGCTGCCATTAATACGGCCCCCGGGGAGCAGTTTGGGGTTAAGTGTCACTCCCGGCCAGGAGGCGAATTATTGACCTTTTGATTCCCAGACCCAGTTAAATTTCGTCTGTGTTCCATTTGCTCGAGCAGGTTGGTTTTCAGTGACTTGCTCAAGAACACTTCAGAGACAACCAAAGGTAGAGCTGGGATTTAACCGGGAACCTTTCCGATTCCCGATTCTATGAGCCATTGCCAACCTGCCATCCATGGTGATTCCCGTTAGGTTATTGAAAGTGGACCCCCAACCCGTTTTAATGATACTATAAAATAATTACTACATAATAATTTGACAAAAATTGCAAACAAAAAAACAACTTAAGGTTGGGAATCACTGGTCATTTTAGGGCTGAGGCGCCACCTGGGCACCACGCCAAAGGAAGGTTTAGGCTCATACCTTGTCGAGGAAGGGGTTGCGGTCGGAGGCGTCTTTGGAGTGGGCAGAGGGCCGACACACCATGGGTTTGTTCAGGCCGTTGCTGTAGTCGGACATGCCCATTCCCCGCTTGTCCAGCTCGGTCTTCTTCTCCAACAGGGCGCCTGGGAGGTGAAAGGAGGGAGGAGCAGCCATTGACGCACTACAATCTACAGACACACACACATTAAACACACCTTTATCCTTTACTACTTTCAATCTGGCCCTATTTTGGGCATGTCATGGCAAAGCATTGTGAAAATAGCAGGTCTACAAGCAAACAATATGTGTCGATGCATTGTTTTGTTTGTGGGATTTTTATAAACATGGAACCAATGAAAAGTATTAACAAGAGTTTTTGGCTAAATAATAACTACATTGGATCCATTGGAACACAGGTTCTTCATTCCATATTTTCTTGAAAACTAACAGCTTTATATGTAATACATGTACAAGGTTTCTATGTGCACAGTGTGCACACACAGGGAGAAACTTACTCATGGCCTGGTCCAGATTCATGTTGTTGCTCTTCAGAGCCTCCTCAGCAGGGTCTCTCTGTGAACACATGGACAACGTGGGACTGTCAGCTGACTTCTAACACGCTTCATGTTTCGGGGAATTTGCCACTTGGCTTGTATGCCCTTACACGTTACACTTTATTTTTTTAAGCAAAAATGCATTCCGTTTCAGTTGTAAGAGTTTCGGTGTTTAGTGTGCATTTCTCCAATGTACACATAAGCGAGTGAACAACTACACACCAGACATGACGAATAAACGCTAAGAAAATGTGAAATACTGACATGCAAATATTTTTACATGAAAAAAATTGCCTCCGTGTCTGAATGACATTAAGTGGGAGAGCATCAGAGCAACTGTAATAAATCAGTTTCACTCCACACTCAGTAAGGAGAGTCTGAAGTTCTTGCATAGTATTGTATATTTGTCTGTCAAATGTTTTTGTACCCAATTTCGATGAATTGAGTACAAAAGGACCCCAATGGAAACAAACCATAGGCTTTCTTGGGTTTAAAATCCTCTTAGCTGACCTTGCTGTGCTTTCTTTTGCGCAAACTGCTAATAAAGTAATCAATGAATCAAAGTCTAACTTACTGGAAATCCCATGTCAGTGAGCTGTTTGATGAGACGATTCATGACCCAGGCCTCATCTGCCTTGTTGCTTAGTTTCCCCTGAACACACAGGTTTTCATCAAAGTTATACATTGTATTATATTTTTACAGGTGTTACATTATTATGAATTGTATTATTATTAACCCATTTAGACCTGAGGGCGATTCTACAAATGTTTCTAAAACTGTTTTCTGAAAAGCCATATGTTTCTATGTCAGTCGTTCTCAAACATTTTCATATCAAGGACCCCCAAAATTATATGTACTTGACCGCCGACCCCCATCCCATCTGAAAATATGTTGTTCCAGGAACCCCCCAGAAGCAAAGATTTGAGTTAAAAACGTTCGCTCTGAAAGAATATATATTCAAAGATTTGCACCACATTTTCACGATTTTTCAAAAATAGAAGAATGCTTAAAGTATAACATAATGCTTAAAACACCAAAAATGGTTCGTGTTCAGAATGGGTTAAAACCGAGAAAGCATCTGTGTCACAAAAGCCAGAAATATATACAGTAATTTTGGGGGCACTGAAAAAGTTTGAGAACTACTGATTTAGAAGGCATTCGTAGAATGGTCCTCAGGCCTTAATGGGTTCTTAAGAGTTCTGCAACATAAATATAGTATACCTGTAACTGTTCTCGGACCTTGCTTGGACCCTTCTTGGGTCCGTTGCTCCAGGAGTTACAGCCAGAGGAGCTGCTCTCCTGGGAGGTGGGGCTGTTCCACATGTCCCCGTCCTCAGACTCCCATTGGCCGCTTGACATGCCCATCTCCTCCCCTCCACCTCCCCAGCTATCTTGCATAAGTTTGGGGCCTGGGAGAGTGGGGGAGCAAAACCATTACAGAAGCCAACGTGACAGAATGTGCCAAATATATGATCAAAATAAGGTTAATGCTAGGAAGATGGAAGCGTCTGGTGAGTATGATGTCATTCTAAAACTGACCACTTGGTGCCACTGTTGCCATTTGTCATGCCCCATTCTCTCTATGCCTTCCTACATAACCTTTTCCAAATAACAGCACCAATAACAAAGACCCACTGATGCATGGAATTGCATTAATCTCTGCAACAACTCACAAATATGCAACACAGATGGAAACAATTCTGAAGAAACTACCTGTGTATATTGTTAAGAAACAAGTCTACTTTAAACAAAATACTGATTGGGTGTGTCTTTGTCAAGTAATGTTGATCACCTTTGATGTAATGTGTAAACATTCCCCTTAAAATGTTACTGTTGCCATCCTCCATCACTGAACCTTATAGATATATCTGTGGGAGTGTTACCTGGCTTGCAAGGTGCTGGGCCTGGGGGCCCGTTGGCTCTGCCGTAGGGTCCAGAGGGCTCGTGGCCCCCGTGGCCCCCATGTTGGCCCCCATCTCCCCATGTTCCTACGCCCCCGGTGGACTTTCCCCATGCCGACGTGCCATTGTCCACCGCAGACGATGGAGCTGCTGGCTCTCCCCAGGCAGGCTCAGGCTTGGGCTGAGCATTGGGAAGTTCTCCCCAACCTGAGTTGGGCATAATGAAGAGCGACAGCGAGAGAGAAGGAGAGACAGAGACAGTTGGAAATGTTTAGTGTTAATGTTTATAAAATAAAAGGTACAGTACACTTTAGGAAAGGAGTCATACTAGTAAGTAGCCTTGCCGAGCCATGAGGCCCATAGGGAATCTCCTGTTTCTGTAGCGTGAGGCAGCTTGATGTACAAGTACACCCCCCAAGTACTTATACCCCCAATCCAACCCTTGAGTGTCAAGCAGGGAGGCACTGGGTCCCATGTCTTTGGTATGATCCGGCCGGGGATTGAATCCCGACCTCCTAGTCTCAGGGCGGACACTAAACCACAAGGCCACTGAGCTGGTCACTAGGGGTACTCCGGTTTATCGGCCACTGATACAGATTTTCACTCCAAATGACTGAATCTGTGATTGGCCAACATAGAAAATAAAAGCCCTTTTATGATTTTTGGTTTTAATTAAAAGAGGGGTTACCAAATAATAAATGTATCACTTAGCATTTGTCTGATAAACGGAATTTACTGAATAATATTTGGAGGGCCTATTGATAATATTTTAATGAATGTTTCATAACGGGCCAATTTAATCAAGCCACAAGTCCTATGCAAAGACGGTGTCATCATAGGGGTACAATAATATGGTTAAGACTATTCTTAGAAGAGACCACCAGGTCTAATAATAAGGACTGGAGTGAACATTTTCTCATTTATTCATTTTGTGATGAGTATCGGCCACCAAAAATGCTGATGGGAGCAGCCCTGCTCGCCACACTCGCTATCCCTACACAAACTCTGGAGTTCTCAGTGCTCTGGCTGTGCCTCGAAGTTCTCACTGGGCTGTAGTGACATGTTAATAGGGGAGACAGCCTCGCAGTAGGCCAGTGAGTTGAAACACTGCCATGCCTTCTATATATAGAGGCCTTTCATAGCAGCCTTCTCTGATAGCAGCAGGCCCTTGACTGACTGGCTCAGACCGGGTCAGGCTGACCTGCCAAGCACTCGGTGCATGTGCGCGTTTGTGTGAGTGGGAGGAGAAGGTGGATGAAAGCAGTAACTCATGCCAGCCAGTGCATGCCAGTTTAACTGCTGCTGGCCTTCACCCAGACCTCCACTGCTCTCCATAGCTCACTCAAGAACTTTTTTTTTTGCTCCATCTCAGCTGAACTCGGCAACCTCTAACTCCATCTCTAATTTCTCTATTTTTCTTGGTTGACAGAAAAAGGAACTGTGGCGTGTGGCTAAAGGAGCTGGTCAAGACAACGTGCAAGACAGGTTTATAACAGCAGGGGGCACTGGTCTCATTTGCAACTAAAAGTGATGAGAGAGGAGAGCCTTTTAGGCTTTGCTTTGTCTACACTGTGGCTTGTTTAAACTGACCGCAGTGCAACTTCAGCCTTCATGATACTTATGGGGGTATCTGTTTAATGAAGGCTGGATTCATCTGTAATGGATTTATCCTTGCATGAAATGGTTTGCCTCTGGGACAATGTTTTACTGTAATGTGTGAGGGGCGCTAGCCCCTCCTATATACAGGTTTAATGTTTGTATTTAGTTCAATGTTTGTTCTAAAAACGCCATTGACAATGAAGGGAAAATGTACGTCATCTTGTCTTACATCATCATTACACCACCTAATCATAGCGACATGATTTAGACTTTAATATATTATCACTTCACACAGGGTGATTTATATAAATATAGTGTAAATTATATATATGCATTTATAGTGCAAAAACAATCTTGCGGTTCCGTCTATGCCCTTTGTTCTTTCAACTTATTGTCACAACTGGGTCATAAGCTTAACAAGCTTTGAATAAAACAGAGCAGACGCCCAAAAAGTGAATGTAAAAAAAAAATCATTCTATAGGTAGTTCGTGCAGGTTTTAAGAAATTATATAATAATAATCATTCTCTCACCTGGGCTGGCAATGGGGGGTCTGCTCTGGGGTCCACCACCCTGGTGAGGAGCGGCACTGTTGGGCGACCCGTTGTTGTTGCCGTGGTGCTGTGAGTGCGTTGGAGGTGGGCCATGGTGCGAGTGGTGGTGCTGCATGTGGTGGGGGTGATGGTGATTGTTGTTGCTTGGGCCCACGGAGTGATTGTTGTTGGCCATAATTATTCCACCATTTTTATTGGGCGGCGGGCCGCCGTTTCCTGGTGGGCCGTTGTTTCCGGGTGGGCCGTTGTTTCCGGGCGGGCCATTGTTTCCGGGCGGGCCATTGTTTCCGGGCGGGCCATTGTTTCCTGGCGGGCCGTTGTTTCCTGGGTTGCCGTTGGTGCCGTTGCGGTCCCACATGTTGACGCTATTCTTCTTGTTGGTGGCGGTCGGGGGCGGTTCTCCCCAGGTGGACGTGCCGTCGTCAATCTCCATCTTCCTGCGGATGGAGGGAGGGGAGGGTTCTTCCCAGCCTGTGGAGGACTCCATGCTCTGGTCTTGTTGTTTGCTGCCATTGCCCCAGTTGGAGCTGTTCTGCTTCACAGAACCAGGGCCGCCCCAGGAACCCATGCTGCCACCTCCTCCACTGCCCGTGCTGCTGCTGCTGCTGCTCTCCTGGGGCTTGGAGGAGTCCCAGTTTCCCTGCACTGGGCCATTGGTGCGCTGGGTCTCCCGGCTCTCCCCCCAACCATTACCATTACCGCTCACAACAGGGGCAGGCTTTCCCCAGCCATTTCCTCCGCCGTTTCCTCCTCCGTTTCCTCCTCCGTTTCCTCCTCTAGGGCTGTCCTTCCAGCCTCCGTTCCCTCCGTTCCCTCCATTCCCTCCCTCGCCTTCCCACATGCTACTGGAGGAGCCGTTCTTCTTAACTTCAGGCTCTCCCCATTCGCCTGTGCTGGAGCTGTTGGAGCCACCGCTACTATTATTGCCCCAGCCGGGGGAGTTCTTGGGCCCTTCACCCCAGCTTTGGTTTGGCTGGGTCTTGGCTGGCCTGTCGTCCCAATTGGGCGACTTGTCTTCAGATCCCCAGGATTGTTGTGGGCCTCCACTCTTGGGGCCATTGGTGGACATTGGCTCCCCCCAGCCACCGGTGGTGCCGTTGGGGGTCTTGCCGTGTGGCTGCGGGGGGTCACCCCATCCCGATCCCGTCTGGACTGATTGAGGTGGTGGAGCTCCCCAACTGGACAATGAACCACCGGAGCTGCCGTCGGTCTTGCCCCCAGACCCGGGCCTCTGGCTGGGGCCGAGGTTGGGGTTGACGGTGCCTCCGTTAGTGGCCGCAGGTCCCCCGCCGGAACCGGAGCCTCCCCAGTTGTCGGAGCTACTTTCATTCTTCCTTTCACTCTGCCTCTCACTCTGCCTCTCGCTCTGCCTCTCACTCTGCCTCTCACTCTGCCTTTCATTCTTCCTTTCACCCTTCCTTTCGCTCATCCTTTCACTCTTCTCACAGTCAGCGGTGGCCTCTTCCATCTCCCACACGGTGTGCTGGCGGACGGGCGTCTGTCCCCATCCCGAGTTGCACAGCACCCTGGGGTCCAGGTCCTGGCGGGGCAGTGGAGGAGGAACGTCCATGCTGGAGGAGCCGTTCATGCGGGACCCTCGCCCCTCGCTGCTGTCTCCGCTGCCCTCGCTGGCCGGGGCCGCGCTGTTGGCCGGCTGGCCCCAGCCACTGAGCTGCTGCTGCTGCTGCTCCTGGCCTGAACTAGCGTTGCCGGCATCGGCGTTGCCGGAGTCCCAGCCTTTAGGCCCGTCCCCACCACCAGAGGGCTTCCCGCCCCAGTCCCCCCAGCCTCCACCACCACCTCCACCTCCACCACCACCTCCACCTGCACCTCCGCTGTCTTGGCGGCCCCATGCCGAGTTGCCCCCGGACGGGGTCGAACCCCAGCCGCCGCCCGAGTCCTTCTGGGAATCGGCCACCTTGGCGTCTCCACTTCCCCACACTGAGCTGCCGGTTGTGTCCCCGTTGAGCTGGGAAGACTCGGTGGGCGACTGGCCTCCCCAGCCGGGCAGCCCGTGGATGGGGCTCATAGGCTCCTGACCTTGCTGCTGCTGCTGCTTCTTGCTGTGGTTTGGTCCGTCGGTGTTAAGGTTTGCAGGCTCCATGCTAAAAGACACGTTTGTGTTGGATGAAGGGTGCTTCTGATGGTTTCCGTCGGGGCTCATCATGCCTCCCCAGCCTCCCCTGCCTGGGTCGCCTCCTCCCATGCTCCCGTTGCCTCCTCCCATGCTCCCGTTGCCTCCTCCCATGCTCCCTCCTCCCATGATGCTCCCGTTGCCATTCAAGCCTGGTTGGAGAGCTGCGGAGTTGGACAGTCCATTAGACCCCATACCACCCCCACCACCTCCCCCTCCTCCTGACTCATGGCCGAGCACCGGCCATGCAGACGGGTTGGCGTTGGGGTTGAGGTTCAAGTTGAAGCTGGGAGAGCCCCAGCTGTTGGGACCGCCGGCTCGACCGCCGTTAATTACGTCTGGTTTGCCATCGGCACTCCAGCCTCTACTGCCACCGCCTATGGCGTTGACCATCCCCGGGCCCGTCATCATGTTGCCGTTGGCTTTGAGAGAAGTGTAGTGGGCCTGCTGGCCTGCAGCCCCCGTGGCCATACTCATACAACTACTACTACTACTATTACTACTACAACTGATGGTAGCGATAGCGACAGTGTCTGGGCTGGACTTAGCCAAGCCTGAGGGGCATTCTGGCGCTGCGGGGTGGCTTGTGTCACTGTTGTGGCTAACGGGGGGCCAAGCCGTGGTGTCCTTTCTGTCGATGATCACTTGGTCCCAGCTGCTGGTGCTGGAGTCAGTGGGCAAAGAGGCTCCCCAGTGGGGGGTCTCATACTGGGCACCGGGGCCACTCCGGAGGGACACGTCTGCAGGGGGGAGAAAGAGACGGAGACGGTGAGTGACAGTCGGTGAGAAAGCCAAATAGAAGGAAATAAGTTGGCAGGGAGTGGCAGGGAAATGAAGGGATGGATGAGCAGGAGAAAAACGACGAGGGAGAGAGAGAAGGAGATTACACTAAGGAACACCATGTAATACAGCCCCCCCGCCCCCTTTCCCCTCGGCTCCCAGGACCAATTCCATCTCCGTGGTTGGTTTACCTCTGGCTATCAGACTAACGGTAGGCAGGAAGAGATGGTCACACTCGCTCGCTTCCCGCAATCCAACACATAATCAGAATGCACAGCCGAGCATGCTGCATGTCACATCAGCTATGGCAGACCCATATATCCTTCTGCTGGCACGGCCAGCCAGACGGAAAACACGGTTAGATGAAGCTCTGCCTTTCTTCTCTGCATCCCCTCTCTCTATCTCTCTCCCTCTCCCTTGTTCCAACTGTCCTTTCTCCAATTCATTACACGCCCAAACACCATCACCCCACTTTTCTTCTCTCTGCTCTCTCTCTCTCTTTACTTCCCCATCTCCCCTTCCACATTTGCTCTTTGCCCTCCCATATCTCATCTTCCTCCCTTTTCTATTATTTCTCTCCTCACTTCCATCCTCACCCTTTAGTGTTTGGTCCCTCCTATTCCTCCCTTGCTTATCTCCCAGACTCCCTCCCTCCCTCTCTCTCCCTCCCCTCCGCCCCTTCACCTCTCCTCCTCTTCCTCTCTCCTCCAACACCCTGCCTGCACTGAGAGACCCATCCATCTCCATCGTGGCTACCTGGCTGGGGAAGTGGAACGCTGCTCATTTATTGGAATGAAACCGGGACGGCTCCTCATCCATCACTCCCTTCGCTCCAGTGGACCTGCTCCTCCTCCTCCTCCCCCCCGATGGCTACAAGAAACCACAAACCTCTCTCTCCCCGTGTGCAAGTGTGTTGTGCATCATGTATGTACAGTATGCATGCTATCCTGCGACCATTTCTGCTTTCCACCAACATTTCATTGATTGTATCTTGCATGTCTTGAATCCACTACCTACAATGTATTAACCGTTTCTCTTCTTACTGCTAACCTGACCAGCTGATTTAGTTATGACTGAATATGTTTTCGACTAAATCCTCATATTATTACAAAAGTTGTATACTTGGTAAGCATGCATTCCCTACACAACAGCCCACAATTACAAGCATCTCATTAAAGCACACAAGCAGCCTATATCAGTTGGATAACTAATAATAGACTGATTCAATGCTTTAAGGGTGTAATCAATCATCGGCAGGCAGCTAATCAATGCCTTATTAATGATAGTGGGGCAGAGCCGACAGTTTTATCGATCCAGCATGCAAACACCCTAACCACTGGGCCAGGCCCTCAACAGGCTAGAAAACCAATAAGGGCTCCTGCAATTTTGAGAATATCTCACAGGCCAAACCAGGCACATGAGCGGAGAAAGTCACCCATTAATTCTTGGAGATAAGAAAATGTAACCCCCCCCCTTTCTAGTTATTATCCAAGCCAGGGTTCAGTTCTTTTGAAAAGGAAAAATGTAATCTTGCCACAAAAGCAGAAGTTTTAATGGTAAGATATTGTTCATCCAACCTCTTCGCCAAGCCCTATACATTCTTATCCATACTTCATAATCCATTTAATACAATCCATGCCTATTAAATTCAAATGCTGCCATTTTGAAGGAAGTTAGGACTCAAAGTATCATTCCTTTCAAAGTGAACTAAAGCCACGCTACTGCCAGCTAAAAGTATTACTTACTAACGGTTAATTATTAGGCCTGGGCTGTGTGTTTTGTTAAATATTAGTCCTGTTTGGTAATTTGGCTGCCTTACCTACTATTAAACTGCTATTAGATTCCATCAGATGGTTGCAGTGATTTGCATAATTGCTACAGTAAAAGTTATCCATCAAGAGATAAAGACCCAGTGGTCAAAACAATCCCACCAGATGAGGGGGAAAGTCCATTTGTTTGAGGCACACACACACACGCGTTGACAGATGTGTGGCTTTAAGATACTGCACAACACACCACAGAGTGCCTGCACATGCAATTTTTCCCTCAGCACACTTATCTCCCCTCCCCAGGCGGTCTTATCATAAAGGGTCGTCTGTGTGTGAGTGTAGTGGCGCACACGTGTGCGTGCACACACACACACACACACACACACACACACACACACACACACACACACACACACACACACACACACACACACACACACACACACACACACACACACACACACACACACACACACACACACACACACACACACACACACACACACACACACACAAATCAGAGCCATACAGATGAAACTACTAAGAGGAGGACAGCATTATGCTTCATGTATATTATGTTGCAACTAAAGGCGGTGTCGCTCACTGAAAATAAAATCTACAAGCTCAATATTCGGCACACTATCAAGTAAAATAAATCAGGCCACAAACATTTATACTTTTTTAACACCACCGTCCACCGCCTAAACTAAGGCTCATCTTTTCAAAAGGCAGTAGAATTCAGAAATAACAAGGAGAAATAAATGTAACTTGGCCTTCCATCTTCTATAATTCAGCTGGTCGTGAGAGTATAAGGTTATTGTGTCCATGGTCAGGTGGGAGGCCATTATGTCCAAGACAAACAATAGGAATGATTAGGAAGATCTGCTCTATTGTCAAAATACCAAAATGTCCACACTAGGTTCTCGCATGCTAACAGCTAGGGGTGTAATGATCAATTGTAACAGCGATAAGATACATGGTTGACAATACGATACATGGGCGATATTGTGACTGCGACGCTCTATAGTGCAGTTTCTTTTAAGGGAAATATTTATTATTACGAATATAAATAAGTAGACAGTGATTCTCTGACAAACATGGACATGGTATTTGAACACATTTATCGATAGAGTGTAGTGATATTGAATGATAAATACAATGCAGTGAACGCACAAGTACTTATTTCCATTGCGAAATGATTCGATACCAACTAATTGCATTGCAAAACGATACGATACAAAGTCAAACGATACATACTTTGATTGTTAAAATAGATCGTTACAACCCCACTATTTAACAGCAATATTCCATTGTTATACACTATACTGATGTACTATAAGTATTGCATTGCTTAAGTTATAATGCTGCTTTGTTGTATGTGTATGTGACAATAAACACCTTGAACCAAAGCTGAAGTGTAGGGGAATATTATAAATAAATATTATTTGCCAGGGATTTAGATGTGTTAGAACAGGCACTGTCTGTGCCTACAGTCAGACACCATCAATAACTGAGGTTGCAAATGCAAAGGTGATAAAGTAGGTGACAACAAGGATCAATTCCAAAATCCACCAGACTCTCATAACTCCTACGTTTAAAGAAAAAGGCACAAAAGGCGTGACTAAACATAATAATGTGAAGGCAATCATTTGGAGAGACTTGAGTTATGAGTTGGTGTTGCAACCATGTTTGTGCCTCTTTAGCAGCTTGCATTTCACCACAGTTAGTTTGGCACAGTTTCAGGTCCATTGTTTTGGTTGACGCCTTCTAGCCACGCAGCCAAATTGTACCTCAAAGTAATACTGAGAAAGAGCAAACAGTCGGTTTATTTAGTAACCACCACTGCCTTCTGTCTGCTTCTGTGGCTGTTAGAAGTCTGTTTTCTTTTACTAGGAAAAAAAGCATGACAGCGCTGGCATTTTCAAAGACACTGATGTCGTTCTATTCTTTGCTTTTCTTCCACTCTGTCAGTGTTTTAGCCTGCAGAGCAGGCAGCGACGCCATTTTATCAGACCTGAAACGCAGCCAAGGAGCTCAGAGGTTGCAGCCTGTACAAGAATGTCTTGCTTGCTCTGTTATTTTCCTCTGCTCACTGTGTCTATACCTTCCCCGTTCTATTTGCCTCATAACACTCCTCATATACAGCTTTTATTTTTCTCTGACGTGTGTAAAAAATAGGTTGCATAAATGCTCAGGACAGGACAGCCTTTTTGAGTGGTGCAAACCACTCCTACAACCAGCTTGCAATGTCCTTGTACTTGTTTGTTTGTTTGTGTGTGTGTCTGTCTGTGTGAGCATGAGTATGTGACTTAATAATAGCAGTAGGGGGCGCCAGTGAGAGGGGTAGTGACTCTAATGAGAGAGAGTGAGAGAGAGAGAGAGAGAGAGAGAGAGAGAGGGAGAGAGGGGGGGGGGGGGAATTGCACCACTCAGTTCACACGTGTGTGATTTTTCATCAATGCAAAACAATATAGAAAGGAGAAAGAGAGAGATGAGGTACAGGAGCCCAATGGCATCTGTGTCTTTAAAAACAAAAAAGGCGAGTCAGTCACGAAGAAAGAGAGAGGGAGAGGGAGAGGGAGAGGGAGAGAGAGAGAGAGAGGGAGAGAGAGAGAGAGAGAGAGAGAGAGAGAGAGAGAGAGAGTGGAAAAATACCTAAGGAGAGTTGCACCAGTAGCATCCTGATACAGGTTAAACGTGATCAATACCCAGTTGCCGGTGTTGCGTGCCTAAAATAGACAAAAAATATCAGATCTACAAGCTCGAGAGCCAGTCGATCTGCTATTTTCGGTGCGCGCCACCGGCATGCAACTAATTATAAATTAAGCATTACCCTGATCAGCAAAAGGATGGGGAACAAATGCCTCCATCCTTTCAATCTGTCTGCTGCTGCATCACAGCACAAACACCGCAAAGAGGCTGCTGCTAGCTGGCAAGGCTACCCATGTAGCCCAACCTGTGCTTACATCTGTGCCCATGATGCACTACACAATTACACATATCTATATATATATACACTGTATGAACACATGGATATGATTCTGTGTGTGCATCAGTGCATCTCTGTGTGTGCAGAAGAGAAATACATTTACCATGTTCAAGGTCTGTCTGATTTTGAGGTGTGGTAGTGGGCAGTGGGTGTGCACGCGTTTGTGCGCGCGTGTGTGCGCACCCGTGTGTATGTATGTCGGGGGTGGGGGATGGGGGGGGGCATAAAGGGATCTGAGCATGAATAGCGGCTAAAAGGGGGACAATTACTTCCAGTCTTTGTTTGCAATCGTGCATCAATAACATGGTGCTTCGTTGTGGCTGCAACTAGGAGGGCAGTCTCTGATTGTGCTTCACGAATGAATAGAGAAGAAATAAAAACAATAGGGGCCTCTATAGCTCCATATGCTGCCTCTGCCAAGATGAAACAAGACCGCTTAATTTGTTTGTGTGTGCGCGTGTGTGCCTACGCAAATGGAGCGAAGGCAAGCGATCTGAAAACATCCCTACATACAGTAGCCACGAAATAACAGCAAATATTAAAACACTTCTTGTGCTTAAATAAAAAAATAAAAAAACATGACAATAGGGGAAACTTTGTGATGATGACATCATCAAAGCAGAACTAAGGGGGGCTGTGAAAAGGAAGATATGAGAGAGTGAGAGAGAGAGAGAGGTTTTTCTGCAATAAATGGACCCACTGTTTTAGAGTGTGAGTCATAGCTTTAAGCCGGTGACATTCTCTCGGCTCTGAACTGGACGCAGCCTGTCGCTCCTCTATTCAACTGTGTGACACTCGAGCCACACTCTGGGCATACGTAACACCCCACAACGTTTAGTAACCTCATCATCGCCCCTCCAACTCGCATTCAGGAGACTTCCGCTCCCCCACTCGGAGCAGCAACGGCACGTTGTTTATCCGGATGCTGAGACAGACAGAAAGAAAGAGTGAGAGCAAACGGTCATGGGAGGGTTTTTAGAAAACCTCATCCTTCATGTCTGTTTACCTCCGCTGAGAGAGGGAGGGGGGGGGAAGAGAGAGAGAGAGAGAGAGAGAGAGAGAGAGAGAGAGAGAGAGAGAGAGAGAGAGAGAGAGAGAGAGAGAGAGAGAGAGATAGAGAGAGAGAGACCATGGTGGCTTCTCTCTCTCTGGAGAGAAAGAGATGCACATCCTCGCACCGTGCACTGATGGGGCAACCTTTATCTGTCTCCAAAAATACATGTCTGGCATCATTACGGGCTCACTAGTGTGGTGAAGATCTATCATAACAAATAAAACATTGACCTGGGCTTGGTTTAAGCTTTCATCTCAAAAGTGTAACCGTTTTAAAAATGCTTTAAATACAGTATATTGCACAGAAAATCCCTCGAGTCGTTTTATACAAGCAGGATGCATTTCTTCAACGTCTTAGCAGAGTAGATTTCCTCCGTCGCCACCAGTTGTCTCATGCGACGCATTAACTTTTAATTACAAAATAAAGCCTTTATTTTTTTACATTAAGACTAGAGGCCAACCACTGATGCATTTGTTACACACCACCCCTTTTACCTACAAATCAAAAGAGCATAAATGAAAGGGTCCAGTGTGTGTGTGTGTGTGTGTGTGTGTGTGTGTGTGTGTGTGTGTGTGTGTGTGTGTTAACAGCACCCTGCCTGCAGCATGCCTTCTGGCTACGACGCAGCAAACAGCTGTTGGACTGCCGTTCCCACAGTCTGCTCGTCTTAAGACAGACCCCCACTCTATAGCACCTGCTCCCACCCAGGGACCCAGGCTGGATGAGGCCGACTGGCTGACTGGGAAGGCAGTCCTTCAATGGTCCCTATAGTCAGCTGTGGAGGTGGGGGGGGGGATTGGGGGGCTCTGTCTGGAGTTTGGGCGACAATATAAAGGGTTGGGGGGGACACACACACAATTGTGCATAAGTGTTGTGAATGCACTCAAGTCTGGCTGGGGGAAGATGCCTTGAATTAAGACCATGGAGTTTTTTTTTGGGGGGGGGGGGGGGGGGTGGTTGTGGTGCGTGCGTGCGTGCGTGTGTGCGTGCGTGCGTGCGTGCGTGCGTGCGTGCGTGCGTGCGTGCGTGCGTGCGTGCGCAACCCATTGTGATGTTAGATTTGTGCACAGTTTGCATAAATCTAATGTTACTCGTGTTCTGTTCCACGATAAACATCAGTAGGATTCTTTTGATCCAAATATAAGGCTGCTAAGCAACGCCAAATTATGCCAAATATTTATTTTATTCTTGGCAGCAGGAAAATAAAGCAGGGATCTGGTAAGAAAAGAGTGGATGTGGTGTGTGTGTGTGTGTGTGTGTGTGTGTGTGTGTGTGTGTGTGTGTGTGAGGGTGTGTGTGTGTGTGTGTCTGTGTGTCTGTGTGTGTGTGTGTGTGTGTGCATGATGTGCGTTGCTCCTCTACAAACTCTCAGCCAGCTGGCTTGCAGTACAGCCACTACTCTGAGGACACATCTAGGTCAGAGCACTGTGCTCAGTGTGCTGTGTGTGTGTGTACACACGTGTGCAGCCGCAATCCATGCACATGTATGTTTCTGTGCTTAGCTGAGGGGAACCACAAAGAGTGTGTCCTCACAAGCCTCGTGTAGGGCCGTCACGAAAGGGCATACATGACAAACGCCTTGCCGGTAAATATACAAAGACATTTTACGTACTTTCAAGAACATGTTAGAATTTGTGACGTGTTGTAAGCGTGTAGATCAGCTATTTCTGCTATTTTTGGAAAACGTTAGAAAATGTACATGGAAACGGTTATAACAATTGTGCAACATAATTGATTATCTCAAATAATTGCGATGAGGAGATTATGTAATCATTTTGACAGGCCTAGCCTCGTGCAACATTTATACGTGGTTGCAGGCCATGTCGTGCACCGAAAATAGCATATCTACAATTGCATTGTGTGACACACTGTGATCTTGTAGAGCTACAATTTCTGGTGTGGGAAAAACCTGCTTTCAACTAAGTAATGAATCACTCTATGTATCAACCTTACTAGAGAGGTCAAAAAGCATGTTAACGTTGCCTCCTCTCTCTCTCTCCCTGCAACCAAAACTAAATCAGAGGATTATGTCACGCACATGCCACGCATGTTGCGAGTTCACGGTTTGGTTCTGTCGAGATCTGTCAAAAAATGTTCTCTTTTCTTTCACCATACTGTCATAAAGGAAATCATATTCTCTGATAAAGAATTAAGCTGAGATTCACCCCGTTTTTGACAGCCAAGCATTGATTTAAACTAGAACGTCTTCCCCATGAATAATATATGCCATTGGTATTAGGACAAGACGGCCAGCAGTCGCCCAGGGCTATTGTCTGAGCAAACAGGGAAAGAAGAGGCGCTGAATGGGAAGCCCCAGGGACTAGGAATGGAAGGGGTGGTGTGGGTTGGTCTGCTTTGGGGCTTTTACTGCTACAGGCGATGTTGTCCTGGGAAGCCCTCGACAGAGTGGAGGGCCAAATGGACAGTGGTGAGATCCACACATACGGATACATTAGGTTAAAACCCACTGATCTAATAAACCCCCCAAAAAAACCCAAAAAACTTTTTCATGTGAAGGACCCCCAAATTGACACTCATTAGCAAGCGGACCGCCATTAGAAAAGATATGCCAGGGACCCCCATAAGTGAAGATTTGTACGGCTCTAGGAGTGATTTTCAACCATTTTCATTTCAAGGACACCCAGTTTGAACTGAATTTGTCCACCATTTCTATCTCTGGGAACCCAATGTATAACTACCATTTAGATGGGGACCCCCTGGAACTCCCTCAAGGACCCCTAAGGGTCCCCGGACCCCACTTTGGGAACTTTGGGTATTGCCCTGTAATCAATAATAACAATAACTTATTTTTAAATGATCTAATTCAGATAATCAATTTAATTAACTAAACAGCTGTTAACTTGCTATTTAACCTGGATTGTTTAGTGTTGGGTAGAGTACTTGAACTCTGTGCTCAAGTAAAAGTACAATTACTCCCATAGTTTCCACATTATTATAATTTTTTGTACCTGGGGTACCTGGTAAATAATTTACTCAAAGTACAAGTTACTTTCCTTTTGAATATTTAAATAACCTTTGTAGGCCTAACAATTAACCCACAATGTATATTATTTTTTGACTGCCACCTAGTTGTCTGGGGTCATTTCCCTGCCGACAGAAATGACGAGATTTCTAGTCATTTACATCCGTTCTCCCGGCCTCGCAGAGAGAGAGGAGAAGAAGCGGCTAGTGTTAGCATTAGCTTACGATGTTTACCTTTCGCCAGAAACGGTAATATGTCGATCCCCAGCGGGTGAAAAATCACAAATCACGTCCGAACATCAGCGCTCGTAGTTTCAGAGATCCTACTTTGACTGGAGCTCTATGGGGGCCATGTGCAAAGATCCTGGTGCTGGTGGTGACAGAGGCGTTGCATAGCAACCGGGACATGACTACAGGTTGGTTTGCAGTGTAGCCGTTTCATATTGATATAAAACGATCAAATATGGCATATCCCGTAATCGGCAGACAACGGTTTATTTTTTATGAATCCTACTTCAATGACGTTAGTACAGTACAGAGTACAGTATTGCATCCCAGGACCCCGGGAGGGTGACACGATTGCATCCTCTCTCAATTTAGTGAGTTTAAGGATGCAGGATGCAGGCTATTTGCATCACTGATTCATTATATAGTGTTTTACTAAATCCATTTAATAAAGTCTCATAACCGGATGCTAGTCATCTAGCTTCAGTCTGTTACCAATATGGCTGTGGTTTCAACCTCAGTTCTATTATTATGCTAGCCAACCAGAGTTTATTATAGATTAGAGGTTAAAACATACCACCAGCACCAGCAGTCCTGGAGGAAAATGAGAAATATAGTTTCTTATGGTTATGGGATCAGATACTTTATGAGTAATCGTGTAGGGAATTCGTTAAATGGAACTTTCGATAAGTGTGCTTCAATTAAGGGTCAAACCTTCATCACATCACATCACATCACATCACAAAAGGAAATAAATGTTTTATAGCGCATTTTGCCATATAATGCTAGACGAGACAATTGACTGCAATAATCAAACTGCAATTTATATAAAATGTTTAAAGGCTAAGCCAAAATGGTGTGAATTGCTTTTTTTCAATTCCATGGTATAATTTAACAAAAGACAAAAGTCATCACTGTGAAAATGTCACTCTGTCAATGGAATCTAACAGATTTATACCGGTATATCCAAGTTCTAGGGAAAGCTAGACTGACTCTCACTCGTCACTCACTGTAACTATTTATCCATCAAAAACCGCATACAATTATGCCAATTGTTTCAGAAATCATTGCACTGGATCTTTAAGATTCAATACTTTTGAATAACAATACATTTGGAGGCCAATATGTGAATGTGAATAAAAATGTTCCCCACATAAATGTGCAAGACGACTTTCATATACAGTAGAATGCCATCAGAAGTTCATCCTAATCCAAGAGAACAGGCTAATATGAATTGAAGTATAAGGACAATAACCAACCATGGTCAGACAGAATGTAAGCTAGACATGGATCATATGGTTCTGCAATGCACGGTGCTGAACCAAGGCTCATGCCAGCTAACTAGTTAGCCTTTGCACCACAGCTGCTACAGATTTGTTTACTGAATGACTGATGCTCTCCAAGCGAACATGTGAGTCAGTAATGAAAGGCAGCAACAGAGCAAAGGACGAACGAGACCAGATGAAAAGAGGGAGCAAGAAGGGAGAAGCGAAGAGCGATGCCAACAGATGCTCATGTTATGCTTTGCTCACATCTTCAAAGTTACTGTGTGTCTGTGTTATTGTTGTATATATGCATGGTCTTTCTTTTTGTCTTCTCAAATTAGTATGCAAACACAATGCTGATCGGACAGAATCACATGAATAAGACCCTTTGGAATGGAAAGATGTGAGGTAGAAAAGGTAGAAAAGAATGACATTTTTACATTACATTCCTGGGGAATGGAGGCATTGGAGATTGCGGATAGCTACCAGAATAAAGCTATCAAGAACAGAAACACTCCACTAGATGTACGAAAGTGGAGCTCTCGCCCATTAAGAGAACATAAATATAGTCTTAGCAACAGTATATTACTAACGGCCACGCTTTATCCATAGCAACGTGTGTGCATAGTAATAGACAGACAGACACAGACAGACAGACAGAGTCAATGAGTGCCTGCAGGCAGTCTCAGTGGGGTGCTGGTGGTGAGTTCATTAAAAAGATACCGTAGGCTGTAGAGAGCGGAAAGGTGTGTGTGTGTGTGTGTGTGTGTGTGTGTGTGTGTGTGTGTGTGTGTGTGTGTGTGCGTGCGTGTCTAAAAAGCTAAGGTATGGCGTATCAATCAATGTGTTATGAGGGATTTCCAACATTTGTCCTCATCTTAGTAGCTTCCATTTGCATGGAAGTGAAAAGAACAGAAACCCTTCAACAGGGGTTTCCCAGGCTCGGGCGTCAGCATCACCTCAGCCTGCACGGTTAAGCTTTATGAGTTGAGCTGACTGCAGGTTCGTACAGACCAGATTGAACGGTCCAATGATCAACTATGTACTGTATGTGAGGCAGGGTTATTGTAATTAAATTCCCATTGTCAATGGGAATTCAATGTTTGTGTAGGACAAAGTCTGTGCACACACACACTAATAGTTAGTTGGAGCCCCTCAAATAAATCACACTCGAAGATCACACAGTGAAGTGAGCGGTGCGTGTCATCGTGATGATGATGTCATAACATAAAGTCATGGGGGGGGGGGGGGTACACACAAACCCACACGTGTGTTTAAACAAAAAATTACGCAAAACTAACTACAAAACTAGTCAAAAAACCAAACACAAACTAGTCAATTCGTACTATGCACTCGTAAAAGTAACTATAACTAAACTGAAACATTTTAAAAGTTAAACTAACGAATATTTCTAAACTATAATGACTGTGAGTACTGACCTGAGTGGCGTTTGCCTGCAGCGGATGTGGTGGAGTTAGTGGCCGCGCTGCTGGTGGTAGATGATGATGATGATGATGGGGACGACGAGGTCAAAGAGGAGGAGGGGAGGAGGAGAGCACTGAGGGCTCCCGCGGGCAGCGGCTGGCCTCTCTTCAGTAGCTGCTTTTGCTCGTGCTGGCGGAAGCGGGGAGGCACCTCTCTGGGCGGGTAGCGGGCGCTGGCAGAGGACAGCTGGCACGGCGGCGGCTGCTGTTGCTGCTGAAGGGGCGTCGGAGGAGTCGAGGGCTGGCCGCCGGACGAGGCGCGCTTGCCATTGCCGGAGGACGAGGACGGGGACAGAGTGGGGCTGGCAGGGGGGGGGTGGTGCAGGTGGAGGTGGTACTGGTGTGGACCGGTACTGGGCTTAATAGGAGCAGGCTCTGGCACTGGACGAACACACACACACACACACACACACACACACACACACACACACACACACACACACACAGGAAGCAAGGAGTTAATACCTGTGGAACATTATTCACTCATAATGTAGTGGCAAGTAGATAGATAGATAGATAGATAGATAGATAGATAACACCTGGACAGACTTGGAGAAACTCAGATCAACATAGACAAAGTTAGATTAGTAGTAGTGCCAGTTTATTCATAATAGTGCAGCGTAAAGTACAGCATTCAGAGAAGCATAGCCTTTGGCTGCATGGAAGAAAGGCGCCCAGAGTCTCAAACTGCACTTTTATACCATTATATCAACCCTTACTGTCTGTCCTGCCCGTCCTTGTTTTTGCCACTCTTGTTCTATTCCCTCCCAATTTGCTATTTGCCGTCTTGTACATCTCCGTTCTTCTGTTGTTTTTCCCAATCTTTGGCATGTCCACTAATATTTCTTGGCCACTGTTTTATATGGTGTGTGTGTGTGTATTACAGGAAACTTCTGCTGCGTCGAAGCGACCAGCTGTAGCATCAGTGCGCCGTGCGGGCACCTCCGACATCGCTGTATTGCAGAGATTTATGGCTCTCCAGATGTCTCCAGCTGGCTCAATGTTTCCGTGTCTTCCCGTCTGTGTGTAGTCCATGTCTGCTTCCCTGCTCCCTAGCGTGCTTGTGGTTCGTGCGTGTAGCGTACATTGTTCGTGCTCATTCTCACAAGTCGCCTGCACGTGCATCCTAACGTACTCATGTTGCTGGCCGTGCGAGTTGGCCCATGAGACACCTACTCTAGGCCTTCAGTTATTATGCGACCGTTCGGCCTGCATTCAGAGATGAGCTATGCAGCTCAGATCCTTTGGATGTTGTCCAGTAGGGGCGCATATAGGCTCATATATTTCAGAGAATTATCTTTTCGCCCCTACAATAACATCTGAACTTTTCTCTTCATGCGTCATGATAATAGACTGAGCACAACAATTTACTGTACATGCACATCGATGGTGGGTACTGGGCCATAAATAATATATGAAAGGAGATGGCAGTCTCAGGCAAAGGATTTACTATTTCAGCTTCAGCTTCATCAGGTCAGTTGAGATCAGAACGTAGTCGCTAAGCTGAAATAAAGTAAATCCTTTGCCTGAAACAGGTGTGCGGGCCTTATCTCCTTATAGACAAACATGAAAAGCTTTACACAACCCCTTTCAACAAATGTCAACTATGTCGTCAACATAGTTGACGTTAATCTCAACTGAGGAGTACATTGAAAATAAGCCACTTCTGGAGACCGATGTTGACATGAAATGTGGATCCTGTGGTTGGGTAGGACCACAGCTGGTTGACAATAGGTCAATCAGCAGTGCATCTCCCATGCCCAAACAGGCTCTCCGTCTTTGCTCTGAAGTGGAAATGCTGGCGTTCGTGCAGGAGAACCAAAATTCAAATAGTAGGATATAAATTGCATCTTTTACATTTCCATTCAAGATTTTGAAGTGTACCCACTTGAATGTTTGCATGTTGTTCTATGAGATTTGGCAGTTTTCTTTATTTTATCCTCTTATCCGCTTTCCATCCTTCTGTTGAACTTAATGCTTAATGACTTAACAGTCCAGCCATACACCGTATAAAAAGGACAGCCACATGCCGTGTGGACACTCTATTCCCCTCCTACACAACACATGCCAAACAGGGATGTTTGTATATACACACACATAGCTTTCCTCTGCTGGTTTGGACCAGGCCCCTGACTGACCCTTGCCTGTATTTCAGTGACCAGCCAGCCGTTTAATGGAGCGTTAGCATCAAAGCTGTTATTATTAGCGAGACCTGGCCAACTACTAGTACTGCTGTACCCAAGCAGATTAGCTTAGCTGCTCTGTTGAGCTGGGAGGTTAAGGCTGCACTATAGGCTAAGAGCTGCCCCAGGCCAACATGCTGAATAAGGCTTACTAAGGAGATCAGGTTAGAGCGTGTGTGTGTGTGTGTGTGTGTGTGTGTGTGTGTGTGTGTGTGTGTGTGTGTGTGTGTTTCATGCGTGCATGCGTGCGTAGGTGCGTGCGTAGGTGCGTGCGTACAGGGGAGTTGTACGGTTCAGTATGGTTCTCTTTGTTCTTGTGTGTCTTGGAGGAAAGCCCTGCAGGCAGCACAGGAACAGCTGCGTCGTCCATACATTCAATAGCTGATGACCTGTGCGGGTTTCAAGTGAATTGCAGTTCACTGCTCTACAGGCAAAAACATGGGAATAATGGGATGTCTTCTCGCCAGTCCCTAGGTAGATGGGACGGTTCTAAACAACACCTGAGCCAGCGGGTTTCCTCGAGGGAGGGGGGGGGGGGGGGTGAAAGAGAGAAGAGGGGATATTCATACCGAGACCATGGAAGACAGAGAGAATATGGAGACACAGAGACTCAACAGACTGTCAGCCTCTTCCTGCATCGACCCATTGCGATTTGGAGATCATACTAAGCTCCACGTCGTGGGTTAAATAGAGAGCACAGAGGTTTTTTCACTGTGCCTGCCAACAGATTTTCCCAATCGCACTGCTAAAAACAGACACTCCAAATGAATGCTGAACAAGACCTCCCCGCCCCCTCCAGCAGTTCCTGACTGGCTGTTGGCTCGGAGCTGCAGCCTGTGTGACGCATTTGATTAAATTCAGCTCAGCACGCCTGACGCCTCCCTCAGCCAATCGGGCGGCAGGACAGCGAGTACACAGTGCCCTGCCCCCCCCACCCCCCCTCTGCTCCGCTCACTCGCTCGCTCTCTCTCATATTCCACCCATCTCTCCCCCCTTCTTTCTGTCTATCGCTGGGCTGTTCCTTTAACCCCGTAGCTCTATCCCCATTCTCGCCTTGTTTTATCTGCCTCCCGAGTGTTTCACTCAGTGTTATTCTCTTTTTCTCAGGAAAAGAAAAAAGAACCGTCCACGTCAGTCGCTGTACATGTTCCATCCCTCTCTGCTGTCAGTGTGCGATACACAGGAAGCAGATGGCTGTGCATACCATACGCACACCCGCACGACTCGCTTTGACACGAGCCTACGTCACAGAAACTCTGATTCAGGCAGCCCATTTGTGTGCGTTTGTGTAACTGTTGTGGTGGAAGTGCATCTTATACCGTACTATCTACCACTCTCTAATGTTGGGTAAGAAAGTGAGAAAAAAACATCCCCTGCACCAAAAATGACATCCGGCAATGGTCCCCGAGTAGCCTGCAGGGCACTGGTCTAGTTTCTTCAGAATAGACACACACACACACACACACACACACACACACATTGTCACAAGGATTGCTTTGTTTATCAAGCTTAGTGTACACCAAAAGCTTATTGTTCTTCCATTATGTTGGTGCGGGATAGGAAAATGCTGTCACGATGTTATAGTATGTCCATCTAAAATTGAATAAGTACTTCACTGTATATCTGTATAATATATCAGTGAAAATGTGGAACAGCAACAGATCTGTGAGTGGACAAAGAGAAAAAGGGCTGGGGGAAAAAAGTGGGGAATCCCATAAATGAGAGCTACTAGCACCAATAAAATATTAAATGACACACAAAATATTCTGGTTTCGCTCACTGCCACTGAAAAGGAAAAGGAATCTACACAGAAGATTAGTGAGGTGACAGGCGGGCGTATTGCCTCTAAACATAATGGGTTGCCTAGCAGCCTTGCAGAATAAACTGCCTTTTCCCTGCCTATTAAACTCCGAGACAGCTCACCTATTTATTCATTTTCTGAACACTAAATAGACTGTGTCAAATATTCAACATATTTTGCACGGGACCATTAGCCTTGAAAGAAGACTTTGAACATGTTTTCAATATTGGATATGCGGATATGAACTCGTGCTGCTTGGAGCATTTCTTTTTTAAAGATTCTGCTTTCAGAACTATCAAGTGGTATTAGCATCTTGAAATGTCTAAAATCTAGGAAATTCCAGAAAAAGATTGACCGGGTCCCGCATTATAGCTTTAATTTAATTCATGCTTTACTTTTCACGAGTTACAACTCACCCTTTAGAAAGAGAGAGAGCACAACATGTGTATGAAGTCTGATCTTTATCACTCATTTCACCTGTATAATCTGATGAAGGAGCGAGAGCTCTTGACCTGAGCGACACCTCAACACTTCAAAGGCAGATAACAGGTGAAGAAAATTAAGTAATTGAAGGGCTGGTGAAAGGATAGCCATATACATTAGAGTGGACAGATTAATGTGTGAAGACAACAATAGAGCTACGATCACAGATGGATTCTTCTTGTGGCAGAATAGCACTGGGAAATATTGATATTACTGTATATTTATATCCATGATATGAGACCAGATATAGTCTGGGATTTTGCATATCGTAATATTGTGATAGGGCATAAGTGTTGTATTTTCCTGGTTTCTCTTAGGTTTAATTAATGCCTCAATAAATGGTCAAAACAGCAGGAATTGGCTATTTATATACACGTTGAGTTGTAGATCGTATTTTCGCAATACGATAGTATCACAGTATTGATGGAGGTATTTAGTTTAAAATAGTGATATTTGATGCATACTGTCCAACCCTACGGCAGAATATAGAAACACAAATGTTCATTAGGCTGAGGAGGCGCCAGAGAGAGTTGGTTTTAGGAAGTGACCACAGATCCTCATTATGGCAGTGGTCTTAAAACCCCTAATTGAAGTTGAAAGGGAGAGCCAATTAAATAAGCATTTGTAACGCCAGTAACGGGTGCACTGCAAATTCCATTAAACCCTCCAACTGAGGCGCTCTCTGCAGCCATCCACCAAACTTATAATTACAGCCCTTCCTCATGCTCGATGCTTAATTACGCACAACCAGCGAGAGAGAGAGAGAGAGAGAGAGAGAGAAATAAGAACTTGGGATTTTCTAGAACAAGGGCATAGGAGAAAATGAGACAAAAGTGAAGCTATTTTAGAAAGTCTTGAAAAGAAGTGCGCAAATTGAACATTTCTAGAGTGAGGCATAATGTTGGAAGTGGGGCAGCCGGATCTATCATCTAGTAAAAAGGAACCATTGTGACTGGTTGAGCAGGCAGGGCAGGTTCACACAACTCCCATGTCCATTGTCTGCAGAGGTACTTTAATATGCAGCTATACCATTTATAGTGGGGGAGGAATGGACACAATAGCCAGTGCTTTATAGTCACTTCTAGAACCTTATGCTACCACACCAGAGTCCCTTTATTAATCCACTAAAAGCCCAGAGGAACAGCCAGGATATAAACCATGCCTTTAAAGTGGTTTTATATTGATGTACAGTCATTTTATATACACCACATATACGTTACGCCGTGTGGTCCAATACGTTTATGTTTTATGCTTGCAATAGTGAGGTTCACCGTTTTCCCTTTTCTCATGTAAACAGTGCCAAGAGGTCAGCAGTAAAATAAAAATAAAATAATAAATGTGTCCACATCGTTACGGTCCTTTCATACGGCAGTGCTGACTGTAGAAGATACACCGTCAACTCTGCTCAGTTCTGTCTTGGGATACAGTGCTTCCTGGCATGCTAAATTAAGTACCATACCACAAACTATGGAAACTATATAAAAATTGTTTTTTTTATTGTTAAAAATAATTTAACATCTCTGTCCGATGAAGTTAAGACATGGTGGTGAGATGCTCTGAATAGTAGGAAAGGGGAGACTGGTTCTGACTGAGGTGGAGTTAACAGGTTCGCTGCGGAACCCGCTAAACCCGTGGTTTTCTTCTCCATTGTCTTTCCCTGCCGACCCCACCATTTGTTTTATATGTTCAATTCGCAATTTTTTGATAACTTTGAAGAAATACCGGCTTTGTCGCCGGGGTTCGCTTTATGATGATATAACCGGAAATCGACCTATCACTGTCTTGAAAGGGCTTCTGCGAAAACCGAGTTCAATGCAAGTCAACAGGGTTACATGGTCGGATCCATCTGCCATTGCTCTGTGTTGTTGTTTAGCATAGCTCCGGTGGAATACTCGGTAGCAAACGATGGGACTATTTTCAGCAGCATTTTCATGTAATGGGAGGTACAATTAAGACGCCGTAATTCTTCAAAGGTTCGTGTAAACATCGGGCAGGGACCGTAACTTCTTATGATTTATAACGCATTAAAGGAGTTAACATGTTGATTGACACCGAGTTCATGCCCGTTTCGGTGGCGTAGCAAGGAGAGGCCCTAGCGAGTTGAGAGAGAGAGAGAGAGAGAGACGTGTGTGTGTGTGTGTGTGTGTGTGTGTGTGTGTGTGTGTGTGTGTGTGTGTGTGTTAGAGAGAGAGGGAGAGACAGGGTCAAGTGGGTGCATCTCTATAAGGTCCCATCTGTCAGTAGTAGTCCAGACGAACCGATCTCTCTCACACACACACACAATATAAAAGGCATGGTTTCTCACCCCTCACCCTTTCCAGGGTAATGTTGCTATGGAGACTGACAGTTGCCTAACGCACCTCCGTTTGCCTCCTGTGACCCCAGTTCCCCCACGTCGAGCTTCTGACGCGCGCGCGCACACACACACACACACACACACACACACACACACACACACACAGTCACACACACACACACACACACACACACACACACACACACACACACACACACACACACACACACACACACACACACACACACACACACACACACACACACACACACACACACACACACACACACACACACACACACACACACACACGCACGCTCTCTCTAATGAGTCTCCTTGTTAATCTCAGCTGTGCCTCTTTCCGTCTGTGGGGAGTGTGAAGGGGGTTGCCCCTAGAAACCCCTTTGCTTTTAGACCTAATCGTTATACTAACCTCCGCTATGGACAATAAAGGCTCCTCCAACCGGATCACTTTATGTCTCAGTCTCAGTGTGATGCCTGAGGGCGACAAGTGCCGGAGGATATGATCAAGATCATATATATACGGAAAGGGATTCTTAAAACCCAATAAGCCTGTGAACCCAAATGAGAATTACGTCACCCCGAGACAGAAGCAGCTCCTGAACCACTGTCAAACTGTTCAATGGGTTTCAACATATTTCCACAAATAAAAATAAATGTTAACATTTTTATACCCATTTTGACCTGAGATCAGATTCTAAAAATGTCTTCTACATCCTGACAGTTTCTGAAAAAGCTATGTTTCTATGTCAGTTGTTCTTTGATTTTTCAAAAATAGCAGACCTACAAGCTCATAGTGTGCCACTCGGTGGCGCGCTATGAGCTTGTAGATCTGCTATTTTTCAATAGCTAAAGCATAACATAATGCTAACACCAAAAGGGGTTCCCGATCTACTAGCTCACAAGAGAGCTTGTAGATTGTCACTTTTCAGTGGTTAAAGCGACGACAACTCTTCGTCACGCGGGGCCACAGTTGGACTGCAATTAACCAACGACAACTCTTCATCATGCGAGGCCAGAGTTGGACAGCAATTAACCAACGACAACTCTTCATCATGCGGGACCAGAGTTGCTGCAAACAATGTTGTCTCAGAAGGCAGGCAATACGGGATAAACGTATCTCAAATGAAGAGATTAAAATATCATCTCATTAAAACACTATACAAATCATATCCGATTCCTGGATAACGATGGTGTGTGGATACCATTTTCTTGTCAATGTGGCCTGAGGCCAGTGAGAAGAGCCTCTTGGTACTGACATACAAGCACGCACGCACGCACGCACACCTAAAACGTAATTCATATCTGCTGTCCTGCGTCCTATTAATTAGTAGGATATTTGACATGCTGCATTTCAATGGCAGTGGAGGTGGTATTGAATGGGTTCTCATGTCAACAGTGTGTTGAGTGATCATAAAACGCGAACACATGCAGTGAGGAGAGCATTGTTTAAATTTAAGGGACCCCCACACCCCATTTCCTTCCTTTTACTCTCTAGTCTATGCCCTCTCTCTCTCTCTCTCTCACACACTCTCTCTCTTTCTCTCAAACCACTTGACATGCGCGTAGGATGAACAGAGAGGGGGGGTCGAGGAAAAACAATTACGCACGGCAGTCATAAATCCACGGGACGTAATTCAGAGCCCATTCACTGTTAATTCATTGAGTATTTATAAAATGTGGTTAACAGCAGAGAGAAGCCGCCCCAGCTCAAAAAGTAAATTAGCCTCTAATTAGATTGCGATTCATGAGAATTCCTTAAAAAGTGTTGACGCAATTAATTGCATGTGAAATTGCTAAATTAATCCAATACAGATTTATACAGTGAACTGGTGGGTATGTGTCACGTCAAAAAACCCTCGAGGGGAGAGGGGGGGGGGGGAAACAAAAACAAAAACATGAAATGAAATGCCTACAGACTTGGTGACACTGTGTGGCAGGCGGCCATATTTGATGCAAAAAGAAACCGAGGGAAGGGAAATGCGTGGGTAAGGAGAAAACTGAAGGACTGGAGACTGACATGCATTCCATTTGTTCTTTAACCTCTCTGCGGAGAAAAGTGCGTGGGAAGCAGAAACGGAGCGGGATGGCTGATTGTCTGATTATTGGCTTGTGGGAATGTGACAGGCGTATCGTAGCTTTACGGGAGCGCTCTGCTTCCGCCTGCCGCCACCTGTTTCATGAATTGCATTTGCATCACTCCCCACTCGGGACGTGCTTTCTCATAACTTCATGGATGCTTTTATTTTTTTGTGTGGTCTGTGCGAGTGTGACACTGTTGTGTTTGTGAGTGTGATTGTCATGCACGTATAAGTGTGATAGTGTGTGTATGTGTGCGTGTGAGTGTTTTTGTCTGTGGTTGCACTGGTGTGTGTGTGTGTGTGTGTGTGTGTGTGTGTGTGTGTGTGTGTGTGTGTGTGTGTGTAAACAGCAATCATAGCTAGCATATTATTGCCACCGCTGTTTTGCAATTCCATGATGTAAGCATTTGCTTCACTCAGTGAGAATGGACTGAAAGCCTGAAGGTCCCCAAGGGGAAGGTGTGTGTGTGTGTGTGTGTGTGTGTGTGTGTGTGTGTGTGTGTGTGTGTGTGTGTGTGTGTGTGTGTGTGTTGCCCACGTGCATCCATGCGTGAATATCATTGGGCGAACTACGAATATATGCATCTTGTCCAATAAGTGTTTTTTTTCCTGAAGGAGCGTGTGCGTGTGCATGTGTGCATGTGTGCATTGTGTGCGTGCATGCATGCATGTACTGTATGCATGTAGCATGGAGATTGGTTGGTGCGTATAAGTGTGTGCGACTGCTGTGCGTGCGCACGCACGCACACACGCACAGCAGTCCAACTGGCTCTCTGTGGTGGTAGCAGTGGATGGAGAGACAGGGTGGGGAATAATCAACGTCCCCCTGCCCTCTGTGGTAATGGGGATCAGGGACGCAGAGTGGGAGGCATAGGGTGGGGGGGCGGAGGGGGCTAGGCTGTGCGCTCTGCCTCAGAGGTCCAGCTTGTGTGTGTGTGTGTGTGGGGGGAGGGAGGGGAGGGGAGGGGATGGGGGTGGTCCGTGTGGCGCACTCTCGGAACCCACCGTGTCTCTCCGGATCTCCAAGTCTAATGGGGGGCAGAGAAGTTAATTCCACGGCGACGGCGCTTTATCTCATTTTCATACATATGAACGCGCCGGGCGAAGATCGATTACCGCAAACAAATTGAAATGCTGGGGACCGAGGCGGGCCTGCAACAGGGGAGGGAAATGGTGTGGTTGATGGCCGTGTGTGTGTGTGTGTGTGTGTGTGTGTGTGTGTGTGTGTGTGTGTGTGTGTGTGCGCGCGCACGCGCCTGTGAGTGTATAAAGAAGGCGAAATGGAGAGACACCATCATCATATGAAAGAAAACACAATTCACAGCTGCATGTCGTTTTGCATGGAGAGAGTTTTTTTGTAGTGGCATGGATATATGAGAGCTCAACTGTTTCCACTTTAGACCATGTGTGAGATTTAGAGAGATGTGTGAGGTCATAGAGGCCTTGTTGCCAGGTGGAGCGAAATTCCTTCACGACGGACGACGTACGTCGCGACGTATATTTTTCCGTCGCAACGTATATTCGAGTACGTCCTGGCGTAAATATCAATTCGTCCCGGCAGAACGGACTCGTCGCGGCTATATCTACCCGTTTGGGACGTAATAGGTTGACTATTATTTTCCGTCGCGCCAGAACGGGACTCGTCGCAGCTATATCTACCCGTTGTGGCGTGAGCTGGACTCGACGCGGCAGAACGTGACTCGTCGCGACTATATCTACCCGTTTGCGACGTGCGCCTCGCCGGTCCGGTCTCCAGGCGAGCCTGCGTCCTTCATATATTTTTTTTTCTGCTCTCGTTGGACTTAACTTTAAAAGTCCAATGGAACACCTCTTTGTAACGGGCCGCTGTAGTATAGTGGTATAATCCCTCGCCTCTCTATTATTTTTTGCTGAGGACGCTGGTTCAATTCCCGCTCGCGGCAGACCACAATTATTATATTTTAGACAGACACACAGACAGACAGACAGACTGCCTGTCTGCCTGCCTAATGTATTGTAAATAATGTATTCATTCCATACGGCTATTTTTTTTTAATATAAAAACTTTTGTCTTTCGCGCGATTCGAACCAGCGTCGTCAGCACCAAAACATTGAGAGGCGAGTGATTAAACCGCTAGACTACAGCGGCCATACGTTACAAAGAAGTGTTTCATTGGACTTATAAAGACAATAGCACCCAGCTGCAGTCTCGCAAGGGGAGGGACCGGAAGTGCTTTTATTTCCGGCTTCCACGTGCACAAGCGCACATACACGCATGCGAAATATAATGCAATATGTAATAATCAGCTCATACACTATAAAGACATTATTGCATTATGAAGTTTTATTACAGTATGAGTCGCCTATGTGGAGGTTCTTAATGTAACACATTATTACATTATAGAAAAATCTATTAAGTTATGTGCTCGTCTTTTAATTACATTATGAGCTGATTATTACATTATGAGGTCAGATGTAGAGTTGCTGGCCGCCTCAGCTCCATATATGGAGATCTAGGTGATGATCCAGTCTTTTCAATGTATGGCTATCCAGGGTTTGATGAGGTCAGTGTCGGGATCTTATATCATATGGAAACGGCCATATATGGTGGTGTGACGTGTCATGAGGCGTGACCATATATGGAGGCATGACACGAGGCGTGACATGACACACTTACTGACTGACTGACGGGAAATGCAGGTTTTCATAGTAAATTAAATGCATATGGTCGTGTGTCTGTGGTCTATGGTCTGGACATGGTGTGTGTGGGACAGGGGTACGGGGTTATAGCAACTTATTACATTACTTAAATGCCTTGATATCATTATGTTATAATCGACCATATAGGCCTAGCCTATTATTGCATATCATTTTATTATTGTTAGATTTGCATTTCTTCAAATATGCACACTTATACCACCAACTAATAAGCTTTCAATTAAAATATTACCTACAACAAACTACTTCAAACTTTTCCAAACCGACCACGTAATTATGTTTAAGCACAGATGGTACTATATACACCCGGCATTTAAGCGCGCACCAGCAAGTGCGTGTCGTGCACGCGCATTATATTTCGCGTGCGTGTATGTGCGCTTGTGCACGTGGAAGCCGGAAATAAAAGCACTTCCGGTCCCTCCCCTTGCGAGACTGCAGCTGGTGCTATTGTCTTTATAAGTCCAATGAAACACTTCTTTGTAACGTATGGCCGCTGTAGTCTAGCGGTTTAATCACTCGCCTCTCAATGTTTTGGTGCTGACGACGCTGGTTCGAATCGCGCGAAAGACAAAAGTTTTTATATTAAAAAAAAATAGCCGTATGGAATGAATACATTATTTACAATACATTAGGCAGGCAGACAGGCAGTCTGTCTGTCTGTCTGTGTGTCTGTCTAAAATATAATAATTTTGTTCTGCCGCGAGCGGGAATTGAACCAGCGTCCTCAGCAAAAAAGAATAGAGAGGCGAGGGATTATACCACTATACTACAGCGGCCCGTTACAAAGAGGTGTTCCATTGGACTTTTAAAGTTAAGTCCAACGAGAGCAGAAAAAAAAATATATGAAGGACGCAGGCTCGCCTGGAGACCGGACCGGCGAGGCGCACGTCGCAAACGGGTAGATATAGTCGCGACGAGTCACGTTCTGCCGCGTCGAGTCCAGCTCACGCCACAACGGGTAGATATAGCTGCGACGAGTCCCGTTCTGGCGCGACGGAAAATAATAGTCAACCTATTACGTCCCAAACGGGTAGATATAGCCGCGACGAGTCCGTTCTGCCGGGACGAATTGATATTTACGCCAGGACGTACTCGAATATACGTTGCGACGGAAAAATATACGTCGCGACGTACGTCGTCCGTCGTGAAGGAATTTCGCTGTCTCTCCTTGTTGCACAGGGGCAAGCTGACCAACAAACAGTCAATCTCCGCTGCCCTACATGTCCATCTCTCTCATTACAACATATCATGAAATGATATCCATGGCATTAGTCCTGCACTATAATGGCACCGTCATTGACTCCAACTGTCATTGTTGCCACTCATCTCATTGCTTCATTACCTTCTTTCCTCCCCCCCCCCTCTCTTTTGTTCTAACCATGCCACCTAAAAGACTTTTCTTCCCTCACAGTTTATCATCAACATAGCATCTTCCTCCTCCTAAACCACCTACCCATTGTGCACGCATGCGCGTTGTGCGTGCACACCCACACACACGCGAAATGTGACAGACGCATAATATATGCATATGCAATTATGCATATATGCCCATGCATACAATACAATATGCATATCGTTTCCGCCAGGTTGAAACCTCACATCTCCATACTTTTTATTCTTTCATGTTATTTTCCCACTTCATCATTATCAACTACAGTGTCATGCAAAAGTAGCAAAACAAAAATCTACAAGCTCACAACATGTCACATTTTTTCTGTTTTGGACATACAAGGTTTCCACCCCGACGGCGACGACGTTCATACCATTGTATTCTTGTATGTGGCACAACGAACGAACACCACCCAGATGTGCAATTATAACAGCGCATGTTTACATGCAGCCACATTCAGGGTGTTCATTTAACACCAACAGTGTTAATTAACACAGGATGTTACCGTGCGGGACAGAGCCTCTTTGGGCCAGACGTGTTGTAGAGATGCTCAAGGATTACCTCCTGCACCCACAGCTTAAGAAACAAAACAGCTGGCTTTTCCATAAGTTGTATGTGTTAAAACAGCTTGTTCACTCGTTTCTCCACGAAAACACGTTATGATTAATCTTTTGTCGCTGCAAGTTTGCTCAACGGCTGGCGATACCGCCCGACAGCGTGTTTTGCGGGTTCCACTCCCGATCCCGACGACCTTTGCTGCGTGTCACTCCCCATTCCCTGTCAGCCTTCTCTGTATCTATCAATAAAATTATCTTAAAATGTTAGCGAATCTCATAATGCAAAGGGTTTGAAACTTGGGTATCAGCATGTTCAATCCATTTTCCCCCCAGACAGAGTGACATGTTAGGGAGCTAATTAAAATGAAGAGTGCTAAACTAACACCCACACAAAGTGACATATTTCTTCGAGAGTAACCTAAGTGGCCGACGCTGTACACAGCCTTCAAAACCAGACTAATAGGCACAGCTCACAGACAGGCCGGTGAAACGGAGATCGCCTAATTAAAAATGTCGGGTCAAAGGTGACGGAAACCCTTGGCGACCTTAGTTAAAGCCCAACAGTCGTCACACCCAGATGGTCAGGTTGGTGCTCAGGCTGGATACACACACACACACACACACACACACACACAAATGTGTGTACGGCAATGCGCATTGTGGCACACGTGCAAATAAAGAACACAGTCATAGATCTTTATGTGTACAATGTAGTAAAAAAAAACTCTACACATACATACACTCCATGGAGAAGTGCTGCGGAATAGTATTAGTCAATAGACTACAGCCTATTGAGACTGCAGAAGTCTCAATAGGCTGTAGAGTAGACTGACGCAAAGCCCCGAGTCCATCTGCTGCACCCTCGTCTCATGTAGCTTCCGCCTACCAGTACGTTTGGTGACATCTACATTCAATGTAGTGGCTAGAACTGGGTCGAAACAATAAGAAACACCTTATTCACATTTGGACGGTGTCTAGATTGGTTTAGTAGTCATAGGTTTATTGGCGTCCGGTTTCTCCACTGTCCTAGACCTAGACAGTACCTAGATTTCCCCTGACATTTCGGTATGTGGAGACTTGCGGTCGACCTGGCTACGGAGAGTAGCTGCGGCCAGGTACTAGCTTGAATGGAGGGTTAACGCCAAGACTGTCTGGCACTGGCACACATTATGGATTCCTCAACAAACCACTACATTCCTAATACTGCCTGTAATTACAGGCATCAGCAACACAGAGGTCAGCAGCACGCTCACATCAACACACACACGTACGCACACACACACACGCAATGAGGACAGACTGTTGCACCTCATCAACTTAATGTCAGCTGGAAAAAGTCTGAGAGCAAACTGGAAGAAATTCAAGCGCAATTGAATTAATAGGGGAAATGTTGTAGTACGAGTTTGTACCAGAGGTGTGTGTGCGTGTGTGTCCAAACTAATTTCACAGCAATACCACGGGCACCACCACTGCACGTAGCATCTCTTCTGAAGTCCAAGGGCGTGTGAGGACACTTTAGTTCTAGCCACACTCCACCGTGCATTTAAAGAACTGAACCCCATGACCTTCCGTATCCTGCCTGCCTCGCCTCCCGCTGTCTCCTCTCCTCTCTCTCCACCCCCAGAATCGTGCCAGTGGTGTTTCATTGCTGTAGCTGTCAGGTGCCTTCACGCTTCACTGCATGGTACTGCCAGTGTTGTCAGACAGGGCATCACTCTGTATTAGGCTACACTGGAATGGCCTCCTCTCCGTGTGTGTGTGTGTGTGTGTGTGTGTGTCTCAGTCTCAGTGTGCATCTCCATGTGTGCGCATGTGATTCTTTACGGTCATATACTGTAATGCGTGTAAAGCTGATGATAGCGGGCCTGTACAAGTGGTATAGGGTGTAGTTAATGTCATCATTATTATTGCACTCACCTTTGGTTTTGGGGTCAGCAGCCTGTGGGAAAAGGGGAGACAGAGAGAGAGAATTAGAGGGAGTTAAAAAGACAACACAGGAGGAGTTTAGAACTTTTGCACCAGTAGGCGAAATTAAAATGGTGTTAATTCACACCGGGAAATGACTCACACGATAGGGAAAACAAACAAATGTTACTGAGCAACACGATTGCAAGCATGTTCATTCCATCGCCCCCGCGTTTGCCGTTGAACGGTGGCCAGTTGGAAGAAATACAGTCGAGCTGTTCGGTCGCTTTCTGCACGCGAGGCGCTTTTTTTTTGTTGCTCGCCACAAATCTATACAAACCCTGGCCTGCGCTGTTAAATTCAATCAAGCGAGCTGTGAATTGACTTCAAGGACTACAGTCAAAAGACACAAACTCCTCAACGGTGTTTACGTGAGTATGTGATGCAGAGCGAGAGAGAACTATAGGAGGGACGTTGATTACAGTAGCTCACTTGTTCTCCATGGCCTGCCCTAATTCATATCAAACTGGGAGTGCTTGAAGTTAAACAGGGCTGTATGGATGTATGTAGCTTACCTCTAGAACGTGTGTGTGTGTGTGTGTGTGTGTGTGTGTGTGTGTGTGTGTGTGTGTGAGTGAGTGAGTGAGAGAGAGAGAGAGAGAGAGAGAAAAGAGAGTTACAGAGGGTACTTTAACACTCTAACCGCTAGCATTTATTGAAAAATGTGGATCTAATTCACGGCAAAAAAAGTTTCCAGTTGAGCTCTTATTTTGAAAAGCCACATTTCCGGTCCACCGGAAGTCAACATAACCTAGGAAGCTGAACGGAGCCTGGACAGGCCTTGTTTACAAGATGAATCCAAACCGGGGCACTGGAGGGCTCCACATCGCCGGCTCTGTGCCGTCATAGAAACGTTGTTTTGACCAAAAATGCCATCTGGGACGAGGAATAGGAGATACAGGCGATTGAAAGAAACGGATAGAATGGATTATTATGGCGAGGTCGATCTAAAATGGGCGATCTATTGTCATGACAAACAGCTAGCTACCCGATGCTAACGTAAGTAGCATTATGGCCCGATCGATCGAATGCACTATAAAAGCTCAATTGCCATTGATCTACGCCAATGGCGTTAAGCGCAGTATAAAAAAATAGGCTTCAATTGACCTAGATCTATGCCAATGGATGCTGTTAAGTCTCACCTTTTTTTGAGCAATGTCCTTCTTCGTCTTTTCTTCGTGTTTCTTCCTTCTCTTTTCTTCCATCAAATGGTTCTCTCTCTCCTGTTGCTAGCTTCTGTCAGCTGCACACAGAGAGAGAGAGAGAGAGAGAGACACTTTAGTTCAACAGGTAGTCATAGGCCCACAAAACACACACAAACACACACACACAACATACACGTGTTCACAAGTAATGACGCACACGTCTACTTGCGTGTGAACATAGGAGTGAGCTTTGTGCTTGTACACATACACAATGTACAGTAGATTCTTCACCAATCACTTTCCTTTCATCTGTTTCTGCATTGGGGCCAGAGTGCACTCAAGTGTTCAGAACAAATTCTCCATCCTCAATCTGCTTTTCATAAAGGACATGCTCCCCAGTGGGGAGATATTGAGAAGGAGAAGGAGGGAGGGAGCAAGGTACGAGTCCAAAGATGAAGCAAGGAATGCAAAGTGGCAGAAAAATAAAAACGGCGTCGAGTGGAAGTTGCTGAAAGAAGGATGGCTTAAGAGAGCAGGAAAAGGAGAAGGAAACAAGAGACTGGAAGGAAGGATGGAGAAAGGAGACTGAAAGACATGAAATGTAAAGCAAAGACCGAAAGACAGACAGACAGACAGACAGACAGACAGACAGACAGACAGACAGACAGACAGACAGACAGACAGACAGACAGACGGACAGACGGACAGATTGAAGGAGTAAGACCCAGAGGTCTGTGTGTCTCCACTGGGCAGAAGGCCAGGGCTCTGCTCTCCGAGGGCCGGGGGGAAACTAAGTGCTTCACTTCAGTATTTATTTCCTTTGGCTCAACTCTAGTGACAGCTCCTGGAAACTATTAGATGCATGAGCAGGACCACAGGGCCTAAGACACGGTGTGTGTGCGTGCGTGCGTGCGTGCAATTGATATTGGTGCATATTACTACAGTGTGTCATATCAAATCAATGAGCTCTCTCTCTCTCTCACTCTAAAACGTGCTCTTATGTGAACAGTCTCTCGTCTCCCTCATGTGTATGTGGCTATAATAACTGTTGATTCCTCTATGGAAAACATCTCGGAAAGCAAGGACAAGCACACAGCCACACACACACGCCTACCCTGCACAATAAGCCATTGTGCTCCATGGTCAGCAACTTCAAGAATTCTGCCTCACAGAATTGACAATGACAGTCAATCCACAATCACGCACACACACACACACACACACACACACACACGGCACACGCACACAATTCCTGAGACTCCGCTCAAACATATGGAGGTTTAAGTGGATAAACGGCACAAATATTTTGACTGACAGGATAGCATTGGTTATTGGAAATGAAGAAGGCATCCAGACGGACAGGCAGACAGACAGACAAAGACAGGTTGACAGCAAACAAGCAAGGACAACTCCAGCCAACCAAACACATGCACGCACTCAGGCAGGCAGGTGGCCAGCCGATGCGGTCCATAGGGCCCTGGATGTGAATCCAAACAGAATGCAATCACAACACTCCTAACAGGAGATTAATGCTGAAAGGCCTGCCTCCCGGAAAGGCTGCCAATCAAGAGGACATGGCAAACCTGGCAGAGAATAACATTGAGCGAGAGAGAGAGAGAGAGAGAGAGAGAGAGAGAGAGAGACTGGCCTTGGAAGCAGGTTTTTAATGAAAGAAAGTAGAAATGTACAACTTTCACCCTCTTGCTCGTTTCTCACACAGACACAGACACAGGCACACACACACACACACACACACACACACACACACACCTCATAATGAGAACACGGTGTGTCTGAGACATACTGCTATATCAGCAACTGGGGGAAGGCAGTCCTCTGGTAATAATAAATAAGTGTGTGTGTGTGTGTGTGTGTGTGTGTGTGTGTGTGTGTGTGTGTGTGTGTGTGTGTGTGTGTGTGTGTGTGTGTGTGTGTGGTACATGCACCTGTGCATGCGTGTCAAAATCGTAAAAACTCAGTGTTTTGAGTGGATCGGAGAGCCTCTATGTCTCTGTTGATGTAGTGAGTGTATTGTTACGTGTGTTGACATGTTTGATGTATTGCCGTGTCTGTGTTGCCTGAGGAGGACCCCCTCTAAAACCAGATGACACATCTCAAGGGGCTTATCCTTTAACCCATTCTGACCTGAGATCAGATTCTAAAAATGTCTTCTACATCCTGACAGTTTTCCATTCTGACCTGAGATCAGATTCTAAAAATGTCAGTCGCTCATCGATTTTTCAAAAATAGCAGACCTACAAGCTATGAGCTTGTAAATCTGCTATTTTTCAATAGCTAAAGCACGACATGATGCGAACACCAAAATGGGTTAAATAAGAATTTCAATATACAACGTGTCATCACGATGCCACGCGTTAGGAGCGTGTTCTGAAGAATGCAGAGAATAGAAAAGAGGGCTTAAGTGGGTAAATAAATACAAAGATAAATAATAGAAAAGACTGCCACTGTGGCCATTTATGTACTGCACACAGTCTCCGTTTTCATTTGTCCTCCATGTTGTGCCTAGTACGGTGCTCTGCTCTCAGGTATTGCAGCAAGCTGGCTGCTGCTTTCTGTCTTACGGCATGACAGCAAAACCAGGCAGGGAAAGAGAGGAGAGGAGAGGAGAGGAGGCACATGCATAACAATGGCATCCTTCCTCCCCATATGGATTTATCATCTACCTAATTTGGGCAAGCCGATACGCAAGGGAAGACATGAGGATTAGATGGATACCGGCTGGGAATCAGGAGGAGCAGTTTACTAGCTAGTTAGTGAAACATGAAGCCGGCATAACATTGTAGCGTCTAGCCATGATGGAAATGTAAGAAAGAGTGTTTCCGTTCTTTTTGGTTTCGTCGCTCCCTCTTCTCTTTCCTCGACTCTTATGCCTCATCTATGCTCCAGTGTTACAGACTGAAAATAAAAGATCTATAAGCTTACAACGGGTTGCATCTGTGATGCGTTGCGAACTTGTGTGTAGTGTAGAGGTGTGTGTGGGGGGGGGGTAGTTGCGCTGCGCACCCGACAGAGTGATATACTTCTCCAGTAAGCGGTGCAGAACCGAAAAAGTGATATACTTCGGATATATCGGATTAAATAAACACCGATGTCCGACGTGGTCTCACCAAAGAGATTATTTTAGTGATCAAAGACGTTTTTGGTCGCATCAAAGACGTTTTTCGGTCGCATTCTGACTTTTTTTTTTTTTTCACCAAATGCCAATAAAATAATCTGGGTCACGCATATTTAATAGAGTCGGTCGGCAACCGGAGACCAATGTATTATTTTGCGTGGCCTGAAGTATCAAACTGGGTTTGGGCTCGAGTCCTCCCACTCCGATTCCCTTCTCATCTTCTTCTTTCCTCTTCCTCTCTCCTGCTCGCTGAAACCATCTCCAAAGTGCCCCCCCCCCCCGGGTGCCTCATGTCCTGGGTATCAGTGACAGGACTCCCATGCCGCATGGCAGCACAATACTGCAATCAGGCAAAATGTGGCCTATTTTTAGCCACCGACCTGAAAGTACTTTAGTCCCTCACTTACACCCGTACTTACAGTACACACTGCTGGGACACCAGGGGATGCTCTGGGCGACCAGACCACGGCTAGAAGCTACACACAAGATGCAGATTCCCCTCTTAAAACTTCTTATGCCCAGGACGTGTTCCACACGTCTTCATAATTACACCCGTAGGAGGCCCAGGATGTGTGGAGACGTCTTTAGGTCCCGTTTAATGATATAAAATAAAATAAAAAAAATTGCTAGACAACGCCTTGATCGTCCGTCCCGGAGCTGTTTTGCTGCGCACGCAGCTATTCACTTTCTGGGTTTACGGGCCCACAAATCTTGCTATTATCTCTGAATCTACGGCGCTGTTCTTGTCCTAATTTCTGACTTCATCATGCATTAGCTTATATTAGCGGTTAGCGCAAGGTAGTAATGGAAGATTTCACCTCCCGGTTTTTGGGGGAGAAATGGAAGGCGGGGCTTTTCAGAGTAAAATCTGCCTGGAACTCTAGCACCTTTATTCTGAAATATTCCGGCATAGCTTGTAGGTCTGCTATTTTTTTTTTAATCGTGAAAATGCGGCACAAATCTTTGAATATATATTCTTTAAGAAGACTTTGGTTTATTTTATTTCGACATCAGGCCTAAATGGGTTAATTATTATTAAAGCCTGATTCATGCTCACTGCAGAACAGGCTTGAGGCTTCACGATGTGTTCTGAAGTTTGGGGAATGATTCAATTTCCATCCCCCCCTCAGATGACTATTATCACTTGATAACCGAAAATGTATGAGACCGTGAACCACCCTATGAGACCGTGAACCACCCTATGAGACCGTGAACCACCCTATGAGACCGTGAACCACCCTATGAGACCGTGAACCACCCTATGAGACCGCGAACCACCCTATGAGACCGTGAACCACCCTATGAGACCGTGAACCACCCTATGAGACCGTGAACCACCCTATGAGACCATGAACCACCCTATGAGACCATGAACCACCCTATGAGACCATGAACCACCCTATGAGACCATGAACCACCCTATGAGACCATGAACCACCCTATGAGACCGTGAACCACCCTATGAGACCGTGAACCACCCTATGAGACCGTGAACCACCCTACGAGACCGTGAACATGAACCACCCTATGAGACCGTGAACCACCCTATGAGACCGTGAACATGAACCACCCTATGAGACCGTGAACCACCCTATGAGACCGTGAACCACCCTATGAGACCGTGAACCACCCTATGAGACCGTGAACCACCCTATGAGACCATGAACCACCCTATGAGACCATGAACCACCCTATGAGACCGTGAACCACCCTATGAGACCGTGAACCACCCTATGAGACCGTGAACCACCCTATGAGACCGTGAACCACCCGACCGAGCCGTCACCGTCGGGCGGCCCGTCCTTGGGAGCTCGGCGGTAAAGAATAACGCAGCTGGAGCGGACGAGCTGTGGAGTACATGACTGAATAGGAGAAGATGACTCAGTCAGCGGGAGCTGGAACCACTGGGGAGATTGTGCAGAAAAATAAATGCAACATCCACAGAGGAAGAAAGAGCTCTGCAACCAGAGGGGAGAGAGGAAGGCTGAGCCATTATGGAAGGAACACGCTGTACAGGAATGGCTGGGAGGCTGGGGGAGCGTGCACTGCACACACACACACTCACACACATGCAGGTTTGATGTGCACAGGCGAGAGCGAGTCCGTCTGATGCCTGTCGTTTTTCCACCGGGGACGCGGGGTGGGGGCGGCGGGTGGGGGGGGGGGGGGGGGGGGGGAGTTGGAGCCTGGAGGCGCGAGAGAGAAGGGGGGCGGGGGGGGGATGGCATGGAGCAGAGGATGAAAGGAGAGGCAGAGCAACACCAATTAGAAACGACAGCAGCCAGAGAGGCAGACAGTGTGAGAAGAGACAGAGAGAGAGGAGGGAGAGAGAGAGAGGGAGGGAGAGAGAGAGAGAGAGAGAGAGAGAGAATTGCCCACTAGAGAACGAAAGAGTAAAAAAAGCCACAATGAAGGGAGGCCTACGGAAGCTGCCAGACTGAGGAAGAGGAGGTGGCTATATACGAAGAAGCAGTAGTATGGGGGAGGAGGAGAGCAAGGCAAGCACAGGGAATATAGAGAGAAGAGAAGAATAGCAGGAAGACAGAATGACAAGGCAACACTGGGGCTAATGCTAAGAGAAGTGTGCACAACATAATAAAGCAGGAGGGGAGAGAGAGAGAGAGAGAGAGAGAGAGAGAGAGAGAGAGAGAGAGAGTTGAAGGGAGTGAGAGAAAGAGATTTCCTGGCGCGCGTCCAAAGCAGCCATGGCCGCGAGGAAAACACACCGCTTCGGCTGTTCTGCATGACCGACGCAGACCACAGACACAACGGCAAACACGGCAGAGGAGACGACGAGAGGAGGAGAGGAACGAGGACCGGCTTCCATTTCTCTGAGGGAAGGCGATGTGACCAGGCCCCTTGCCTTGCCACACAGAGTGTGGTAAACCTACTGCCCTATATTAACCCATTCTGGGCGGGAACCTTAGAGTATATATATGAATAGAGAAGGCACCCAGAGGAAATCTTGAGGCGAAATGGACATAGTGGCCGAATGAAGGTATTGCAGCCTGGCCCCAAACACATGAACGCGCTGTCCGTTGACTAACATTGTACACGTTCACGACGGACGACGCTCGTGCGCGTTCAACGGCAGCGCGTTCATGTGTTTGGGGCCACTCACCATTGCAATCCGTCCCAGAATGCACTCTGTTCCTACCAGGAAGGAGGAGTGAATCCGCCTCATGCGCTTTTGAGCAACTTAATGCAAGTGGATGGAAGGAGAACTCGGGTGTCTTCTCTATAGATATATAACTCTATGGCGGGAACCCTTTTGGTGTTAGCATTATGCTATGCTTTAGCTATTGAAAAATAGCAGATCTACAAGCTCATAGCGCGCCACTGAGGTGGCGCGCTACGAGCTTGTAGGTCTGCTATTTTTGAAGAATTGTGAAAAGTGACATGAAAGTGTTTGAGAACGACTGACATAGAAAAACATAGCTTTTTCAAGAAAACAGTCAGGATTTAGAAGACATTTGCAGAATCGTTCCCAGGTCAAAATGGGTAAACCACCCACCGCCCACTCACCGATCCATCCAGTCCTTCCACCATGCACCCACCACCACCCATCACTCTCCATCGGCCCCTCCCTGCAGCAGTATTCAAGCACCACAGGTCTCACCTAAAGCATAATCACTGTCCTGTAATTTAGAGAGTACCACGGCAAACTAAAGATTATTTAGTCGATTATAAAACAATCAACTATTAATTAATCCATTAGTTTGTCATTATAGGCCAAGTATAAAACAATGTAACATTTTTAAATAGTGAAAATAGCTACAAGCTCATAACGTGTACTCTGCAGGCCAAAAGTGTACTGTACTCTTAGTGTACATATATGACCCCAAGTTCTAGACCTCCAGTTCTAGACCACACAGAAGGGGCGGGGGATTATTTGCACACAACAACTCTAATGGTAAATTCATTACATAGTTCAATGTTGAAAATGAGTGTTGTTATTCCCCTTTAATAGATATATAGACATTACTGAATAATTGATTTATTTTTAAATGGCTTTCCGATTATTCGATTAATCCAAAAGGTTATCAATAATCGCTAAGAAAAACATAAGTAGTAGTAGTAGTAGTAGTAGTAGTAAAGTAGTTGCAACACCAAATGAGAGTAATTCTGGGAATACCTGCCACTAAAGACTGTATGGGTGAACATACACATGGGTTTATTTGAACCACATCTGCTTGGGGGGGAAGAGAAGCCTGTACATTCCATAGCAGATAAGCGGTAATAACAAGTGCTACGTGTCTCTCTCACGTGTGTAGATAGACATACAAACAAGCTGGTTGATTTGAGAGCATTCTGTTCATGCCAATAGCCACATTCAGCAGGCGCGGATTCACAGACGACGTGGGAGCAGAAGTCACGTAATTATACTCCGTTTGTACGCCAGTGTCCCGAGCAGCACATCTATCTATAAGCTCACAATGGGGATGTGTTGTGAGTTTACTTTGTAGAATGGCTATTTTTGGCATGGGGGAAATTGTACAACTAATTATAAAATCAGGCTTTAGTAGTTTTTAGTTCACTGGCTAAACTCAGCTATGTCGGATAGGAGAACTGCTCAATGAATGGAACAAATGGTTCCTCCATCCTGCATTTCTCATATTCTTCTTGACAGAAATATGCATTGAGTGAGAGAGAGAGATGGAGAGATGGAGAGAGACAGAATGAAGAGGACGAGAGTGAAAGAGAATGAAAGTGAGAGTGAATGGAGTGTCGCTATAAATAACATCTTTTAAGTTTGCCTCTAGAAAATTAGCCCTCAGTGTACTATACTGACTGCTTCCTCTGCCAAGTCGATATGAAACTTATTTACGTGCTGGAAGCTCATTAAATAGGAACGCAACACAATGCACAAGGCCACACCATGGCCCTGAACTCTGCATGCCAATAGAGATAAAGATGTGGGTGTGTGTGTGTATGTGTGTGTATCTATCTCTAGAGTATGTGCTATTTCATTTTGTCCATCATGACTGTCTTTTGTTTGGTTGGCGTCGTGTCATTTTTAGCGAGCGACACAAGTCATACAACATAGTATAAATTGGGCTTTAAGTCGCAGTAGAGAACTGCTGTCAAAACATTATGAAGTGAATGGAGTTATAGATACAATTAGCATGCAGATAATGACACCAAACGACCATTGAACATAAATGCTGAAAGGGAAGTTGGAGACCAAAATTAAATTGGGTTTCGGGCTCATTAAGACTTAATACTGCACTTAATAGTATTTTATGAGTGGCTCTACCGGTAGCAGTTTACATAACCAGAGGTTTGACAAGGATCTAAAGAATTGATCTTTGTTCTCTTTGTTTTGTTATATGCAATTTATGCATTCCACAATTTTGTTCTCTGGTAAAGAAAATTAATGTATCAAGGCTTTTATTATTTACACTGAAAATAGACCGGCACATTGGGACACACAATTCCAATAACAAGTGTATGTACTGCATGAGTCACATTTGAACCCATGCAATCACGGTAAGTGGTCTCAGAATTAGCTTATTTTTTTTTTGTTCATTTATTTACGGATCGATGAGGAGGAGGCTGACTCCATGTAATGTAAGCAGCAGCAGTCCACACACAATGGCAGCCAATAGGCCTGAGTGGTCCAACTACACTCTCCACCAAATGCACAGCCAGCATACACTGCTGCGATACAACTGTCACAAGGCATAAAGTCCAGACGAACAAAAATGACGGAAAGGGATGGCACACACACACACACACACACACACACACACACAAAAGGTGCAATAGACACGATCGACTGGACTTCACAACCTCAAGGTTGCTTTGACATTGAAAGGCTTTACATTGTAGAGACTAGAGAGTGACCCCCCCCCCCCCTCACTCTTTTCTTTCTCTCTCTCACATACACACACACACACACACACACACAATGTCAGTCAACAATTCCCGGGTTGTCAAGAGCCCAAGCAACAACACAAGTTGATAGCAAGTGAGAGAGAGAATAAATGCTGCGTTTAGTTGAGGGAACAATAGATGCTCTGATGTAATAAAGACAGAAAGGAGTGCAAGAAGACAGTCAAGAGAGAACAAACAAACAAAACAAAGCAGCAACATGCACGCCCTGAGAGATATGGAGTGTGAGAGAGCGATAGAGAGAGATAAGGAGCGATTGGCCGCTTTCCTGTGCAGCTGTAGATAGAGGAGGGTGGGTAAAAGATGGCTCCTTAAAAAAACTGAAGACAAAGAAGAAAGATGCAGTGAAACAGACTATTTGGTTTAAAGCTGTCTCCTGGTATTCGAGTAACATAAGAAGTTTTTTTGTTAGCATATGAGTGAGCACAAGAGAGAGGCGTCTTTGCATGCTGTTGTTCTGAATTATTTACTCTCAGACAGAAGCCAAATGAGCATTTTGCTCAGGACCAAAAATGCTTTTAAGTCACACAACTCATTACACTCTCACTACATGAGACACACTTACATTTAGATATAACATTAGCTAACAGAATGCTGTTAGCATAATTTGTGCTAACGTCCTTGACATTACATTTGTGTAAATCTCTTGGCATACCGAGGGTGACACACTAGGCTGCATAATGCATAAAGATAATTTCTGTGCTTGTGCTTTCTGACGAAACCTTTCCGAAGATCGTGAAAACAGAGTAAAAACCGAAGCACTTGAACTCTGTTGATTGTGGCCGACTTGAACAGATATTAATTGGATAACAGAGCCCAGAAAACAAACAACAGACATTGGCGTACTACTTGCTAGCGGCCTCGATATGGGGCCAGAGAGGGCATGCTAATACTATTTACATAGCCTTAACCAAGGAGCTAAAGGACCCATGTCCCATCATAATCAGTGAGACTATCTAATGTCGGTATGGAATTAGGGAAAGGACAATGCGTGTGTGTGTGTGTGTGTGTGTGTGTGTGTGTGTGTGTGTGTGTGTGTGTGTGTGTGTGTGTGTGTGTGTGTGTGTGTGTGTGTCCGACAGTACCCGTCAGCTCCCATGCCATGCCTTTCCTCTCCCTTTCACATGCATCTCCTCAATTAGCCAACATGGAAGGGGGAGTTACTGAGACTGAGCGCAGTGGACATTCCCCTGGAGCTCTGCCAAACACACACACACACACACACAGACACACACACACACACACACACACACACACACACACACACACACACCTTCGGTTTGCTCACATCCCAGCCTGCCTGGTTCACCCCTGCTGGGCCTCCTAGCCCCTCCCCCTCATCCACCCCTCCTCTTGGCACAGAGGCCAGGAGAGGCCAGGAGTAAGGGAGCAGTGGTTCAGCTCCACAGCCACCACACACACTCTTCTGTTACAGAACTCTTACATCAGGATTCAGAAAGGCCCTGACCCAGTGACAAACTTCAGACACAGACACACAGACACACAGACACACACACATGAGTGTCACACTCCCATTGAGCACTTGGGACTCAGGAGGGTTAATGATATATTGATTCTGTTTGTTTTCAGGGCGATGTCTAGTCCATCCAGCCACCGAAGCGGCTGGCGAGTGGTGCGATGGGCTGCATTGCTACCTGCCGTTACCAGCGGTAACAGAGTAAAAATAACACATGGCTCTCATTACACACACACACGCACCTATATAACAACACAATACTTCAAGTGGAGTATATAGCCAGCCAGAGGACGGAGTTATACTATTACTCCCACTGCTTGCCAGTACATAACTGTTAGCCCTCACCAGACATAACAGCTGTCCGCATGTCTTTAGTACTCCCCCACTTGAATATCCCTCCACATATAGATGAAGGGGGATAATGGGTTTTGACAGAAAGCCCCCCATCGAATCCAGTTGATTCCCCCCTGCTGGAGCAGTACACTGTAGGGGGGTTAACCACTTAAGCCTTACATACTTTGTCATAGGACAACGAGGGCTTTAAGCATCGATGTGATGTGTTGTGAGATTGTAGTTCTACTTTGCCTTTTTGATTTATTGACATGCCCACACAACACTTTCAAAAGAAAAGTTGACGTCCACAGACGTTTTGGGCACTACATAGCGGGATTTCCCAGGAAGTCTGATGGCTCACAACCTGTTTTAACATACCGGTATGTGTACATTTGAAATGATTTGATCGTTTTCCCCAAATAGGGATGCCAGGGTTAATGTGGGATAGTCAAGGATGTTTTCTAGCACTAGGGGAGTGCTTTTAGGGGAGTTTTTGCAGGATCAATATCACATCACAATTGTCTTTACTGTGTAAATTGGGGCCCAAGAGAAAACAAATTGAATCAAATGGGGCTCAATGTATGCCTGATATGCATGGCCTCGTGCATTTATAAAAGGTTGAGAGTCACTGCTCTAATGCCTTCATTAAACCCGTTTGTTTTGGTCATGTAGCAGCTCGCTGCATAGTTACAGCTGATGCCCTCACTGGGAATTCCTTGTTTTGAGGTGGTTCGTCGTGAAGCCATGCGATGTCTTTACAAATAATACTTAATGTCAGTCTCACACAGAAAGTAGTCAATCAATTGGCTATTTTCGGCACGCGATACCAGCCTATGACAATAATTGTTTTGGAAAATGCAAACCAGAAAGTCTATACCAGTTTCATATTACCGGTGTTGAATTATTTTTAAAGGGACCAACTCTTGTCTCATCCATGTTGTCACCCATTGGTGCTACACTGCCGGTGCAAAAAATAAATAAATCACACCCAGGTGAAGTGAGCGGTGCCTATGATGATGATGATGTTGTATAGACCCACATGATCTCACATGACGGTAACCACAGTAACCATGCTGCTGCCGACTAATACACACAAAGTCACATGCTGGAACGGTTGGCACCGCTCAAAAATGGGAGGGATTGTTGCATGCGCCTGTGAGTAAAAAGGATAGATCTAGAAGCTAACGTGTAGTATCGCAACTCACGGTAGGCTTGTAGATCTCTTCTTTTTTGCGGGCAGCACCGTTGTACTACAGGGTAAAAATAGAATCACACCCGTGTGAAATGAGGGGCGCTCTTATCATCATACATCATCATCACACATCATCTCATTCCGGCCAATCACAATTTGCGTCCTCACCTTCGTCATCAATGTTTGTGTTACACAAACACTCAAAATTGTCCATTCATTGTCAATAGCATTTAATGTTTGTGTTGGGACAAAAATTGGGTTACATACACTAAAAGCTGGACATAGGAGGTGCTATCGCCAATCAAAAATAAGGTATAGAAGAACTCCAACAGATAGAATGTGCACTGCAGCATAAATCACATTGTCTGTAAAGGCAGATTGTGGGGACATTTTAATCGTTCATGATACATATAACGTCTTCATGTCGCACATCCCAAATCTGGACTAGCAGTTGTTTTTGCGAACGCAGTGAGCCACTTACTATGACAGCAAGGGCTGAATGTCTGTGTGTGTGTGTGTGTGTGTGTGTGTCACGCTGTTACACCACCGGCCCGCCACCAGAGGGCGCAGCTGTAGCACACACACACACACACACACACACACACACACACACACACACACACACAGGGCGCAGCTGTAGCACACACACACACACACACACACAACCACACACACACGAGCTGCGTTCGCTTCACGCGTTTGCGCGTCTTACTTGTCTAAAAAGTCAGTCAAAAGGTCAATGACTGAAGCGGGATGGATGACTCAAGGAGTTACATTGAAAATCCAAGAAAGGTTTTGGCTATTTCTTCAGCAGTTCAGCACAATGAGCAAAATATGATACACTACACGGCAACAATATCGAAAGTAACCAAACAGAATCTCAGATATTGTTTTGAAGGAAGCTGCCTGCCACAGACCGTTATTGAGAAGGAACATGGCCTGGAAGTCAGGAGTCGGGTTTGACGCTCAAGTTCGAGCCAAGCAAATGACAGCAACCTGAGAATCGGAATAGTGCTCATGTTTTGGGCATTGTGAAGTCGGACAAGTGGAGGCAGCCTTGGCTTTGCTTTCAAACAAACGATCCCGAGCCATTTACTGATAAGCAACAGCAGATAGGGTTACTGGCCGGCTTCGTCTCTCTCGTGGCTTCGTTGCAGGACACTCTAATCAAAACAAATGATGTGGTCGACTACGCCAGCGGCCTCCTTTCTAAAAAACGTTGTTTTGGCACCAAACAGGATGGATCACAGCACAGGTCCATTTAGCTGGTGCACAGTGTCAACGTGGCCAAATATATTACCATGGTTTAATGAGTCTGGTCCCAAAGAGAGGCTACATGTCTTTGTATCTGTGCCTTCATGTAAACGTGTACATAGAGATGAAGCTAGTTGACAAAACACATCATTTAGCATTTATTAGTCTGAAGCTTTCCCCCACTCTTTAAGACATCACATAATAAGACCCATCAATGTATTCTTTTGCAATGTCCACGATGGCATGTAGGCCATTACATTTATTCGCTTTACATCACTTTCTTTATTCATTGACAACACCAATGCAACACGGTTTTTCCTGACATTAAAGCTACAGTACTGTTATATTTCCATCAATTCCATGATAACAGTTGAACATCACAGCAATCCTTGAGCTAAACTTTTCATTTTTTACACTGAAAAACGAAATAAAAACAACTTCCACATCTCCATTGTAATGTCAGGCCTAACCTTCATGTCAGCGCCCAACCCAAATGACCTAATGTCCAACCACACACACACACACACACACACACACACACACACACACACACACACACACACACACACACACACACACACACACACACACACACACACACACACACACACACACACACACACACACACACACACACACACACACACACACACACACACACACAGCGAGAGAGAGAGAGAGAACACCCAGTACTGATGCCCCATTGTCCCCAATCTGTCCAGCTACTGTGGTGAAGTCAGTGGGACAGTGCCTGATGCAGTGTCTCTGGGAAGGAAAAGTCCAACCTTTTATGACACACAAGCTACTAACAAAGATACAGCTAAAGACACACAATTACAGATAAAGCTTTCCTCTCACCCCGTTCACATTATATATAAGTACATATGCATACAAACAAACAGAGGGCTGCAGGCCGACATGCTCTGCTGCACCCCCCAGATGGATGCATATATGCACTAGGCAGGACCTCTGACCCGTGGCAAGAACAGGGCAACTCTGTGTGGGTATATGTGCTCATGTCAGCTCGGCGTCAGAGGCCAGGCAGGAGGAGGCGTGCCCTGACCTGATTAACAACTGCAGCGCATTAACCAACTGCCAGCCAGGGCCTTGAGCTTGACATTAATGGTCACACACTCCCACAGCAGGGCTGTTAAAAGAAGCGCTCTCATCCACTGTGGATTCACCAGCCACCCACTCTCACAACATAGGCGCACATATAATAAACATGCATGCATAGCATACTGATGCATAGTCACACGCACAGAGTACACACACAAATTCTCCAATGCCCAGCCTGTGTGTGCGTGCATGTGTGTGTGTGTGTGTGTGTGTGTGTGTGTGTGTGTGTGTTGCACGGTGCATTTTTCATTTCATCACCGCACTGGTGTGTGACGATGGAGATAAGACTACGGTGACAGAGATGTCAGAGAGGGGAAGGAAAAACGGGGGAATAAATTGAACGAGGAAATTATGTACTTCAATTAAGACACGCAGAGGAGATATTAAAAGCTATACTCCACTGGCTATAGGGATAGGATGCAGGGAAGGGAGAAGCAATGGAAGACGACAGTTCAATCAGAATCGCTGGCTTCCTAGCTGAGCAGGGACACACACACAGAAACACACACACACACACACACAGCGTAGATGCCTAATAATGGATTTGATAGTAGTGTAGTGGTATGCTCTCATTGCTCAGTCTGTACTGGGTTCTGTGGTGAACAACAACAGTCTGCCACACTAAAGACGTTGAAATAATACAGCAATGAAGCCAACCATAACTAACTACTGTGGACCAAACAGGCTCAGTAGATATTGATGTGGGATCTGATCGCTGTCACTTTAAAGGTGTGGGCACTGGGCAGCCTTCAGTTGGCTTGAAGCGAAACATTTTTAGCAAAACTAAACAGCACGCCTAATGGCGGAACGGACCCACAATACCACTGTGCTGACTGAAGCAGGCACAATCAATGTTACTACAGTGTAATAGCAAGGCTAACTCCGTTGCCAGAATGAAAACAAAAAAAACAAAACTCAAAAACTAAATTCTGCTCTTGTCTCAGTAGTAGCCTATGCTCACATTACACACACACACATACACACACACACACACATCACACCTTGGATCTAATCCAGTCCAACTAAGCCAATCATATAAGAAGCTATAACTAATTCTCGCCTGTCTGATTCATTGACTGTTCAAATGGGAGGCTCAGGCCAGGGGAAATGGTATCAGAACAGAATTTGATTGAAAAACACAAATTGAAGTGCTGAATATTTCAAAGCCATTACTAAACTTTTCTCTGCAAATACATAAAGATGATATATATATATATGATTTTCCCCTGCACATAATGTGGAAACGAGGTCATGCCAAGATTATGACATTTTATTAAGTGGTAACAGTGCTGATATAAACCATATTAATTGTGCAGCATAGTTACAGCACAGTAAATGACCCACTGAATCCGTTACCCTTCATTCTACACATTATATGCAAGTCTAGTACCGTCTCCCCCCGGCAGTCAGCAAGCAATGACAGACACTCCTCTAAATAAGAAAAATGCCAACGTTATTTATTCAAACTCACCTGGCGTAACCACAGCTTTGGCAGCTTTCAGTGAAGAGTTGGTGCATGGCAGAAAAATATGCAGAAAAGCATTCTGGATTGCGTCTTTTCTTTAAAGTACCCGTAAAGAAATGGATCAGAATTTCAGTCGCAGTTAGAAGAGCCAGACAGACTTGGCTTTTCTTTTTTCCGTGCGGAGGCAGATCAGCCGATTGCTGCTGTGGAGCAGCTTGGTGATAAAAATACCGAGGTAAACAATGGCCAGTCAGCCAGATATATACACACAGCAAGTCTTTTTTTATGTATAGCTATAGAGTAAAATGCAGTAAAAATAACACTCGTTTGAAAACAGTTCGTTAAACGTCACGATATAATAGGGAGGAAAAAAGAAGCACTGCTAACCAACAAAAAATGCACAGGAATAAAATGTACTCTAAAAAGCAGCTAAAATTGTGTTAGTTTGCAGGTTGGCATCAGTCATTGACTGTTTTGCAAACGTAATTAATTAGGCAGTTTTTACAATTAAAAAAAAAAAAACGATTAGTTCAGTTCGCATAGAAACACCCCGATGTCGCTACACTGTAGCAGCCCAGCCAGCTAGCCAACTTGTTTTTAAAGTGCAAAAGAAATGTTTTTGTATGTTGTTGGGTCGCTGATCGCCGGCGCCGGGCAGCAGCTGGCAGCTAAGCGACAACTTCGATGATCCGACGACGAGCTGGCGGCTACCGCGAAGAATGCAACGTGAAAAACGAATCCGGCAAAATACATTCTCGATGGATCCAAATAGAGGAGTGGAGGACAGTCATAATACGCGTTCAGTCAGTGAGCTCTCGTTTTGACAGTGATCTTGCAGCCATTTTGTTCAAACTAACATCACTGAGCTCTCTCGCTCTCTCTCTCTCTCTCTCCCAGATAGAGGTGGTCTGGTATGCCTGATCTAGGCATGGTCGTATGACGGTGTCTCGCGCGGCGAGCCTAACCCGATCTATACGCCCACAACGGGGGCCGGGAGCGACGCGTTGTGGGCTTGTAGATCGGGCTATATGTTCGCCGCGGGGCACCGTCGTACGGAGAAGTATAAACCGGGCTGAAGGGCCCCCCTCATCCCATCGCCCAACCAACCAACAAAAACATCCTTAGCTCCGCCCCCCGACCGCCTCCTCCGCCTCCTACCCTTGACAACCAAGGCAGGCAGAGGCAGGCAGTCAGTCACATCTAGCCCAGGAAAAATGATGGACAGGCAGATCATATTTCTAAAGTAATTGCTGAGGCAGGGAGCTAATAGTGCTTGCTGATATGAGCAGCTTTGTGATGTTTATAAGACTAATTTGTTAGGCCACGAAGGCAGTCTCTCCATCACACTGACCCCCCCTCCCCCCCACCATATCCGTTTGTTTGTGACAGTACAATTTATGAACGTCTCAATTAAATGCTTAATGTGCATGAATTAACACCACCGCCCACATATTAATAAAGTAGTAGTATACACAGTCATGAATGAAAGTTGTTTGAATAAAACAGCAGTTTTATCACTTGCATCATGGAAAATTTTGATCTACTCAAACTAAAATGATTATTCTTTAAAGTGGGGGGTCGCCAAGTTCTGGTATACCTAAGATATATAACCTTCCTAAAAACAAATGTCTTGATCACATGCTGTCCAGAGACATGGGGGTGAGAGTTCCTGCATGGGTACGTATTCATGATGGATGAGGTGGCCTCAGTGGCCCCCTGAACCGCATCTACAGCCGTCTCAGAGAAATAAACTGTGGCCCCTGTCCATTCTCTGCACTCCTTTCTCATGGAAATGACCAGCGCACACGGACACACACATCCACATTCTGTGGTGGGAACAGGTCAAGGCTGTGGCCCACAAAGGGGGATGGCTGACCAGTAAGAATACTTTGAGCAGAGCTGTGGGCTACCATACATCACAGGCAGAGACTGTTAATGAGAAAGCCAGGGGCCGCGGCCAAAAGTTTTTTTTCTTCTTCTTCCTATTCAAGGCGAGGTGCCCAGAGCTATTAAAATGGCAAAGCTCCGACTGAATGGAGAAAGCAGATGTTCCGCATTCGGGGGTTAAGAGAGGTGAGAGCGTATGCATGCATGGGGGAATGCCTTCAGAAGTGCGGGAAATGTTGTTCAGACTGAAGAGGATCCACATGCCAACATCAAAGTCTCCAGGATGATAATGCACGTTGAAAATTATAGTTTGATTGTTGCTCAAAGTATTTTTTCTCACAGTATTTTGCACTGTAGTTGAATCTACATTAGCGCCAAAGCGCTTAACAAAATGTGCAATCCCATTCATGACATGACGCACCAACTGGGGAGGAAACAAAGCACCAACCTGCTCATCGATTCAGAGACTTGAGCAAGACACTGAACTTTAGTGTCTTGCTCAAGGACACCTCGCCACTAACCCATGCATTGAGCCCGGGATCGAACCAAGAACCTTCTGATTCCCAAGAGACTGCTCTACCACCTGAGCCACTGCCACCCCATGTTAGTTATAGCATGTTAAATGTTAACGTAAAAAAGTACCCAACAAGCTACTGTAGGTAGACACTATATAGATTCTCTCATGTATAGAGAACATATGGTATAGAGTCAAGGATGTTACAAATTATACGGGTATATGTCTCAGGAGGTAGAGCAGGTTGTCCAATGATCCGTGGGTTGGCGGTTTGAATCCCAGCTCCTCCTATCAAAGTGTCATTGGGTAAAACTGAACCCCACATTGCCTCCAATGCAATATGGGTACCCATCGGCAAAACAAAGGAAAAACAGCGCCCTCTCCCTTTGAATTTGTTCGTTACGTTAGTCAACAGTCTGTCTCGGGAGACTACCTACCAATGAGTTGGTTGGTTGCCACCATAGGTGTGTGAATGTGGAAAATGAGGATGCTGTTCGCCGCTTCAACTCCCAATGTATGAATGAATGGACCATTGTAAATGGCTTAGAAAAGTGCTATAAAATGTAATACATTATTATTAAAAGGGATACTGCTAAGACATGATCTTGTGTGTGCATACATAATATGTCTGTCTGTGTGTCTGTGTGTCTGTCCGTACATTCTCAGGTCACCAAGCTTTTCGGCGGAGAAACTCTCCAACTCATCCCAGCTATGGGGGTAGCCATATGACGTAAGAACCCAGCTATGGGGGTAGCCATATGACGTAAGAACTCAGCAATGGGGGTAGCCATATGACGTAAGAACTTAGAGCAAAATGGCCACCGTGTGAATATCATCAATTTCTTTCTTTCCTTCCTTCCTTCCTTCCCTGTTTTTTGAGGGGTTCCTACAGGTTTAACGTTTGTGTTTAGTTAAACAAACATGACATTAAATGCCATTAACAATAAAGAGAGTTTAATGTTTGTTTTGTCTGTGTTTGTTTTACCTCACCATTACATCACCTAATCATAGCAACATGAGTTTGACTTTATTATATTAGCGCCCCTCACTTCACACGGGTGTGATTTCTTCTTCTTCATTGCCCATCTTTTTCCATTCCTCTCCTGTGTTTTCTCGTCTTCGTACACTCATCTGCCTTTTCTTTTAATTCCAGTTCAATAATGAGCAGCGTTCCGCATACAGTTTTAATTTCAAGCCTGTCGCTTGAGTCTGCCAAACACACACACACACACACACACACACACACACACACACACACACACACACACTTGTAGTCTACAACACACACCCTCCATACACACAGGCTAGGAGAACTCACTTAGATAGATGCCCGCAAACACACCGTCTCAGACACGCATGTTATGCGATGTGGCTACATGTATATTTAATACATGTGCAGTGTGGCTACATTTTATATCTAAACATGGCTCCCTTGGGAGAAACGTAAGTATCTCTGTCCAGGAGCATTAATAATATATAACACAGTCATAATCTGAAAACAAATCTCTTCGTTGTTGCTGCAAAAATCTGAAATGTATGTACGTATGTATGCATCAGTCAATTAACACACCTTGCCGCGGTGCACCCGGGGGCACGGTGGCACAGTCGGTAGTGCTGTCGCCTCACAGCTAGAAGGTCCTGGGTTCGATTCCCGCTGGGGATACCGTGGGCGCTGGGGGCATGCTCCCTCCTCAGCGTCATCAGTGCCCATACCCAAGGCGCGGTTGGCGTGTGTGGAGTTTGCAGGTTCTCCCCGTGTCGCCTAGGGTAGGTACCCTCACAAAAAACATGCAGTAATCCTGGTCTCTAAACTACTGTACCTCCCCCAGGCCAGCCTGATAGTGGGGAAAGGAACTGGTCGGAATAACGTGTTCCTTCCACGCGCTACGCCCGGCCCGGGGAAATTCCCCCCTGTCAGGTGAAAAGAAGCAGCTTGGACTCCACATCCATAGAAGGAAGCATGAGGTCAGTCCGCTGCCCCCCCAGGTTGGCAGAGGAAGTGTAGCACCCAGGACTGGGTGGAAAAGAATGGGTTGCAAAATTGTGGGATAAAAGAAAAAACACCTACTGTACCTCTTTCTGTACAATGATAAAAACTGAATACTCAAAGCAACAGTATTTGACTTTGGTTTGCTTATATACCGTATCTCATCACAATATCTCAGCTAAACCCTACCGTATATAGTTGGCCGAAACCACAATAGTGAAAATAGACAACAAAGCCTCCCTCCTCACCTCGCTGTGTGTCTCAGAGGAAGACCTCTCTAGGCTGATGCTTTGCTGTCTGGTGCGGCATGATAGATGAAGGAGGGTCAGTGCTATGGTATTGATTATGAATTCACAATCACAACCAGTGCAGTCTGTACTTTATGCAGCAGAGTAATCAAAATGCAGACACGCAGGCTACCATCGGTGCTGCAACCGTTTTGCTCAAAGTGGCACTTCCAAAGCTTTGACTTGGCATAATGCACAAGGACTGCTAATAATGAATAATGATTAGTCTGATATTGGGAGTGGGGGGTGGTGTGGGGTGTGGGAAAACAAATACACAAACGAACTGTTCATAATAAGAGGAGACCTGCGTGGCAATTTTCGTAATCACGCTATATTTCAAGGAAAAATGTATAGTGTTTGTGGGGGGATGGGTGGGGGGGGGTGGTGACATTACTCAACTGTATGAGTGTAGCGTTTTGATCTGGTCTTGCTTGAATAACAACGTGATTGCAGTGCTTATCTAAACACTAGCATGCAGTGGTAAAATGTGAGAGAGTTGTATGACAGGCCCGTGAGCATCGTAATGAGAGCCGTGTGTGTGTGTGAGAGAGATAGAGAGAGAGAGAGAGAGAGAGAGAGAGTCAAGGTAGTATAAACCAGCATATCAGCCCATACGAGGGGGAGGACTGCTTTTCATTAGCTCTCATTAAGATTAAAGACTGAATCACCCTGAACAGAGGATGCCAATAAAGCCTTGAGATAGAGAGATAAGACACGTATGTATGCTTGTATGCACATAACGCACGCTGGGTATTTTGCTTCCTACTGTATAGTGTTGCACATCTATGGTACACTTGACATTATAGGGGTAGCACAACAATGCAAAGAAACAGCATATAGAGGATGGTAAGAATGCAGAGCTCGGGTGGAGTGGAGTCTGGAGTGGGGGCTATGAAGTCACGGTCATGGTCTGTGTGTGTGTGTGTGTGTGTGTGTGTGTGTGTGTGTGTGTGTGTGTGTGTGTGTGTGTGTGTGTGTGTGTGTGTGTGTGTGTGTGTGTGTGCCGTGCGTACATGCATGCTGTATGGCAGAAGGAGTGAGGCAGGGCAGAGCGGAGCGTTGCAGTGGAGTAGGACAGCGTTTCTGAGCTGTGGTAATTTCCCCTGAGACGGCTGAGCAGGTAAAGGCCAGCAAGGGAGAGAGGGGATGGGGGGATGGTGGGGGGGGCAGAGGAGTGGCGGGGAGGGGAGGGGGGGAGAGAGTATGCCAGGGAATAATGAGTAATGATACAAGCAGTGGTAGTAGTGGAACTGAGGCAGAGCACATTCGCCCAATCAATGCAGACACTGCGTTAAAAGCATCCAGAGGTTGCATATACTGTAGCAGGTGTCATTGTCAACACATTACCGCTAACAATTCTATTTCCATTCCAAATGCCCGTCCGATTAATGATGAGCTCTGTGTGTGTCATTGTTTCTGTAATGTATTCATCTATTAATTACAAGCGCAGCTTTTTCCTGATGACCTTGCTTTATTTTGTTGTGGGCTGTGGACCTTAATATTAGCATACATTAAGCCCTAGCTTACGCCTCACCCTCAATCGCTAATACGCCGAATTATCGCCTGAAAAAAACTGCAACAAGCACAATGATCGTTTGCATATCCGTATTTATGTGTGTCTATCTTTCTGTGTGTGTGTGTGTGTGTGTGTGTGTGTGTGTGTGTGTGTGTGTGTGCGCGACTGTGCGTGCGTGCGTGCGTGCGAGAGTGATCCTTGCATTATCGGCCCTCCCTCTTTGCAAACTCATTACCAGGGTATAAGACCTGCGTGGATTTTATGGTGTTTTGGGAACTGACTGGTTAATCAGATTTATTGCACACTTAAGCTTAATTGATTGCCTTTATGGATTCAAATGAATAATTACGTGCTAACAAGACTAGTTTCTGTTTCATCAACCTGAAATGATGATAATGACCCACAGAGAGGGACGACAGAGGGACTGTCAATCAAAGCATGCCAACATCACAGTATTCTCTTTTGTGCCACAATTTACCTAATCGCCTTAGACCAAGGGCATACAAATACAAATGCCCTTTTACAAATTCCCCACTTACCTACTAATTCCACTTACCTACTAATTCCCAAGTCATTGGCTAAGACACATGTCATTTTAACCACTTTCAACCTGACGTCCCCATTTTAGGCATAAAACACGTTTTAAGCAAAAACTGGATACTTGAATAGTGTGAATGTTCAGGGCTTGGAGGACTGTGTCTGTGAAATGTCTATTAGAAATGCGGTAGAATAAGATACTACATATAGTGGCAGTAGTAGTGAAAAGAGAGACAGTGTATTAATACCAAGACAGTCCAAACAGAGACAACATATCCTGACCTTCAGATGATCTTCACCACATCGATACTATCATCAACACAGAGGAACGCTCGCAGATGAAGCCAGCCACAGACACACATGCACGCGCGCGCGCACACACACACACACACACACACACACGCACACACACACGCACACGCACACGCACGCACGCACGCACGCACGCACGCACGCACGCACAGCCAGCTTCTTCAACAGGAGCTCTGGCTGTATTGATCGGTCTCTATCGACTGATGCACAGAGTCGCGACAAGTACACACTTGCTTGTTGACTTTATTTTTTCACTGGCTGCCTGATACTGTGTGTGTATATATGCTACCTCCAGGGAGGGAGAAGGGGCAGGAGGATTTAGGGCAGGGAATATCCCTATGGAAGGAGAATCAGACACAGCTGAATGGATGTGTTGGCTCCTGAACGGAATTTATAACGTCAAGCTCAGGATCAAAAGATACAAGAACAACTTTAGTGCTAAAGGGAAACGCCGCAGATTTTGATCTTAAACCCCATGGTTCTGATATGAGGAGATCATATACAGCGTGTGGGGAAAAATACCCTATGTCTCTGGAAGTGTACGTGATGTCAAAGTTCAAACATATTGTTTCCCTTTAAATTTAACTCTGCACTGCAGTGTGAATGGAGCCGATCCTCAGTATTAAAGGATATGAATGGTGTACGTTTACCTTTTGTCCCGTATCAACATAGCCTTCCAAGACCAAAAGATGCATGCATTTTGTCAGAACAACTATAGCTCCTAGAACTCGATTGTCGAGTTATATGAGAAAAATCTAATCACGTGGATCTCGATCTCATGGCACCAATGCGGTAGATGTGGCTAGCCCATCAATGACATCTCATCAATCACCTATGTTCTATGTTATGACATATGATCTACAGTATGACTCAAAATGTTGTTCAAACTGTATTAAATATTATGTGAAAATATTAAAAATATTTAGGGCAATATTATTCTAAATACCATAACATCCTTCCACATTGCTACAATATAAGGTGCTGTAGGCAGAATAAAAAAGTTATTATAGTATAAACATTGTTAGATTAGCCTTCAAAATTATATATCAACCATGTGTGGCAAGAAAATGTTTATCATGGAGTCAGTCAGTTCTTCGTGCTGGTAGCCACACGGTAACTCTGTCATTTCTCGACCGTTTCGGACATGGTAACTGTCATTTCTCGAAGATTCTTTCCAAAGAATAATCAAAATACAGTACAGAGCACAGTACACTACAATACATTAGAGGTATAGTACAGTAACTATAACAATAAATGTTGCACCGCTCAGTTCACACAGTTCATGATTTTCTTTCTCTTATCTTGTACTTTGATCTGTTCTTGTGTTCTTTTGTTATAATCACTTGTAACTGCCATGGCAACTGCATTTCCCTCATGGTATAAACTATAAAGGAAGGTCTATCTATCACTCTACTGTGTGATTTAATGTAAATAATGACTGGCCCCGTATTTGCATTTATGTTTGATATTAGAGAAAAGGGCACGATAAAAGGCCATACTAAACCACACAAATAGCCCAACAACAAAAGAGGCTGCATGGGCACCAAATGTTATTTTTCTTTCATTTCCACATACCAACATTATGTATGACACTCACTGTATATATTCACAAATATCCATAATCGACTCCCCATGAAACATTTCCATAAAATATACACCAATGCGTACAGCAAAACAAGCAAATCAATAGCTACATGTCTGAGACCAGCCAGAAGGCATCTAACTCATTCTCTGTTCCATGTAAATGATGGTGGCCTATCCACAGGCTACGGATGATATTTAGGAGTCCATTAACACAGGCGGAGATGGGTTAATTCACTGTTTGTAGCCAGAGATCCAGGGAGGGTTCAGGGCATATAGAGAGGGAAAAAAACAGAGACAGGGAGAGGTGGAGGGAGAGAGAAAGAGAGAGGTGGAGCGGCATGGATACAGAAAGATGCAGAGACAGAAAGATAGCTAAAAAAAAACAAGAACAGAGGAGGGGAGGGGGAACGATAAAATAAGAGTGAGAGGACAAGGGAGACGACAGAACACCAGATATGATTGAACCAGAGAGAGAGGGAGGAAGAATGCAAATAAAAGAGGAAAGGAAGAAGGTGGCGGTAATAATACACAGGAAAATCCTCAGTGCTCATATAGTCCTGAGACCCGTGTAAGGGTTCATTTTATTATACGCTATACGATATTCCTGTGTATAGTGGTGGAGGTGGTGGTGGTCTGGGGTGGGGGTAGGGGGTTGCTTGGTTGTTGTGAGCATTGCTGCTGCCTGCTATCATCCGCCTCAGCCCGGGCGTCACTTTGATTAATGCTGCTTTCCTTCCACTGACCTCCAAGGTCATGTGGAATAGTGGGAACTCAGCTTCTCCCATTCGCCGCTGCTCCAGAGGGGGGTAACGGCCGTATAATGCACTCCCCTGGAGGAAAAGCATCTCTCTCTCTCTCTCTCTCTCTCTCTCTCTCTGTCTGTCTTTCTCTCTCACTGTCTGCCTTTGTCTGTGTCTTATTCATATTTAAACTCTCTCACGATTCTTGTAACTCATACTGTATATGTCTGCCAGTGTTGAAGGTTCCTCCACTTTCATCTGTATATGCTTTTTTGGTTTTTTTTACACACACACACACACACACACACACACACACACACACACACACACACACACACACACACACACACACACACACACACACACACACACACACACACACACACACACACACACGCCACACTAGCATCCAAATCACACGCACAATATTATTTAAACACATCCCACACAAAGTCTCCAGACATGTTATATATTAATATTGTGCACATAATATATTATGTATACATGAATGTACACAAATAAACATAAATAAATGTTTACATAATGTATAAATACTTAATACACGTCCTGCGTATTGCTCGTCTTCCAGACAAATTATAGCTCCCCTTAAGTTGTACTTCTGTTCGGCTTAGACACTATTTCATACTTTACATTTTCAAGGAAACCATTGCTACAAAGTAGAATCCTCAGTGTTAAAGGAGCATTCAGTGATTTGGGTGATTTAGAAAACCACCCAGTCCGCCCCGGGAACAAAATGTGCACATGCACACGATCTACAGTAGGGGGAAATGCAACAGGCCAACAGCATGTGCACCAAGGCCCGCCCCCACTCGATCATGATTGGAGGAAGTCCCCTCTCATCCTGATTGGATGAAGGCTTTGCCACCCGCCACCAAAACTGAAACTAGGGTTATTTATACCCCAGGGGCTCACTGGGGACAGGGAGGAACTCCATATATGGTCAGCACACTCTATTGTAGGGAGGATTATCCAAAAAAAAAGTGATATTTGAATGAAGTGAAATCACTGAATATACCTTTAATTCAACCCTTTGCAACTCTGAGTGCATGTATGCAAGTGTAGCCAAATGGACCTGTAAAAATGTACCACTTCAGATAACGACTCAGCTGTAATCAGCTGTCAGTCTGCTGATTGCTTTCAATCAGCAATGCTTTTCTATACACCAATCACACCTTATTCCATCAACAAGGTGTTACGATATCAGGAAGACTGAACCCAAATGCAGAGTCTCAAGACAGTATGTTCAAATGTAGACGTATTTATTAAAGCAAGATGGCAGCTGACAAACAAGGACTAGCTTCAAGCTCAGGAAAACCAAAAAATGCCAAAATACCAAAAATTCCAAAACTGTAAATAACTTTACAAACACGATGCAAAGCGCAGAATAGTCCAAAAAGTCCAAAAATCAAACCTCAGAGGAGTACAAGGAACCAGGAACACACAGGGGACATCGACAACACCAAACTATGAACTGACACTGAATGTTTGTAATGAGTCCAGTCTTAAAGGGGGAAGGTTGATTGACGAATTGTTCACAGGTGGAATGACGAGGGAGTTGGAGACAGGTGAGTGAATGGGACTGCAGAGTGGAAGGGGAAGTGGGAGTGGCCGAATACTGGACTACTCGCCCCGGTGCTTGCCCGTTTTTCCTCCCGGAATTTTCCCCAGTGAGGGGGATAACTTTGTAATATGCTATTGGCTGTTTGTATTCTTTTTGGAAAAATATAAAAAGATACTCCTGTGGAAAGGCTATATTATTTGACTTATATTGAACCTATAAACAATTTAGTATTATTTAGTATATGTAAGGTTTTGCCCCCTCAAATGGTACCTCGTCAGATAATCCCCACATATCCTACAACAACTTCTGTGAACAGACTTCACTGTAGTAGCTTTTCATAAATTATATTTGTACTTAGGCTGTTCTGCTGTCATGAAAGTTTATAGTTAGAGAAATTCAAAGTCCAGCCGTCTGCTGTCCAGCCTCTCCCACCCCTCACTGGGGAAAATTCTGGGAGGAAAACAGAAACGGGGCGAGTGGTCTTGTTACCGGAGTGGCCAGGCTGACATGGTCTGTGGAGAGACAGATCATGACAGTACCCCCCCCCCCTCAAGGGACAGATACCAGACTTCCAAACATATTGACGAGGGACGAGCAGGGCGGGTGGAGGGGGCCTGGAGGAGGGAAAACTGAGGCAGAGCAAAGGGGATCTTCAGGCGGGCGGCCAGGACGACGGCCAGAGGCAAGGCTGGTGCCTTCAGGGGGACGTCTGGGAGGATGGGAGGTGGCAGAACGAGCGCCATCGGGGGGACGGCCAGGACGCTGGGATGAGGCAGCGGAGGTGTCATCTGGGGGACGGCCAGGAGGTCGAGACATGGAGGCGTCGTCCGGAGGGCGGCCTGGAGGCCGAGACGAGGTTTGCGGAGGCGCCGTCAGGAGGGCGGCCTGGAGGGCGAGGCGGGGCAGCGGAGGCTCCGTCAGGAGGGTGGCCTGGAGGCCGAGACGGGGCAGCGGACCGTGGAAGCGGCGCCGGGGATGCTGCAGGCGGAGCCACAGGCGGGACTGCAGGCAGAGCTGCAGGTGGGACTGTAGGCGGAGGAGGCAGAGCTGCAGGTGGAACTGCAGGCGGAGGAGGCAGAGCTGTAGGCGGGACTGCAGGAGGAGGAGGCAGAGCTGCAGGTGGGACTGCAGGCGGAGGAGGCGGAGCTGCAGGCGGGACTGCAGGCGGAGAACAGGAGGAGGATGCTGCAGGCTCTGGAGACGGGACCCCAGAGGAAGCTGCACACCCAGGAGACGAGAAGGATGCTGCAGACTCTGGCGCCGGGAACCGAGAGGACGCTGCACACCCAGGAGACGAGAAGGATGCTGCAGACTCTGGCGCCGGGAACCGAGAGGACGCTGCACACCCAGGAGACGAGAAGGATGCTGCAGACTCTGGCGCCGGGAACCCAGAGGACGCTGCACACCCAGGAGACGAGAAGGATGCTGCAGACTCTGGCACCGGGAACCCAGAGGACGCTGCACACCCAGGAGACGAGAAGGATGCTGCAGACTCTGGCGCCGGGAACCCAGAGGACGCTGCACACCCAGGAGACGAGGAGGATGCTGCGACCCCAGAGAACACTGCACACCCAGGGGATGAGGAGGGTGCTGCAGACTCTGGAGAAGGAGAGCCATCGCCCAACACACCTGGCAGCTGTAGGAAGCAGCTGACCAGATAGCCCAGGAGCAGAGCTTCCATAACGTCAGGCTGATGCCGGTCACCACTGGAGATGACTGCCAAGGGCTCTGGCAGGTCACCGGCTGAAAGGACTGTTGAGGGTGCAGAGGGCACAGGCAGGACACCTAGGGAGATGGCTGGCAAGGGCTCTGGCATGTCAGCAGGAGGTACAGTCGGTGAGGGTGCAGAGGGCGCAGGCAGATCATCAATGCAGAGAGCTGGCAAGGGTTCATGGACGCTGGGCAGTGCAGTGCTCTGGATGCCAGGCAGCGGGGTGCCAGGCAGGAGAGAGCTGGGCTGGCTGGGCCGCGGAGAACTGGGAGGCGGAGGTTCCTGGTGGTGTTGGCCGCCATGGCGACCACGCCTTCTCCTACCAGGCCCACGGTTCCCCAAACTGTCCGGACAGGCTGGGCGGGTGGGCTTGGTGGCTGGGAGACCCAGGGAGACACCCCCCGCCTGTTGGCGCAACGGGGACCTCCCCGAGCCAGACGGGTGCCATAAAAAGGATTTTGTTCATTTGAAAAAACTGGAACATTGTCACGGAAATGGGGAAATAAATCCATAGGCTGGGTGCCCTGCTGGTTAACATCCAGGCTAGCGGGACGCAGGCTCATCACTCCAACCCTAACAAAGTGAGGAGCTGGCTGGGAAGCATGTGGTTGAGAGCTGGTCTCAAAGTCTTTTAGCCTCCCACGGACCACATCCAAATGGGGGACAAAATGACTCACCCATGGTCTCTCTTTAAACCAAAGCTGCTGGTTAGAAATCTGTCTCTGCAATCCAGCACGCCGGTTAGGAGGAGAGGCCTTGAGCTGATCAACTACACGCTCAAACTCCACCACTTTACAGTGGAAAAGTCTGAGCTCTGCTGGGTTCATATTTGGTCAGTTCATACTGTTACGATATCAGGAAGAATGAACCCAAATGCAGAGTCTCAAGACAGTATGTTCAAATGTAGACGTATTTATTAAAGCAAGATGGCAGCTGACAAACAAGAACTAGCTTCAAGCTTAGGAAAACCAAAAAATGCCAAAATACCAAAAATTCCAAAACTGTAAATAACTTTACAAACACGATGCAAAGCGCAGAATACAAAGTCCAAAAATCAAACCTCAGAGGAGTACAAGGAACACACAGGTACATCGACAACACCAAACTATGAACTGACACTGAATGTTTGTAATGAGTCCAGTCTTAAAGGGGGAAGGTTGATTGACGAATTGTTCACAGGTGGAATGACGAGGGAGTTGGAGACAGGTGAGTGAATGGGACTGCAGAGTGGAAGGGGAAGTGGGAGTGGCCAGGCTGACATGGTCTGTGGAGAGACAGATCATGACACAAGGTGGTCCTTTTAAATATGGCTCTCTAGTCTCTCCATCACGAAAAAAATTCGTTGACTTCTTTCACTGACGAAAACTAAACGGAAACTAAATTAAAACTAAGCTATGATGACTAAAACTAAAAAAGACTTACGTCAACAAATATAAACTAGACTAAAATGTTAGGAAGGGACTAGTGGACAAGAGATAGTCATTTTACACTTGGTTGCATGCTGAAAATACATTCCAGGTGACAAAAATGTGACTGAAACCAAATGAAAACTATTGAAGAGACTATGACTAAAACAAAAATAAAAAAAAAGCTGGCCTCCATCCACCCCAGCCTCCACCTTATAGTTTTGCATTACTCAAACGTTTAAACAGGATGTTGAACTGAAATCTATGTGTGCATGGCTCTAAATCTTTGCATGGCTTTAATGTTAGAATACATTGAAGTTTGCATAACTCAAGTTACTCTGATTACATGTCTTTTGTATTACTATTATTAAATAGCAGATCTACAAGCTCATAGCACGACGCTACGAGCTGGACAGCTTCTTGATTGCTATTTTTGAAAAATCTTGAAAACGTGTGCAAATCTTTGAAGTTTGAATATACATTTTTTCACATATCTTTGCTTCTGGGGGTCCCTGGAAGAAAATATTTTCAGATGGGGGTTATAGTTTGAGAACCACTGATATAGAAACATAGGTTTTTCAGAAAACGGTCATGATTTAGTTTAGAAGACATTTGTAGAATCTGGTCTCATGTCTCAATGGGTTACATCCACTTTGACGTCAGGAACACTCGTTCCTGACTGAACTGCTTTTTTCCACCCATGATATAACAATGTTGGAAATGTTCCTGAGTGTACAAAGTAAACACACCCTCCCCTCTACGTACGCATAAGGACACAAGGCCAGGGTAAAGAGTGAATAGAGTCATCCTGCTAGCATAGACGCTTGGCACTCACTCACTTCCTCTCGCCACGGAGGCTCTTAGCAACTGCTGCCCCTCTTAATGTGCTTGTCTGCTCCTGCCTGGCATGGGTTTGGCATGGAACATAGACTGTGGGGGATGGGGAGGGTGTGTGTATGTGTGTATGTGTGTGTGTGTATGAGAGAGAGGGAGGAAGAGAGAGAGAGTGAGAGAGGGTAGGGTAGCATGTGCCAACCTGATGCCACATGCTGGTATATTACCCCCTGTTCTTCCTGGGAGCTGGAACATAGCCAGCGTACTGTATGTTCCAGACATGGTCCTGTGTGTGTGTGTGTGTGTGTGTGTGTGTGTGTGTGTGTGTGTGTGTGTGTGTGCGCGTGCGTGTGGAATATAGCTGGTTTCATAACAGAGCAGCGTAACACTTTGCACACTACCTAGAGGCCAAGGAAAAACATCTGCCCTGCATTTTTCACATCAGCCTTTTATAGCGTCACCAGGAGGCCAATTTTTTGCGAAACACATTTCTCTTACAGATTTTGTCCAAACATCACTCAAATCGGTATACACATTATACCATTATCAAGTGATCAACATGATTTTTCATAATCCATCCTGATTGGCTATAAGATTGGCATCTAGTGGCTTGTACGTGTGGCTTGTTTTGAACAAAATGCCTCAAATCATAAACACAGCGTCCAATTGCCGTGAAACTTTGCACGCACATTATACCACTAGGTCGAGGACAGAGGTTATACGACTCCTACACTATAGTCATGTGATCAAGACGGACCATCTGTCTGTAAAATTCCATCCTGATTCGTGCATTTCAAACATTGCTGCTGGCCCACAATAACGTACCTGACCTGGCAAAGACCTGTGCTCCAAGGAGCACCTTTTCTACTTTAATTTGAAATCACAAGCCTTGTGCACATAATTATTTGTACTTGGCTACATAAAAAATATACTTTGAATCCACTATAGGCTACATTAAAGATGGACACTTTGTGACTAGGTATTATAGGTTTCTGACACTGTACTGGGTGCATCTGACACTGTACTGGGTGTATCTGACACTGTACTGGGTGTATCTGACACTGTACTGGGTGTATCTTGACACTGTACTGGGTGTATCCGACACTGTACTGGGTGTATCTGACACTGTACTGGGTGTATCTGACACTGTACTGGGTCCGGGTGCATTGGCTACTGCAGCTAGGAAGAGGCAAGCAGTATAAAGGCAGCAGGGAGAGTGTTCGCTGCTGTGCACCATCAATTTGTCTCACACTCTGCCACCCCCCTCTCCCTTTATTCTCTATCTCTCTCTCTCTCTCTCTCTCTCTCTCTCTCTGCTCCTTTTTTCCAGTCAGCGCCTGAGTGTAAGGGGCACACGTAGACATGCACAGACACACATGCGCACACACACACACACACACACACACACACACACACACACACACACACACACACACACAGAGTCCTGAGCATCATGAATCTTTCATGCGGGTGTGCTGTATAATCCCTGAGGCGTGCTCCCCCGAGACAGACAGGCACACACACACACACACACACACACACACACACACACACACACACACACACACACACACACACACACACACCTTCATCAACTTACACCAGGAGTGGGGGGGAGAGAGAGCTGAGAGAGAGCTGAGAGAGAGAGAGAGAGAGAGAGAGAGAGAGAGAGAGAGAGAGAGAGAGAGAGAGAGAGAGAGAGAGAAGCAGAAAGATGGGAAGACATAGAGGGCGAGTGACAGAGAGACAGAAAGATAGATGAAGAGAAGGTGATATGCCGAGAGGGGAGCGATGGAGAGGGAGGGAGAGAGAGAGATACAGAGAGAGAGAAAGAAGCCCAGAGCAGAACGCAGAGGAGGAGAAGGATGGCAAGCAGCAAAAGACACATGGAAGGTGTAAAGCGGGGACCGGGCCTCACTGCCTTGGAATTACCTCCAGTCCTTTGACTCGAGAGCAACGGATGAAAGGGGCGTAGGAGGAGATAACAAAGGACAGCTTTGCTCCCTTTCCCCTCGGCCACTGAAGGCAGTGATGGAAAGTCAATTGGCTTCTCATTACCAGGGGGGGCCACTGTGAAGGAAGCACTGGCTAAGATATCGATCCCAATGATTACTGATGCAGGGCGAGACTGTGGTGGATCAACCGCCTCCACGACTGCCCTCGATGCATAAACAACACGCACAGATACACAATCACCATTGTTTGGAGATTCCTGTCCTTTCCTTTGAATAAAAAAAGAAAAGAGACACTTTGACTTTTGTGTCTGGCTGGTATAGAAGTAAAAACACTGCCACAGGCCCGGACGGTTATAGCTCAACCGTCTGGGCACCTATAGGTTGCCAAGCCAGCCGGACGGTTCGACTCCCGAGCCCAACGGCCTTTGTCGCGTGTCACTCATAGACTGTACAAAAATATGGACAAAGCGTTCTCCGGGTCTGATATGGACGTAAGATGAAGCCTGTCAGTCCAATCGCCATCTTTCTAGATCCGTTTGGGCCCAGCTGGCCATTGGCTGGCCCAGACAACGACCCCTCAGAACATACTGATGAATAATAATAATACTAATAAATGGGACCATAATTTTCCAAAAAGAATATTATGACATGAGAAATGAGACTTTAAACTAGTGACTGGAAGCGTCATAACCATAAACCATGTTTATTAAGGTAATACACTCTAGGTGAAGTTGGGCCCAAATACATGGACCTCTATGGAGCTATGGGGTTTTTTGGGCCCAATGACAGCGCTACAACAGGCCATTATATGAACTTTCAGGAAGTCAGGATTTCCTACTGGCTTCAGACACTATTGGCTTCACTGCACCCCTGGTGTCACTCCTCATCTCTCCCCCCCCTTTCCTGTCTGACTACTGTTCCCTATCGACAAAGCTCCAAAACAAATCTTTAAAAAAAAAACACTGCCACAGAGTAGATCCACGCTTGATAACAAGCAGCGGTATACCTCCGTTTTTGGGCCTGCAGATACTCCAATGAAAACATTGGCAACATGTTGATGGGAAGCCTGTGAGGGATCATGTCCTTAAGTTGTCACTACACTATAGCAACTCCTACTGGTTAATCAGGGTGCATGCCTCTTCAGCAGAGAGGGAGATATAGTGTTAACCTCTATACGCATGTTATGCTCTCCCATTGAAACTCCTCCTGCCAGGTGAAAAGAAGTGGCTGGTGACTCTATACATACATGTATTTGCATGTGGTTGTTTACACCCTCCCAGACCAACAGTGGGCATTTTAGCAGCAACAAGGACTAGAGTACATAGTGTTGTTGGCCGAAAAGCCTTGCATCTTGAGCATCTGTGGCCGACCATCACTTTTGCAGTGCAGTGGGTTCCGTGTCGTAATGAAGTTAGTCATACCCATTAGCGGACGCCATTCACTGGACTTTCCCCATGGCACAGGAGTCAGTGAGGATATAGAGCTCTATATGTTTTTCTGTTCAGCCTGAGAAAATGGTAGCCCGAGAAGTGAAATGGAAGTGAGCATTTTTGTATAATTGTACCTCAGTACCTTTTGCAAATTGTCGTTTCGAGGAAGCAATGTGATTGGTTGAGATAGCCATCTAGCTGTGCTTAAACGAGCATGATGGAACACCTAATCAAAACATAAAAATCTGATGTGCCGAGTCTTGCTGCTCTCCAAGAGCAGAGCTGGGCACACCCAGGCTAGGCTAGCAGTTTTCTTGGGACATTTTCGGTCGTACTGGCTACATCTGTCAGTATTATTATTACATTTTTCAATCAAATATCTTATATATCTTATATATAGTTATAATGAAATTGAGTTGACGTGTTTATTTTTAAAGGTAACTGTATATTCACAATATTACACTCGAGGGTGTACTTTACTGTCATTAATGACACTTCTGCGCTGCCTACAGAACTCGTCTATCGGCTCATTCCTGCAGCAATGCAGGTGTGCCATTAATGACAGTAAAGCACACCCTCTCATGTAATATTGCTTAATTCAAGCAGCAAGGCCAACGATAAATAAAAAGATGGCACAGAGTACGCAATAGTGACATCAACAATATTCTCCTATTGATAAGCAAAAGGCTTACAGCTGAAAAATACATAAGGCATTCTGAGTATTACGAGAGTAGTCTACAGTATTAACAGGATTTAATTTTGACAAGATATCACATTTTATTACAACACTGTTGAAATATCCATTGTGCGTCTCCATTTCTATTCCTTTACAGTTTACACTCTGCCAATACTAAGTAGAGGGGCTTACTGGAAGCTTAATAGTTCACTATTACAGCACAAGATAGTTAAATTAGACATCGAAAAACGAATAAAGCAATTCTGGAACAAAGTAAAATCTTAAAATAAATGTAGCAGTAGTTGCCAATTATTAAAATTCAAAGCAAGCAAACACTTGAGAAATTATAGTGATGTCATAGCAATATAGATCATAATTTAGGGTCACTTTTTGGAATTGTTTGGTATCTACAATATCAATATTAATAAACGCATTATATATAATCTATCTTCTAATCTAAACTAATAATTTTAGTATTGAGGATAAAAAGTGAGGACAGAAAAGTGAGGACATTCTCCACAGCAAAATATTTGTCCTCAAACTTTGAAATGCCCATGTGTATGGCGCCAAAATTGGCGCTGTGATTGGCCGCTGTGATTGGCTGAATGTGTGCCATTGGCTGAGCATCGCATAACGGGTGTGCCACAGGGGACACCCGTTATATATAAGTGGCAGATAGAGAGACGCCATCAGACATTGCACATAATACTCATAATGAGATTCCCCCTTCTCGGTGGCTGGAGCACCCCTCACTTCACACGGGTGTGATTTTATTGCCTATATTATAGGCAATAAAATCACACCCGTGTGAAGTGAGGGGTGCTCTTATCATGCATCATCTCATACTGGCCAATCATAATGCCTGTTCCCTGTTGCCACAAATTTACGTCATATTTGGTGGACATTTTACCTAATTTCTCCTTTCATTGTCAATGGCAAATATTGAGACGTGTGGGATCAAAAGATGTATGTATAGCGCCCCTCAATAATACCCATTGTGATGTCACCGATATTGTCCAATCATATGATGGCAAAAACACCACAAAGTGAAAGGCCATTGTGATTGAAGTAAAGTTTTGGGTCGCTATATGCGGCCTTCACATCTAGCAACCTACAGGCTAGCGAATCCACACTATACGCATCCTCTCACTCTCTCTCCCCCTCTCCCCCCCTCTCCCACCTCTCTCCGAAATTGAGAACGGCAGAAGAAAGGGAAGAGTTGTAATTTGCTGGAGAAGGTCTGCCATTCTACGCTCTGATTGGCTCAAACCAATCGTTAATATTGCTGATTTGGAAAATATGAAAGTATACTGCCAATTGTTGACACAACCTCTGCTCACAAAATATACACTGTAGCATCTTGGAAAGAGGTAGCAATAATGAGTTATCGTTTCTGGAACAATGTGTGGTGTGAATGAAAGCCCCGCTATGCAATAATCGCCAATGCGAATGATTCGACCGAGAGCACTGCACTCCCTGGAGTCCTTGAGGTTGCGTGCCCCGAGTTTGAAGTCAGTCGGTCCCATATGCGCATGACTATACAAAAATACTATACATACAATAATACTATACATGACATACAATACATGGCATACCGCTCAGATCTGCGGTTCTGGACAACAGGATATCCATATCGGCCAGATCGGTGGTTCTGGACAGTCGCCTATCCAACCACCTTGAACCTGGACACAGCACTCCCTGCAGGTCGTCGGCGACGTGCACGCCCAGTTTGAAGTCGGTCGGTCAGACCGACGGTTCTCGATATACGTGAACTACTGACGGACGTAAAGAGACGTACAGAGATTTCACACATTCATTGAAACATAACAGTGTCACAGGATCTCCAAACTACCTCTCATCGCGTTGCGCTGTGAGCTACAGTAGCAGTGTAGGCTAGCTAGGCTACTATATTCACTGATTTTTAAAGTTACCTCAAAGTTTTCAGTCGAGATAAGAAAAGCAGCCACGGAAATGGCTGAAAGTAGATGTGCTGACACACGTGTTTGTGTATGTGTGTGTGACGTGGTTATGTACGCACGTGTATGTATGCACATAGTATACAAATGTGACTGTGTGAGTGCCTGTGCGTTTACACACACACGCACACACACACACACACACACACACACACACACACACACACATGTACGTCATAGACATGCACATGTATGTGCGTGCGTGCGTGTGCGTGCAACATGCATATCCGTCCAATCTCTAATGCCTGATGTGTGTTCTTAGAGGGCCAGGAGGTCAGTGAACCCCCCTGCCCCCAATACCCTATACCCTCTCTCCCCGTGGCTGGGCGCAGCAGCACCCATGGTCTCTGAGCACCATACCAAATACAATTAGGCTGAGATATGGCCACTCTACGGAGAGGCGGAGGGGAGGGGGGGTCTAGTCGGAGAGAGATAAGGGAGGGTGGCTGGGTGTGGGGGTGGAGGGGGGGTGTGTGGGCGGGTGTAGGGGTGGAGGGGGGTGGAGGAAAATGCATCACCTTGGAAAATATAACCAGTGAGAGTCACACACGGCCGACTGCCATTACAAATGCACACGTGTGCATGCGTATGCACGCACGCACACACACACACACACACAGAGAGACGTGCCGTCTCTGCCGCGGACACAGTGCAAGATATGGCTTCTTCCTCGCCGGAGTGAAACGGAGGGGGCAATCCGGGAGGTTGGCTAGGGGGTGGGTTCGGTGGGAGGGTGGGGGGAGGGACGGCGTGGCGGGTTGCAGTGCCAATTTCACGCCTCCACTGCTCCCTGCCTCATCCAGCTGCACACTGCTCTGTCTCCTCCTCTCCTCTCCACTCCTCTCCTCTCCCCACCCCGAGTCCCATCACCCCAACTCAACCGACTACACCCTCCATCCCTTCCTCCTGCCTGCCTGCCTGCCCTCCCTGCATCCATCTCTGCCCCCGTCCCCTCCTCCCATCCCCCTTGCGGGTGGGAGGAGTGTGACAGTGTGTTGGCATGGGGGGGGGGGGGGGGGGGGGGGGAGGAGGGTGGGGCGGGGGATCCATCTCCGAGATAACAACCCATGGTGCATACAATAAACCATGTTGGAACTGCGACGGAAAATAATAAAATAGAAAATAATAATAAATAATAATAATAAAAGAACGACTCAGCAGCAGCATGAGAGAAACTGTGCCCCCCTTCCTTTCTGTTTCGTTCCTTTCCTTTATTTTCTTCCAGCCCGCAGCCGCCTCCAAGATGGATGCCTCGGCACGCTCGCTTGCTACACACGCAATACAAGGACAAAAAGAGGGCACGGGAGAGAGAGAGAGAGAGAGAGAGGGGTGGGAAAAAATAAAAATAAATAAAAAATATCCCAGCTTGATTTGCATTTGTAAAGGTAACATTTGTTTGTCGCACGCGGGACAACCTCTCTTAACGACCCCGGCGCTGATTGAAGCAGGCTTTCTCCTAATTAAGCATTAATTACACAACAATAGGCGCGGCAATTAGGCGGGCGAAGACGCATTGGCTGACATATTCCCACCTGGGCTAATGTCAACATGGCATTATTACCATCACCGCCTGCTGTGGTTATGGCTATCTAAACAGTCATAAACATGAGCACGGACATATTGTACCACTATGTCTTTTACGCCCTACAATATGTTGTCTCTCTCTCTCTCTCTCTCTCTCTCTCTCTCTGTCTCTCTCTCTCTTTTTGCTGGTGAAGACCAGCATATGGCACACGGGTTGTTCCCAGGCATTAATTGGTGGTACTGCCGGTGGTATTTTCAAAGGGTGTGTGTGTGTGTGGGGGGGGGGGGGGGGGGGGGGGGGGGGGGCATGGTGTTTACAGCCCTGCTGCTACGCAGGCTGGGGCTACATGGGTGCTGCTTTTGTTCACTCTGCACCACACTGAGAGACAGGAGATAGACTGCCACACACACACACTCTGTGCCCATAGCAATACCACCACCACACGCGCGTGCCTGCACTGGCTTCTATCTGCGTCTGTGCCTGTGTGATGGTGGGTGGAGGAGTGGCTATATGGAGGATTTGTTCAGCAAGACATGTCTTGTGTACAAACCGTATACCTCATTTGGTGGTAGCCTATAACAGACAGTAAGGAGCAACTGGTCAGACATGAAGGTGGTCTACGGAAGTATTGCATTTATCTATAAATGCACCAAGTCTCTGTATACGTCTGTAATGCACGTAACTCGAGAACCGTTCGGCCACCGACTTCAAATTCGACACACCGGTTCCACCCTCCCACAGTGAGTGCCGTGCCCGGTGTCGAGTCCGTCGGACCCACGGTTGTCCAGAACAACTGTTCTGGAGAGGGCCCAGAACTGGCCTGTTCTGACATCACAACACTCCATATTTGGAAGGAGGGAAACAGACAGATGGGTGGAACGGGTACTCTGACACGGGTACAACATGGCATGGATCTCCAACTTCCATCGTTACCGCCTCGGTGCTCTACAGCCATGTGCGTCAGTGCATTCCAACTCCCAACGGGTCATATTTCGACGGTTAGTCAGTCAGGTATAGCTTTTGCGTCCCAGCATAGAAAACCAAAACCATAGCACACACCGGGCGCACGGGTCACGAAGATTCACAGTGTAATAGCCAGCACTCCGAAGGTGTTCTGGTATTCTCAATTCATAGACACACGGACACTCACTTGTGCCATGTTGACATCAACGGATCATAACCGATTCCTGCCCTATCGGCGTGCAAATCAGATGCGGCTGAGTCAGGAGAAGCGGGCTCCGCACTGATCATTCAACATTCCGCGGTCAGTCATGTCTAGGACCGAGCTGAGGAAGCTATACCTTATACGTACAGTACACGTAGGTAAATGTCCTTATTGGTTACTTTCCACCACTGACTCTAATCGGCTCTGTTCACCTCTGGCCGTTTGCAAAATGCCCTCTGGGTATGACACCGCCTGCTATACCGAAGAAATAATTAAACACATTCCTTTGAACCTGTATAGACCAGTAACCTGAACCTATTCCATATCACTTCCTTGAAGAGCAGAACAGAACAAGGATTTCACACATGACCAAACTTTGAGCTCCGGCGTCTGCCATCCACCTCCCAAAAGGCTCTGGCGCGTGTCTACGGGTTAACTAACCAATAGCAGAGTCACGCACGGCACATGACCCCCGGCAGCTCCGCGGCCCATTCTCACCCAAATTAGCGGAGATCTTGCACAAAGCAGGGAATACATTAGGGAGGGATTGGGGCAAATGGCACATTATGAGTTCTGCCAGAAGTGGCCTATTAAAAAGAGGAGTCAGACATTATCGACGCCTACGTATCTGGAGAACAATCCCCGGTTAACGTAATAATGTGCAATTAATCATGGGTCACTTAGCGCAGGATGGGAGATGGAACAGCATGCCGAGAGATCTGCTGTCCATCCGTCGACCGCAAGATGGATGGAGTATGATGGAGTATGTATATAAAATATATATATATATATATATATATATACAGTACAGGGGACATGGTTTACATTTCTCACTTTAAAACATTTTCATGATGACACTTGTAGGCCTTCGAAAAAAAAGGAAAATGAAT
>NC_139702.1:33520821-33523321 GCF_964188405.1 Protomyctophum parallelum | reverse complement strand
GTGCATCCCCTCACACACACACACACACACACACAATCACGGGTGAAATCTGCATCGGCAGTATAGGAGAGAGGCCCCGGCGATGATTGCAATCTCACTAGTTTTTCAATTTACACCGGTGCAGCGGTGACAAGACCAGTCCAGCTGCTTATCTAACTGTTGTACTATCTCCTCCTCTTCCTCCACTTCCTCCTCCTCTTCCTCCTCCCCACCTTCTTATAGCCACCCCCTCTCTCTTCTCTTCCTTTCCCTATCGTTCCGCATCTGCAGCCTTCAACCAACAGCAAATTGAGAGGAGAGGAAGCAGACACACAGCCAGTGCAATCTACTCCGCTCTGACGGAGCTGGATAGTCGAGACCGATCAGGGGTAAAATTAAGTGTCTTTGTCGTACAATGGTGTAACGTGGCGAAAATCGCTGATCTACAAGCTCAGCAGTGGGCCGCAATGACGCATATTGTAAGCTTGTAGACGGTGGTGGAGGAAGTACTCAGAAAAGTATCAATACTGCAATATAGAAATACTCTGTTAAAATGTACAAAAAATGTACTTGAGTAAAAGTATACAGAAGTCATCAAAATGTACTTAAAGTATTTATATTCCCTAAATAGGAACACCAGGTTGAAAGTGCTTAAAAACGGGTGCTAAGAATTCAGCCACAATATCAATATAAATGGCGGTGACATATAGTGGAAAATGAACGAGAGAGAGATTACGAGAGGGAGAGAGTACGAGAGAATGGAGGAAGAAATAACGAGAAGAAAGTGAGGAGAAGATATTAAGCGACAGAGCCTTGACAGATCCCTCCACGCTGTTCTCTCATTATTCTCCCCTGGCATGCATGGCGAGGTGGCACGCGCACGCACACACACACACACACACACACACACACACACACACACACACACACACACACACACACACACACACACACACACACACACACACACACACACACACACACACACACACACACACACACACAGAGTGGCACATACTGTCCCACACTACCACACATTCATCTTCGTCTGGGTTGCCTGCTACACACAGTAGGATTTGGGAGAAGTGAGGTGGCATTAATGAGGCCTGGAAGCCCTGATGTGGGATCTGCTCTCTTGTGGAGATCAGGAGGATTATTATGGTGTTCAAGGTACTATAGAGGTGCAGCAGGACCCCGGGGCAACATTTGGGGGGCAAGACACACAATTTGATGTGGCAAATCATGTTTTTGATTACTTTAGTTTCCTGTAGCTCACTGTATAGCTCACCCGCATGTTTACTATTGTATGGAATTTCTTTGATTGTCTCCACCAGGCCGAAGGCATGGGGGGAGAGTATGTTTTGCACTCCGTCCGTCCGTCCGTCCGTCCGTGTGTGTGTGTGTGTGTCCGTGAGCAGCTAATCTCCGGCACCGTTAACCCGGTCGATGCCAAATTTTGCAAACACACTCCCTGGATGCCAACGATGAACCTCTGCCCCAAAATTTCCAGAACGGCCTGTTATAGCGCCACCAGGAGGCCGCTTTGTGCAAAACAAGTTTTTGCACAGTACACCTACAGATTTTGTCCAAACATCGCGCAAATTGGTACACAGTCTCTCTAGAGCCATTCAACGAAACAGGTCTTTCAGATTTCTCAGACTCCATCCTGATTGGTTAAGATTGGCTTCCAAAGTTCACAGGAGTGCTCAGTTTCAAACAAAATGCTGCAAATCATGAACACATCGCGTGATTTCCGTGAAATTGTGCACGCACATTCCCACTAGGCCGAGGAAGAAATGCCACATGAACAATTTAAACTCAGTTTACTTTTGTTGCCCTTTTATCCAACCACCAGATGAAGGCAAGCTGCAATGTCCTACATTCCTATCCTGGTGGATACCTGTGCCCAGAAGGGCACTTTTTCTAGTTTGTCTGTGATTTCTTCATGAAAGTAGGCCTACTGAAAAAAAATCTATGGATTTAGTTTTTTAATTCATGAAAATGTTTTTTTTTTTTGGAAATGTTTTGAAACAAAAATGTAGGAAAACAAAAATAAACGGATCAGGACTCAGGACACATAAAAATGTGTACGCGACCCACCAATGGGTCCCGAGTCCCGACCCGGTGTTTGGGAACTAGCGATCTAGAAGTGACGTAACCCATTTCATCATGGCATTACTTCATGCCAGTATGGCAAAGTTCTGATCGGATCTGGATCTATAATGAACATGTTCTAGCTCCACATTGTGTTTATAGCCATTCAGAAAACTGAATTGATGATTTGGCTGTGCACCAACTTATTATATCAAAGCAGCTTCCCGAAGTCTACAGCCATATTCTTTGACTACTATAGTGACTGATTCATTACGCTATACCTCCAATACAGTCAGCGACATTTGTCTTAGTAGAAATCTGGCTCCACCAACAGTACTTGGAACGTGTGAGTGAAGAAAGAAACAAGCAAAGCAGAAGAACAACGAGGAGCCAGATAAGAGTAACAGACAAGAAAGGGGCCGACGCC
>NC_139702.1:33505821-33518321 GCF_964188405.1 Protomyctophum parallelum | reverse complement strand
TACTGTTAGATTTGGGGTTGTAGTTTTATATTTTATTTTTCATCTTTCGGTTGGCTAATGGTTAACCATGCATCATAATACAGGTGCATGGTGTTGTTACAAAGTGGTCTTCAAATAGCTGATAATTACCATAAGGTTCCGATTTGCATTTTTGGTGTCAGCCAGGATTATATGAGCACATAATAATGCACATTAGGGAGGGGAGAGGGTTGTCATGGGATCTTAAAATAACACTTTTTTACCCCAGAACCTGACAAGTGCCTATAGCAGAATAATTGAGGGGGGAAGTTTGAGTATCTCCTAAAGTGAAGGCTGGTATTGGAATCAAAGGTGTTCTCAATAAGACTCACTAGGTCGCCCTCAGACAAGATGATTAATTCCATCAATCGTAAATGAAAAATCACACCCGTGTGAACTGAGTGGTGCAACTCCCCTCTCTCCCCCCCCCCTCCTCTCTCTCTCTCTCTCTCTCTCTCTCTCTCTCTCTCATTAGCAGGCAACAGCACAGCACCATCTCTCTCTCTGTCACAACAGCGCCCCTACTGGTACTAATAGTCATACTCGTGCTCATACATAGGTGAACACATAAGTGAACACGGACATTGCTGTTCTTTGGAGTGGTTGCACCACTCAAAAAATTAAAATGTCCCATTTGTCAGTTTTATACCCTCAATTTGACAGATATGGGTCTAATTGACATGAATTGTAAGTAAAAGCTCCAATTGCCACTAACTACCAGGACCGATTGTAATCACGATATCATTTGATTCCCAAGTATAAATGAATGTCTGAAAATACATTAAAGCTCATAGCACTATGCTAACATTAAACACACAGGCACACGCGCACACACACACACACACACACACACACACACACCGTGCGCGCATACACACACACGCACGCACATGTATCATTACATTCTCACACTACAAATACTGCTGAACAGCTGACATGGCGCTCTGTTGACCCACTTCCAACGATATCATCTTCAAAGACTACAAAGAGGCACTCAGTGGAGCTAAAATCTCTGCCAGGAGGCGCGGCCCTCCCTCCTCATCATATGGTGCGTGACATGCTTTTGGCATTGTGCGCTGATATGAAAAGACGCAGGGCGATGGGGAAAAGGATAATGATCAAGGACGCTGATGATGGTGAATGCATAGTGTAATTTGTATTTGTGTCTTTGGCCAGACCAGGAACACAAATCAGGCTTGGAATGTTAATGACAATAAGCAATGGGTGCTGTTGGTGTCAGCACTTATGACCAACAACAGTCGATACTATCCCCTAGAACACAGTGGGTCGGGAGTCCCATTTGTGCATGGGTCGCGGACAGATTTTTTAGTAAATATTCCCTTCTTGGGGCGCCCGCTGGCCAAGTGGTCCAGGCACATGCCACATATAGACGAATTCAGAAACGGGTCTCATGGTCGCAGCTTACGTATTTCCTGTAGGCGGACTCGACGTAGCTGCGGGGTCTAAACCCTCACCAGGCGCATCTCTTCTACTACAGTGAACGGTAGAGTGACTGATGTTAGTCTTCCTCAAATGTTACTCTTTTACCTGCTTTTTACTAACACTAACATTACAAAGATGCCCAGAACATCGAGATGAACCTGTGTATAGTTTATGGCTGCTCCAACAGTAGTGGCAACGTTCCAAAAAAAATAAAAACGGAATGTCAAAATATCCAACGCGGTAGCTGAGACCAGAGCCATTGAGTTATGGTTGAGACGAAGCAGTGAAAGGTCCTGAAAGATACATAACGTCAGTCTTACCCAATACCCAATCTTTCTGTTTTATGAACACACACAAGGCTGCCGTACTTTATACCACACATTGCGTTCCTGATATTCCTCGTTGACGTAAGCTCAGCTGGTGGTGACTCGACTCGTACTAACCAAGAAACATTAAATATCAATAAAATAAAAATAAACGTAATTAACATTCAGTTTCTGTTGTGCGACAGGCAGATGCAGCCATCCGCCTACCGGGAAATGTAGTCTCTGGGTTGTTTGACTCGTTTCTAATGCTTATTTTGTTACTCTTTGGGTATATTTGTATACATTTCCACCTTCAGTCGATGCTTCATATCCATATGAGTGAAAAGGCCGGGGTGATCGGTTTATTTTTCAAACGCAGTTCTTATATGAGGCGATCTAAAATCCCCCTATGGAGATTACAATGCAAATAAAAAGTAGACGAACCTGTGGATTTACACCCTCTACTGACAGTGACGTCAGGACTTCGGTGCTCTATTCACACTCAGACTGACTATAACTGCGTGTGTGTGTGTGTGTGTGTGTGTGTGTGTGTGTGTGTGTGTGTGTGTGTGTGTGTGTGTGTGTGTGTGTGTGTGTGTGCATGCGTGCGTGCGTGAGAGAGAGAGACAGAGAGAGAGAGATAGAGAGAGAGAGAGAGGGTGCTTGTGCCCATGCTAAGGCAGTAAATAAATCATCCGGGCAGAATGTGAGATATTACCTCGGGGCAAAACGAAAGGACAAAGAATGCAAGACGACCAGCGAAAGGTCAAGGGGAAGGAGACGGAGGAGGAAGTGGAGAAAGGTCAACTCCTACCAGTAAAAATGAGCTGGATATGAAAATAAAAATGAGAAACTTTAATGGCGGGGATGGACCAGGCTGGAAGTATAGTTATTATGAACACTGCAATCAACTGTGTAGTCTGAAATGTCTGGGAACCCATGATACCTGTTGAAATGTACAAGTGAGTTGATGACGTCTTCCGGCTTATATAGAGTATGAATACAAAGAGAAGGTGTGCAGCTATTGTATGGCTTCGCCATTGTATGGCCATCGTGTGTGTGTGTGTGTGTGTGTGTGTGTGTGTGTGTGTGTGTGTGTGTGTGTGTGTGTGTGTGTGCAACCGCGCGTGTGCGTGCAAGCAACCTGCGAGCGTGTGTGGTATAGAGATTGAAAACCGTCCGTCCGTCTGTCCACCAGTAGTATGTCCGATTGTCCGTCCCAAACAAGTTAACTGCATGGATTGCCATGAAACCTGCTGAGTACATTGGAATTCATTCATTCACGCTTCTCAAAATTACACAGATTATTTAACCAAATTTACAGTGTCAGTATTTACAGGAGTAAATACTGTCTGTAGACAGTACTCCACGACAGCCCTGTGTGTTGTCGATTAAAAAATAATTAAGAACACATAATAATAAAATCAATAGAAATAATCTAAAAACAATGGCATAGTTACACGTTTGGTCACCAAGGTCACTATAGTGTCTAACAGTAATTCACTGCATCCTGCAGGGTATTCCATGAGAAGCAGGGGAAGTCAAATTAACCCTACGTGGCCTATTAGCTCATGAGATATCTTGTGTGAAAGGTTGCCATGTTGGCCTGAGGGTAGCACTAAAGGAAAGGTCATGGGATCACTCAAACATCCACCAGGGAGCATGAATGCATGATGATTTACTGTATAAGTGTCTCAAGCACCACCCTTAGACCAAATTTTACACTTGTTGTTTCCCTTTGTAGCTTTCTAATAATTTTGATGTTAAAGCTTTTGCTGTAGTTTTCAATATGTGTATTAATTAGCCCCACTAGTGACATGACATGACGCTTAGGATGGCATGGATGTGTGTGTGTGAACTTTATCACAACTAAAACATTCAAGGTAACTTTATCAGTGTGAATTTCTATTTGTGTGATAATCATGGATATCTTATGCAGCGTGAGTATTCCTCACACGTGACTTGACAAATCTGTCTAGCTTTAGTGCCAGTGGGCACATTCTCACACAACTAAAGCCACAAATGTTTTTTGCACTTCAATCTATGTGGAAAAGAACCACGGGTGGGCACATCTCACTCTCTGGACTACAAAGCTAGCAGTACTGTTTGATGACAGGAAAGTGCAGTTTCGTGGTTCTGTTTTTTGGGGGTTTTTTCTCATTAAAACAGGTTCAAAGTAGGCCAGCTTAACATTTAGTTATGACTTAATTATGTTACTTGCATTCATTTACACAACAATTGAACCATGAATGCTTGGATATCAGTTCGATAGGTATATTATTTAATATTTGTATTAATGGATTTTCCTTTGTGACTGACTACATGTTGAGTGTTTGTTTTTCAATAAAAAAAGGATGTTCAAAATGTGTTGTGTGATGCGATATTAAACATGAGTTTTAAGCATGTTATTCTGGTGCATTATTGAGCTAATATCACGAATCGCAATTATTTTTGGTTAAGATAATAATGAAATGTTCATATTGTGTTAATATAACACCCAGTGAGAAGGTTAGGTTAAGGAGAATAACAGAATGATTAAGAGAAAACTGCAGCCAGACTAGCCTATGTCAAGACGTGAGTCACTAACAACAACTAAGAAACGTCACACAAATCAGACACCAGTGAATCCACTTGGTGTTCTAATGACATCAATAAACACACTGTCATATTAATCTGGCATATTAATGACACACACACACACACACACACACACACACACACACACAGACGCACGCACACACACACACGCACACGCACACACTGGGGGGTCGATTAAGGACTTCTATGTTACTTACTTCTATATTACTAATCTAATTACAGTATTATGATCTGGGGGCGTGTAGTATGTCATATTGCAATTTTGGGCATGTTAAGAAGCGCTTTTGACACCCCGCGGAGTGCGCAAAACGGCCTTGAATTAGTCATGGGTGTGTTTAAGGCGTGTTTGAGACGTACCCAATCAACATGTCCGTACTATTCTCTTTACCAGTCAGCTGATGTCACATACGGAATGCGCACTTTGGGGGTCGTGGTATGACATTTCTTCAGGCTGGCACCATAGAAGACATGACATGCCTTTGTCACATTTGGGTTAATTATTCCTATTGCACTGCATGCTGTCACCTTTATGCCTCAAAAGAACAGACCCACCTTTCAGATCGGAATGGAATTGCGAGTAGATAGCAGCATATTGGCAAATTGCCAATCCATGCGTAATTAATTAATTCGATAACGATAGAACCATGTACCATACAGCGAATGAAAGCAAGATTCCTAAGGAATATGGAGATTTTTACATTTAATAAAACGGTTGAGAAATGAGAGAACCATGAGTGTTTATAGGCTAATATCAACGTTTTTTTATGAAAGACCAAACGGGCTGTGAACTTGAAGAGCTCAATCACCATCCCGACACGGAAGAAATATAGCCTAGTGCATGCATGTATATGCACTGTTGCACTTGCACACAGTAGCCTACACACGCTCTTTATTTGTTTCTATTGAAAAACACCAGTAAAATAACGTTTATTATATTTTATTTCATTCAAGTCAAGGAATGAGTTGAATGCGTGCTGTAATGCTGTGGCCCCGATGGTATGGTCTTCGCTGAGTTCGCTCGTAGCATTTTATTGAAGAAGACTTGAATCGGGTGTGATACAGCATATGAAAGCACATTTCCCACGGATTATGGAGATGTTTTTATTTATTTTTAAGGTTGAGAAATGAAAGAATTATGGCCGTTTCTAATCTCAACATTTTTTTTAAATAGACGCAAAACGGCCATGTCTCATAGAAACAAGTAAATGGGTCTATAAAAATAAGCGCATATAACAGGGGTCTGTAACCTATTTTAAATGAAGTGCCATGTTTTTATTTTCTAAATAGTGAGTCTGCCATATCCAGATTAATTTGAATGACACCACATTAAAATAAAAAAACATATTTTGATTGTCCACAAATATAAATTTCTTCCTTCTTTTTAAATATGTTCTTGCACATTGTTATAATGATCATTATATATCCCCCTGCAGTCAGAGTTCATAGTTTTAATGAATGAATGTGATGCATTGTGAGCTGGTATAGATCTGCTATTTTCAAAAGTAATCTTTTTATTACATTTTTGGATTAGCTGTCCTTAGTTGGAAAATGCATTCATCTGGGGATCCTTGACATGGGAATGTGCTTGTTTTGCACTGGTTTAAACAACATTAGGAGAAAAGCCCAAATAACCACTTTAGAAACAAGAAAAGCAATCACACAGAAAGCAACTTTACAGAAAAATAAGCCGCTTATAATAAACAGACATGGCAACACTCTACCAGCTTCCCAGAGCCGCTCAAGTGTCAAATCAAACAGTGCTTTTTGCGTTTATGAGGTGGTCAGACCCACGTCTAATCGTTATGCGCTGAGTGTCTTTAGGTCAAGGGGCTTAATAGCAAATTGCGCAAAGCGAGAATAATTAACATATGGACACTCCCACAATGCTAAAATATTCAGGGACGCGGTATGCCAAATGTGTGTGCGTTCAACACGGGCCGAGTGCGTTCAACACGGGCCGATATGCCTTTCATAATATGAATGTGCGCAGAGCGAGGCCAATTTATGTATTTCCATTGGTAAACCGCACCTTCAAAATCGACCTGACAGTGTCACATGCGCAAAAAATTAAAGCTCTAACAGAGGACATGATTTACAACACGGTGATCACGGGTGTCATAATTATGAGCGCTGTTATCGCTGTCATTATTAATAGCAACGACTCTATTATTAGCCTGCTGCTCATGCCAGTTAGTCTGCTAGCTAATTACTGTCTGTGTGTGCAGGCGTGGTGCTGCTCGTCCCATATAAGGCACAGGTGGTCCGAGACCCCCTCGTGGTCCTCTCTCACACTTATTTATAATTCCACCACTCCATAATCTCTTTTAATCTCACAAATGATAGCGGAGGAGCTAATTCTCTCCCACAATTTATTAGCGTGTTTGTGCTACCGAGGCGCAGTACAGTGCATTAGGTATACTGTAGCCGCTAATCCAATTAAGCCTGGATGTAGTATCTGTCCGGGGCACAGGAGAGATGAGGGCGGGCGGGGGGAACAGGTACAGTAGGCGTGTGAAATGATGGCGCACCCCGCTGTGGAGCGAGCGCATTAGGGGAGACCCCCAATGTGCGCCTGGTGCCTTTTTTATCACTGCCGTGATGGCCTGAAAGCGGTGCGTGATTGCAGGCGAGTGAAGCCAGGGGAGCTATATGAAACACCATTCTGTGTGTGTGTGTGTGTGTGTGTGTGTGTGTGTGTGTGTGTGTGTGTGTGTGTGTGTGTGTTTACACGGCTGAGCCTGGGTGATCATGAGGACCTCATGAGGCAGCCCAATTTCACAGTCCATAGACCTGAGAAGGCTTTTCTGCTTATATCCTCCACCCCCCCCCCCATCTCCCTCCACCCCCCCATGCACCCCCTCTCCCTCCACCCTCCCATGCACCCCCTCTCTCTTTCTCTTTCAAACACATACACATGTTTGTATTACTATACTTGTGAGGACATAGAAATATACATTTGAGGACAGAATAAATCACAGAGATAACTTTAAGAGGGCATGGGACCGCTTTCTTCCCCTTAGTATTGGTGGTGATGATGATGATGATGATGATGATGGGGCATATTAGCCTGTGACTATACTGTATGTGTTTTGATATGTTTCATTGTTTGCTTGATTGTATGCATTTACTTTGAACCAGAGGACCTTTTATTATTGTACTGTATGTGTTTTTGTCCTGCAATTAATTGGATACATTTTCCCCATTATGTTTTTCCACAACAAGGTCAATCTTTGGCAATGCATTTTCACTAAGCGTTGTACACTCTCGCACGCACGCACGCACGCACACACACACACACAAACACACACATACGCAGGGATGTGAGGCAGTGAAGGACCAAATGAGAGGACGAAATTGATTTGTGAATGGGCACTATTTTGGCAAACACATGCTCGTTCAATGCTATTTTCAGCACACTTTTTTTGCTGAGACACCCAGATAGTAAGTTTAAAAGAAAAACATGCCTGTTTCACTTTGGTATGTATCCCTCAAGCTGGAAACATATATTTTAGCATATTTAAATGCATTATTTTACATTAAAACGTTACTCTTAATGAAAAGCATTTCATTTCATTTCATTGGTCAGAACTGAATCCACCAGTGATAGAAGAAGCCCTGAGGTGGTTAGTGTAATGATAATCAAAACACTAGTTTAAAACAAACAAACTAGCAACTAAAGTTTTCATATAAGAGATGATGTGGGGTAGAAGTAAAAGTATACAAAATTGTAAATACAGAAGAAAGTAAAAAATAACTCAAAATTGTACTTAAGTACAGTACTTGAGTACATGTACTTAAGTTACTTTACACCACTGGAATCCACCTTCAACACACAATATATTCAGGCTAATCAAACCCACCTGCTGGTCCCTTCTCCAGTTGGGGAATGGGGATTAACCAAATATCACACCTCACCTGCCACACCACTGTTTCCCCCAAAACAGAAACCTAAGGCTTCGTACACACATAAAGAACTGTGCTGTGCTCTGCCTGTGTTTCATGGCCGCCCCAATGCTTTTCCAATGGAAGTCACGTGGTTTGACCAAACACTTGTGTTTGATTGCCCCCCCCCCTCCCTCCCCCCATCACACACAACTGTTTGGTCAAACCACTTGACTTCCAAATTGGAAAAGCATTGAGGCGGCCATGAAACACGGACAGCACAGAGCATGTTCGTCTGATATGTGTGTATACGAAGCCTAAAGGATTTTCGTTTTTCATAGAGGTTTCAGTTCAGGAAAACCTTCATTAGGTGTCTAGCAGTTTCAAGATAAGTGGCTTTACTTTTAAATTGGTGAAGGCAATCCCCCCCCCCCCCCCCCACACACACACACACTGTCTTTGATCATTGGTTCAAACTAAAGCGCTATACTGTACGGTGGCTGGGTGCCACATACCAAAGGTGGTGGTGCACACCTTAATTGACTCAGTTCTGATAATATATCCACAAACATCCGTTTTAAATGCTTTCATCATGATCATCAATGGAGACTGAATAATTCAAAGAATTTAACAGCTCCCCAGAGCATCGTGGTCTTTGCTGTTTCACAGTATCCAATCGTGTTTGTGCAAATCCAACTTCCACTGATTGCTCACATAAACAGGGGCTGGATGTGGCACTCGAGACACCAATTATAACACAGACACTAATTATACAACTCAGGAATCATCCACAGGGGACACAACACACTGTCTGACATTAAATATAAAAAAGCCAAACATGTCTTTCATGAAGATAATTACGATGACAACACTGAAAAATGCAATGCTGCCTGTAAGTATTATTTTAGAGGAAAATTCAAATAGAGTTTTGATAAAGGTCGTGGTTATCATGAGCAACAAGTCGTCTGAGATGGATGGAGTGAAAATCTGAAAGTATGTTCCATTAGGGTCACACTTACAAACAAAAAACACCTTAATTGACACTTCTAACAGAGAGGAGTCCAGTTTTATTAATCAACGTTATTTCCATGGTTACTCAAGTGAACTTTGAATGTTCCTTGTGTACACTGCCGGTGGGCCAACTCATTGCACCTTCCAGTGGCGTGCACAGATAGACACTAGGGGGTGCTAGAGCACCTGCCCTTTTTCCCTCTGGACAGCAATGTGCCCTTTTGATTTATTTTTTTGTTTTGGTACAGTGTACACTGTACAGTATGTGGACCATGGTGACATTGATCAATTCTTGATAAAAAGCATCTAATATGTATACATTATTTTATATTAGGCCCCAAAATCTATAAATCTCACACTATTAAGCTAAAGGCAACAGGCCGGTTCCACACGCTGCACAAGGTGCCCTTTTTTCACTTGGAGCACCTGCCCCTCTAAATGTCAGACAGACAGACAGACACATGTAACTAGATATCAAGAGCAAGGACCCAAACCAAGACCTATAAAGAAGCCCTAAGAACAAAAGGCTTATGTCAGTCTCCTTCCATCCGTGTCTTCACACTGAGAGACAAGGTTGAAATCGCCATTCAGTAGCTTCCCCTCCATGTCTACTGTCAGTGAAAAGCGCAACTAAAGTGGAGTCACGCTGTGTCTGTGCAGACGGGAGCAATTTTGAGTGAATAATGCATTAGCGCCTCGAGTCATTATCACCAAGCCACTTACAAGCCAAAGTCAACCTTAAAAAAGTCAAAGACAATCATGGCTTTTTGCCTTCTTGACATTTCCCCCTGCAGAAATGAGCAACAAAATGTCAAAGTAAATGGAACGAGAGGGAGGAAAATAGATTTTAAGTGCAGGGAGAGAAGGTTTTGGTATTTAAAAGTAAATAAAAAAATAAAACATTTAACCGTCAGGTGTTCTTTCTAGCCCAACATATTTTCTGGTCTTGCCGGGTGTTCAGTAATGATCAGCTAGCAAGACTTTTGTCCAATGTGTGCCGCAATCAGTGTATTACAGTATTAAAGGAGTGAAAGGACTGAGAATTGGGGGACCCTATAGAAGCCAGCAATTTCAGTCCCACAGACACAGTGACTATAGATAATAAGTGCCCGCACATATAATACAGTATATGGACAGACAGGTAATAATAATAATAATAAAACTTTATTTGTATAGCACCTTTCATGACATCAAATGCAGCTCAAAGTGCTTTACAGAACAATGGAGAATAAAATAAAAGCAAAGCATAAAAGAAAAGCAAGGCAACGACATTAAAAAACAAGCAGTAATGCAATACAGTGAGGACATGAATAACAAAAAATATAAGATCACTTAAAGGCAATGTTGTAGAAGTGGGTCTTGAGCTGAGCTTTAAAAATGTCTACAGAGGCTGCCTGACGAAGGTACAGAGGGAGCTTGTTCCATGCCGATGGCCCGTAGAAACAAAAAGCTGCTTCCCCGTATTTTTTAGTTGCCATTTTTTTAGGCAAAGCGAGCAGGCCAGCAGTGGAAGACCTTAGCGGGCGGTTTGGGACATATTTAGGCAGGCAGTCATGTAGGTAGGAAGGTGCGAGACCATTGAGGGCTTTATAGACAAGTAAAATAATTTTAAAATCAATCCTAAAAACAACCGGAAGCCAGTGCAGTGATGCCAAAACTGGAGTAATATGTTCTCTCATCTTAGTTCTAGTTAAAACTCTGGCTGCTGCATTTTGGACAAGTTGTAATCTGTCAGTTGTTTTCTTAGGCAATCCTGAAAAAAGTGCATTGCAGTAATCAAGCCGAGAGAAAACAAAGGCGTGGATTAGCGTTTTTGCATCGTCCAAGGACACATAGGCTCTGATTCGTGCAATATTTCTAAGGTGAAAAAAGGCAATCTTGGTAACATGATTAATGTGTGAATTAAAATTCAATTCGGAATCAATAATAACCCCCAGGTTCTTTACTGTACTGTTACTGTCTACAGTCAGGTTGCCAAGTCTGCTTAATATTGATTCTTTCTGCTCACTAGAGCCGATTATGAGAACTTCTGTCTTGTCCTCATTTAGCTTGAGAAAGTTCTCACTCATCCAACATTTGATGCTAGACAGACAGGTAAGCAGCGGGTCTAAAGCACAGGGATCATCTGGAGCCACAGATAGATATAATTGGGTATCATCAGCATAGAAATGAAAATTGACTCCGTGATTGGCAATGAGTTCGCCCAATGGCAGTATGTACAAGGAGAAAAGCAGAGGGCCAAGAAGGTAGGCATGCACATGTCTATACGTGCCCCACAACGTACAGTACGCACACGCACACAGTTCCCTGTATGCATAGTAGAATCTTATCAGAGATGTACAGTAGATGGTTCTCCATGGGCTCCGTGAAATATGGGTTTTGAAGGGTTAACATGCAGGCTATTGCAGGCTATTGTATCTCAAATACACACACACACACACACACACACACACACACACACACACACACACACACACACACACACACACACACACACACACACACACACACACACACACACACACACCCAGTCACACACACACACACACACACACACACACACACACACACACACACACACACACACACACACACACACACACACACAGTCACCATCTATCATTCTTTCTTCTTTTTTTTTGTATTTTTGTGTAGTTATCTCAAAGTTTCCATGCTGGGTCTGCAGCTGTGTTGGACTTGGAAGCCAACCTATATGGTGTGTGGTTGTTTGTTTGTTTGTTTGTTTGTTCGTGCGTGCATGTGTGTGTGTGTGTCTCTTGATCATGATCACAACAGCAGGCTGCAACACACAGAGGGAAGCGCTGTTGATCAAAAAGCTGTAGGAGGAGAACAAATTACTCCTGGTCAACGAGGAAGGATGATATACGAGGGCAGGCAATGATAAGGAGGTGATATAGCAGACTGCAAAAAGGTGTGTGTGTGTGTGTGTGTGTGTGTGTGTGTGTGTGTGTGTGTGTGTGCGTGCGTGTGCGTGCGTGCGTGCCACACAGCGTTAGTGTTCATTTCGTCGACTAAAACTATCTATTCTATATTGGAGAAGTTGTACCCAACACATGGCAAGAAACCCAAAGCCACAACAGCTACGTCGCTATTGCAACACCCACAACACCATCTTACACACTACACCCACACACACTCACACGGCAGTGACGTCACACACTTACCTTCGCAGTGTTCGGGGCCTATCTCCTCCTATCGCGCCGAACGCCAAAACTCGACACC